>NC_136914.1:167687169-168190742 GCF_949752795.1 Hyperoodon ampullatus | reverse complement strand
GGGATAAGGATGGGGGAGTGGGGAGAAGATTCTAGGGGAAAGCTGTTTGGGGGCCTGGTGAGTTTGAGCTGGGTTATCCAGGGAGGATTTTCTTCAGGTATTTGGATATGTGGGTAATAACATAGCAAAGATGATTTCTGTCTTGTCTATCACTATAGCCCCAGCCCTTAGGGTACAACCAAGCACGTAAGAGGTTCTCAAAAATTACTAGCTGAATAAATAAAAGAGGAGAGAAATTATGGCAAGAGCAAAGATTATGGGCTTCAGAGTAAAAAAAAAATGGGTTTGAGTTTCTTGTTGTGTGACCTGAGACAAGTTATATTTTCTATCTCAGCCTCAAGTTCTCCATCTATAAAATGGGTCTAAGAAAATCCATCCAATAAGAATTAGAAGTAATTTAATTAAAGTCTAAAACATGAGCCTTACACAAATGGATCATTAAGATTTTATATCAGTGAATGAATGAATGAGGCCTTTAGCTGAGGGAAGAGACAAGAAGACAATTTTCTAAAAAGATTGCGCAAGTCTCAAAATATGCCATACCAAGGGCCTGACAGTCAAATGGACACTGGCTGTTCCTAATTTCCTCCCAAAGACCACACTCTACCTAATGGTCATTAAGCAACCCACACTCATGGCCTGAACAGAAGGACTTTCCATGGAGTAGGAGAAAAGGTGAGGACAAAGTTCGTTCTTTAGGGCAAACTCTGTGCCTTTTTTAACAGTCTTCTAGCTCACTTGCCATGGCTCCTCCTCTTCATCTCCCTCAGTTCTACAGCTAGGGGGCTCTGGAGCTCAGCCCAGCACCTGGTTCTGGGTCATCTCTCCCAGTGTCACTGTTTTATATGTCATCTGCCCACTCATGACTCCCACATTTATATCTCCAGCCATAGCTGTCCCCTAACCTCCAGCTGCCCACTCAGCGTCACTGCTTGGATACCCAAAAGGTATCTTAAACATCAAACATCCACGTCCAAATGCGCCGTTGACCTTCCCCCAGATGCCTGCTCCTCCCATGTTTTTTCCCAACTCAGTTCACGGTAACGCCACCCTTCCAACAGCTCAGCGCAGAACCCTCCAAGAGTCGTATCTGACTCTTCTCATGCTGTACATCCCATTCATCTACAAGTTCTTCCATTTCCACTTTCAGGATATAATCCGGAACATGGCTTTTTGCCACTTAATTACCGCCAGTCTCTCCTACTGGCGGATTATTGCAATTGTGTTCTGACCCATCTCCCTGCTTCTGGTCTTGCCTCCTGCAGTCTATTCCAGTACAGTAGCCAGAAACTCCCCATAATGAACAAGTAGGACCACGTTGCTTCTCTGCTAAAAGCTCTTCAATGACTCACCATCTCACTCAGAGTAAATGCCAAAAATGCTCGTGATGTCTTGCAGAGCCCTGGGTGACCCAGTCCCCTCATTCCATTCTGACCTGACCTCCTATGACATAACCCCTGGGTTACTCTGCTCCAGCCACACTGGCCTTGCTGTCTTTGGAGCTCACCCTGTGCTCACCTGCTCCAGGACCTTTGCACTTGCTCTTCCCTTTACCTGGAGAGCTCCCTTACTTCTTTCAGATCCCTACTCAAATATCCCCCTAGTCCCCAGTCCTGCTTTATTTTCCCCAAACACATGTCACCATCTGACACAAACTCGACTTACTTGTTTCACTTGCTATTTTCTTATTGTCTGTCTCCCCTTGGAATATAAGCTCCCTGAGAGCTGACTTTGCTTTGGTCACTGCTGTTTCTTTACACCTTTTGTACACAGCCTGGTTCTCAATAAAATCCTCTTTTTAAAAACAGATTTAACACGAGAGTTATTTTAGTGTCAGACAGCCCTCAGCCCCAATTCCTGTTCCAGAAATGTGGTTGAGGTTAAATTACTTACACTTAATAAGTCTTAATACCCTTATCTGGAAAAGAGCAATCAAAAAACTCTTCCTTATAAATTAAGTGAACCTAGGAATATAAAGTACTGCTCTCTCTGCTTGGAACATAGTCATTGATCAAAAATACATTAGTTGAGCAAATATCGTATACTAACGCATATATGTGGAATCTAGAAACATGGTAGAGATGATCTTATTTGCAAAGCAGAAATAGAGACACAGGTGTAGAGAACAAATGTATGGATACCAAGAGGGAAAGGGATGGGGTGGGAGGAATTGGGAGACTGGGATTGACACATATACATTATTGATACTATGTATAAAATAGACAACTGGTGGGAACACAACTGTAGAGCACAGGGAGCTCTACTTAATGTGTTGTGGTAACCTAAATGGGTGGGAAGTCCAAAAGGGAGGGGATATCTGTATGTGTATGGCTGATTCATTTTGTTGTGCAGTGGAGGCTAACACAACATTGTAAAGCAACCATACTCCAATAAAAAGTAATATAAATAGGGCTTCCCTGGTGGCGCAGTGGTTGAGAGTCCGCCTGCCAATGCAGGGGACACGGGTTCGTGCCCTGGTCCGGGAAGATTCCACATGTCGCAGAGCAGCTGGGTCCGTGAGCCATGGCTGCTGAGCCTGTGCGTCCGGAGACTGTGCTCCACAACGGGAGAGGCCACAACAGTGAGAGGCCCGCGTACCACACACACACAAAAAAAGTAATATAAATAAATAAATAAATAAAATAGCAAAAAAAAAAAAAAATTAGTTGTTCTTGTTTTGCTTTGACTACTATTATTGAACATCATGCTTTCCAAAGGGTGTGATCTCTAGGCTCGTGACAAAAATGACAAGGTCTGTATCTCTCCCAGCTTATGTGCGTTTAATTACAAAGACCCTCTCTTCATGATTTCCATCCCACTAACCTTATTATTTGATTTTACAAAAACGTTTTGAAAAGATAATAATTGAAGGAAGACATGGGTGGTAATGTGAACCCCCAGATAATCTGACTGCCAAGAACATGAAAGAGGCCTTACTAGAGGAAAAGGGTCAGGAGAAGGCTGCATAGACTGAGCAGAGAGATACTGGCCTTGACTCAGAAAGGCCCAGGGTTGAGCAGGCTGCCTTCTCTGAGAGGCAGGAACAAAAGGCTCCATTTTCTAGGAGGTGTGCTCTTCTGCCTGCAGGCTCAGAGCTCCTGCCCAACGCAGCATCTCCTCCAGGTAAGTGGAGGGAGGTGGGCTGGGGGGTGCAGAGTAGCTGTGCAGTTGCAGGCAGGGTGGCATGGAGGAAACAGCAAGGGCTCTGGCCGCAGAGATGTGGATTTGGATGCTGGCCCTGCTACTTACCAGCTGTGATCCCGGGCACAACCTTTAACATTTCGGAGACTCAGCTTCATTCATTCAATAAGCACTAGTGAGGGCCTCCCACGTGGGGCCACTTGAAGCGACCAGATGAGCAATCATAATAACCAGTATTTATGGAGCACATACTGCAGGCTGGGTGCTGCTCTGCACATGTGTATTATCTCAGTTAATCCACACACCCTCCCCACAAGGAAGAACGACCCTATTCCCATGATGAAGTTGAGGCCGAGAAAGTTAAGAAACTCGCCCAAGGTCAAGTATTGAAGGTGGAAGTCAAGGTTAAGCATTCTGGTTCCAGGACCGTGCGCTTGACCACTACAGCTCTTTCAAGAAGCTGGAAACACCAATGTAAATGTCATTGGGGTGCAAGTGATGCTGCAGGGCTGGTTGGGGGTATATGGTGCAATTGGCATAGAGCAGCAGGTGTAGCTGGAGGAGAGGGGAGAAGCGGTCAGAAGGTCAGGGAAGGGTTCCCCAAAGAGATGATAATGAAACTAAGAACTTTAGGAGTTACCTGGCCATGGAGAGTGGCCCAGGAGGCGCTGTGGACGGCGCTCTCTCAGCTGTAACAATAAAAGGGCCAGAGTGTTAATTGGCAGTCCTGGCAGCTCTGGGGTCCTCTGATTCTATCCCCTCCCTCCTCCAGCTTCGCCTACACAAGGAGGCAGCATCTTTAGGTCTGGGGGTTCTGGATGCCCTGGGGACCTTGCTGTGGATAAAGCGGCCTCCACCATGGCTGCTCGTAGAAATGTGTGCCCAATGGAACCACTGAGAGAAAGCAGGACTCAGTTGCTGGGAGCCCCCTGTGGGCAGAGCCTAAGCCTGCCTGGGGCCACCTCGGCTCTCAGGATTTCACACCGACTTGGCACATGGCAACTGCTCAATAAACAGCAGGGTTTGTCAACCTCCACACTGTCCACAGGCAGGGCTGGTGTTCCTTGCGGTGAGAGATTGTCCTGTGCATGTTAGATGGTTACAGCATCCCTGGCCTCTACTCACTAGATGCCTGTAGCAACCTTCTTCAACCTTCTCCCAGTTGTGACAACCAAAAATATCCCCAGAAGTTGCCACAGGTCTCCTGGAGATAAAATCACCCTAGTACAGAACAACTGAACTGGGGGGAAGTAATAGCACATTGTCAATTCGCTTAGGTTTATGGAACAACATGCATTCTGCCGGGGGTGCACGGGGTGGAGAGGGACAAGTGTAAAGGCATGAATTCTGCAGACAGTCCCATCTGCCGTGGTGCACAGGGGTGAGCATGACACAGAAAATGTGAGTTTGCTGCTGCTCAGCTGTCTCTGGTTGCCTAGTGTTTAAAGTTACCCATTTTATTTTGCTCTAAAGGCAAACCAGTGACTTTTTTTCTGGTAGTCAACTAAAGAAAGGCCATAAAGGCAATTTTGACTGAAGTCAGTTTTTGTGTGTGTGTGTGTTTGGTATGCGGGCCTCCGGACGCGCAGGCTTAGTGGCCATGGCTCACGGGCCTAGCCGCTTCGTGGTATGTGGGATCTTCCTGGACCGGGGCACGAACCCATGTCCCCTGCATCGGCAGGCAGACTCTCAACCACTGCACCACCAGGGAAGCCCCTGAAGTCAGTTTTTACAAACCCAGGCACTGACTCTAGAACCTGACTGCCTGTGGCCATGTGACTTGGCAGTGGCACTCTTGTACCAAATGCTGTCAGAACTGGCTTCTAAAGACAAGTGGCAGCCCCCATTGAGACCAGCCAAGGTGGGAGCTATCCTCTACAGTAGGGTCCCCAGAGCATCTAGGTCCCCTCAAGCCTCAAGGTGCTAGTCTCCTTCTGCACCTACTCTCACTAACACAAGTGTTCTGGAACTGTGTTTCTTGGAACTGGGCATGGTGTTTGCCCTAAGCCAAGTACCCGCAGCCCTAGGACAGGCTGTATTTGGCAAGAGCCGGAGTCCAGGAACCCAGATGGACCACGGCAGAATAGACACCACTGCTGTCAGAGAAGCTTGAGGCTATAGTTCTCGGACTCTGGGAACCAGGCAAGACCAGATGCGGAAGCAGGTGTGAAGGCCAGACAGGACAAAATAGCTATTCATAAGGTGCTTTCACTCATGTTAGGCAGTGAGACCCAAACTTGGTTGCAGGTTAGAATCACCTGGGGGGCTTTAGAAAACCCCAGTGTCCAGACTGCTCCCCGACAAATGACATCAGAATCACAGGGTGGACGGCTCAGGGATTTTTCAAGCTTCAAGAGAGATTGGGATGTGTAACAAGACTGCACTCCTCTGGGGATTGTTCAAAGTGCTTTCCCTGTATGATTTCATCCTCACCACCACCCTATTGTCAAGATTGTCCTACAGATAAGGAACGGGGGTACAGGGAGGTTCAGCATTTGCCTGGGTCAGAATTAGTACGAGACAAAGCCCACCTCCAGAGTCCACGCTCCCAGGCATAATTACAGATACGAAGGCACCCACCATGTAGCAGAAAGAGCAGGGACCTGGGTTTGAAGCCTGCTTCTGCCCCCCACTGCCTGGGAGAACCCTGGGCAACTCATTTCATTCCTTTGATCCTCTCAGCCTCTTGTCTGCAGAATTGGGGGGATGGGGGAGTGTTATCATCTTTACAGAATGTTGGGGGATTCAGTGAGATAATGTTTATGAAGCTCCTTATAGCATTTTGGCGCAGAGTTCAGTGCTTGGTTGTTTAGCCTTATTATTAGACCATGTGGCCAAAAAAGGGTTAGCAGCTGAGACAGTGGATGTTGAGAAGGGGGCATCCCTTGAAACAGGAGCATTGCTCAAAATATTGATGTACTGCAGGACAGACAGCAGGAATGGAATGCAAAAGCAAAGCTGAGGCCGATTCCAGGAGGAGGACCAGGTAAGAGGGGGCAATGACAGAGCAGACAGGCGTATGTGAAGGGGATGTGCTAAGCAGTGCCTCCGTCTGTCACCCACGTCCCCTACGCCCCACGCTCCTGACGCCACACAAGGCATCAGCACAGTGCAGAAGGTTTATGGCCCCTGCCATCTCCCCTGGTACCCTGTTTTCTCTTTCCTCCCTTACTCCCCAACCTGTGCCCATTTCCTCCTAATCCCTGCCTGGCCAAGGTTAACAGAAAATTGGCATTAGCTAAAAAGAAGTTAAGGGGTGATTCCTCACCTTACCTGATGCATGCATTCCTTCAACAAAGGTAGTGTCCATTTTAAAAGGGACATTAAAAGAGGGAGGGGAGGAAGTGATTAAAACAAAAGGAGGTGCCATTCATTTCTGATAATTCAAAAGTAATACATGTACATGATAATAAGAAGTACAACAGCGACTTCCTTTGCGGTCCAGTGGTTAAGACTCCACCTTCTGTTCGCAGATGACATGATACTACATAGACAATCCTAAAGATGCCACCAGAAAACTACTAGAGCTAATCAATGAATTTGGTAATGTTGCAAGATACAAAATTAATGCACAGAAATCTCTTGCATTCCTATACACTAATGATGAAATATCTGAAAGAGAAATTAAGGAAACACTCCCACCATTGCAACAAAAAGAATAAAATACCTAGGAATAAACCTACCTAAGGAGACAAAAGACCTATATGCAGAAAACTATAAGACACTGATGAAAGAAATTAAAGATGATACCAATGGATGGAGAGATATACCATGTTCTTGCATTAGAAAACTCAATATTGTGAAAATGACTATACTACCCAAAGCAATCTACAGATTCAATGCAATCCCTATCAAATTACCAATGGCATTTTTTTACAGAACTAGAAAAAAAGAATCTTAAAATTTATATGGAGACACAGAAGACCCCAAATAGCCAAAGCAGTCTGGAGGGAAAAAAATGGAGCTGGAGGAATCAGACTCCCTGACTTCAGACTATACTACAAAGCTACAGTAATCAAGACAATATGGTACTGGCACAAAAACAGAAATATAGATCAATGGAACAAGATAGAAAGCCCAGAGATAAACCCACACACCTATGGTCCACTAATCTATGACAAAGGAGGCAAGGATATACAATGGAGAAAAGACAGTCTCTTCAATAAGTGGTTCTGGGAAAACTGAACAGCTACATGTAAAAGAATGAAATTAGACCACTCCCTAACACCATACACAAAAATAAACTCAAAATGGATTAAACACCTAAATGTAAGACCAGACACTATAAAACTCTTAGAGGAAAACATAGGAAGAACACACTTTGACATAAATCACAGCAAGATCTTTTTTGATCCACCTCCTAGAGTAATGGAAATAAAAACAAAAATAAACAAATGGGACCTAATGAAACTTCAAAACTTTTGAACAACAAAAGAAACCATAAACAAGACGAAAAGACAACTCTCAGAATGGGAGAAAATATTTGCCAACGAATCAATGGACAAAAGGTTAATCTCCAAAATATATAAACAGCTCATGCAGCTCAGTATTAAGAAAGCAAACAACCCAATCCAAAAATGGTCAGAAGGCCTAAATAGACATTTTTCCAAAGAAGACATACAGATGGCCAAGAAGCACATGAAAAGCTACTCAACATCACTAATTATTAGAGAAAAGTAAATCAAAACTACAATGAGGTATCACCTCACACCAGTTAGAATGGGCATCCTCAGAAAATCTACAAACAACAAATGCTGGAGAGGGTGTGGAGAAAAGGGAACCCTCTTGCACTGTTGGTGGGAATGTAAATTGATACAGCCACTATGGAGAACAGTATGGAGGTTCCTTAAAAAACTAAAAATAGAACTACCATATGACTCAGCAATCCCACTACATGGCATATACCCAGAGAAAACCATAATTCAAACAGACACACACACTCCAATGTTCATTGCAGCACTGTTTACAATAGCCAGGTCATGGCAGCAACCTAATGCCCATTGACAGATGAATGGATAAAGAAGATGTGGTACATATATACAATGGAATATTACTCAGCCATAAAAAGGAAGGAAATTGGGTCATTTGTAGAGACGTGGATGGATCTAGAGACTGTCATGCAGAGTGAAGTAAGTCATATAGAGAAAAACAAATATCTTTATTAATAATGCATATATGTGGAACCTAGAAAAATCATACAGATGAAACGGTTTGCAGGGCAGAAGTTGAGACACAGATGTAGAGAACAAACGTATGGACACCAAGGGGGGAAAACGGGGAGCTGGTGGTGGTGGTGTGATGAATTGGAGATTGGGATTGACATGTATACACTAATGTGTATAAAATGGATGACTAATAAGAACCTGCTGTATAAAAAAAAAAACAACAACAACAGCTATAAAAAAAAAAAAAAAAAAAGAATCCGCCTCCCAATGCAGGGGACTCGGGTCTATCCCTGGTTGGGCAACTAATATCTCACATGCTGCAGGACAACTAAGCTCTCGTTCTCTAAAGCCCATGTGCCACAACTACTGGGCACTCTGGAGGCCATGTGCCACAACTAGAGATAAGGCCATGCACCACAACAAGGACCATGCATGCCGCAGCTAGGACCCAATGCAGCCAAATAAATAAATATTTTAAAAAAAGAACTACAACAAACCAACCAGAAAATGTGAACAAGTAAAAGGAAGCAAGAACACAATCTTATCTACTGAGAGACTACTCTGTTCATACTTGGGTGTATATCCCTCACACCCTCCTTTAGATCCATATAAAAATATTTTTAATTGGATTATAATATCACATGCTTATAACTTGTTTTTTCACTTAAATTATCTTGAACAAAAGAAAATCATGAACATCTTTGATGATACACTTGTTTCTGAAACACAACATCTTTCTAAGCTTAAATCATTTCCAGTGTGTGATATAGTAATATTATAATTTATGATGGGGACCATCCCACTGTCAGAAAATCTGATTGTTGCCAATTGTTTGTTATTATAAACAATGCTGTTAGAAACCATCCTTATAGATAAATCTTTTCTTTTTAACATTTAGAATTTTTTTCTTTAGGATAAATTCTTAGAAATTAGACTAAAAGGTCCAAGATTTTACTTTGGAAAGACACTTTTTACTATTGAAAAATTCAAATATTCCTAAGTAAAGAGAGTAGTGCAATGAATGTCTAAGTACCCTTCACCCAGATTAAACAACTGTCAACTAATGGCCAATCTCATTTCATCTACACGAGGTCCCAATTACCCTCTCCCTTTGATTGTTTTGTAGCAACTCCCAGGCATACATTATTTCATTCATAAATATTTCAACATGTATCTCCAAAAGATGAGGCAAGAGCAAACTCGTTTTTAAAGCTCCTGGAACATATTGCCAAACTGTCCTGCCAAAAGAAAATTTGGCAGCAATTTCCATTCCCACAATCAGTATTAGAATGTGGCAATTTCTTCTCACTTTAGTCAACCCTGAGTGTATCCATTCAGTGTCCCATGACTTATGGAAAAATATCAAATATGCAAAGCTAAAGCAGAGAGTTCAATAAAGGTGATTTAAAATAGGGAGCCAGTTACAAAGATATTGGAAAAGCTGAAGGGGAAAAAAAACAGAGTGAGGCAGCCCAACAGCCAGAAGCTTCCCACTAGCACACCTGGGGCTAGAGGGATAAAGGGAATAGGTGAAGTAACCAGAGCCCAAGGGCCAGGGCACCCAGCTGGAGCCAGAACCCTGGAAGTAGGAACCCCCCAAGGAGAAATGGAGTCAGTGGCTGCTGGAGATACCACCAGAAACAAGAGAGAGAGAGCGATGTCCTAACTTCTCAACTCCCTCTGCTCCACTGGCCAATCCTAACATGAAGCCAGTTGACAAGAGAGTCTGGGCTATGAATTTGCTTCAAGAGCCACCTCCCGTCCCTCCCCTCAGTCATCACCAATACAAAGCAGCTGGGAAAGGATGGGGACAACATCTGAGAGCCAACAGGCCAATAACCAGAACTCTGAGCATTGCCACTCTACTTTAACTTTCTTAATGAACACGAGGTATATATGGGTCAAAAAATATCTGCAAGTCATCAGAGAAGGCATGAGATTGACAAGTGTAAAGTGTAGACCACAGAGCGAGAAGACACGTGCCGTTGGGGAGAACGTAAATTAGTGCTACCCATTTGGAGGGAAATTTGTCAATATTTCTCAAAATTTAAAATCACAAGCCCTTCAGCCTAACAATTATCCTTCCAGAGATGTAGACCACATATACTTGCACATAACAAAGATATGTGTGTGTGTGTGAGGATGTTCATTACGACATTGTTTATAATAGCAAAACACTGAAAAGAATTGACATAGCCATAGGTACCAGATAAAAAACATGAATGATTAGTTGGAATGATTTCTAAGAGATGCAGCTACATAAATAAAGGTTTAAAAAGTGTGCATATCGTGCTTCCATGTGTTTATAAGTTAATATGTGTTTAAAATAGTTCTCAAACTGTGTACAGTTGCTTCTCAAATCACTGGCAGCAGCTGTTGCCTTTGGAGAGTGGAAACAAGGATTAGAACAAGAGAGAGATCTTTGTACCCTTTATACTTTCAAAATTTGTTCCCTGTGCTTTGTATTAGGTGGAACCATATGAACTTGCCAACGTGGTGTCATTTTTGACTCACAGAACAGCACTTTCATGTGGCCCAGACTAACATTCTTTTAACAATGAAAAAAGTAACTAATTTTTAAAATATCTTCAGGAAGAGCTATGACATTGGAATGTGAATTTGGAGGTGATGATAAGGTGGTGATATGTCACCCCACCCAATGTCAGGATGATCCCATATCTTCTCAGAATTAAGTTAGAAAAGCCAGGTGACATCCCATGAACTTGATGCTTTCAGGAGAATTAGTTACACAAGGATGCCTTCACGATTATCAAGATGACACTGACTTGCTCAAAATGAAGGAGAGTTGACAGGCAGTCTGGGGCTGTGTGTGCTTTTCCATCAGCTCTGGAGGCCACCAGAGGCACAAAACAAACCCAGACTAGTGAAGCTGCTTCTCCCTCTGCCACTGTTTGAAGATGTGTAGCTTTCTGTTCCCAGAGCTTAAGTACAATTTTCTTCACTTTGAGAGATAAAAACAAACTTAAGCAATCTTGACAGCTTCTGATGAAAACCACTCCCAGGCTCTTCACATTCCAGAAACTGCCAGGGGCTTGGAGGGCCTCCCACGGAGGACTGGACTTGTTCTGATTCACGAGAAGCATCTCCCTGGGGGCAGGGAGTGGGGTGTGAGTGCTGCAGCCCAGACAGCGAAGTGCAGGATGGGGTAACAATACCAGCAGGAGAAGCAGGAGATGTTGGCAGAACCCTAAGTGCCTTACTTGCATTGTCTCCTAACATCCCTGGTGGGAAGGTGTGGTACTTTGTGCCCATTTTGCAGGCAAGAAAAACGAAGCCTCAGGAGGTCAAATAACCTAGAACCTAGGTCTGTCTTACTCCAAAGCTCATTCTCCCATTGGTCACCCTGGGTGTGACAAGTGCTGAAGATGACAGCTGGTGAAGGAAAGGCTGATGCTGGGCAGGTACTCTTTGTGGGGTGTGGGCTGCTCAGGGATAGGAAGGGTGGCCAGCAGCACAGCTGGTCAGGTCATTCCTCTGCTACACTACAGTGGCTCCCCATCCATCGCCTGCAGAATACAACCCGAATTCAGGACACGATACAGGAGGTGCTCTGGGCTCCACCTGCCTTGCCAGTCTTCCCTCTTCCCACCACCCCAGCTCCTGTTAAATGCCATTGCTCAGCCACCTCCCTTTCCAGAGTGCCCTGTGCCCTCCCAAGCCTCCTGCCCCTGCCACTGCATATGCTCCCTGCCTGGACCGTCCTTTCCCCACACCCAGCAGGTGGCTGGCTCTGAGACTCCTTTTCCAGTGCTCCTTCCCTCACCCTCCTCTCCCGTCCCATCCCCAGTGGAGCAGGGATACTTTTCTTGACTTCTGTGGCCCTGTTCTTCCCTCAAGTCTGGCATCCCTTCCTCCTCTCTCCCTCCCTCTCTCCCTCTCTCCTTATTTCCTCCTTCCCTTCTTCCTTCCATCTTTTTACTCCTTTTTTAAAATCACCTTTTCATCGAGCACTTACCCTATACCAGTTACTTTTGGAGGATGAAAGTTGAGGAAGATAAGGTCTTTTCTTCTTGGAGCTCATTGTCAAGAGCAAGAGGCAGACAGAAACTAAAAGCTGACAGTTACCAAATGTTTCTACAGGTCCAGTGCTGCTCTGTGCCTTCAGAATTCACTATTTCACTTAACCAACACTGCAAATCCTACGAGGTAGGGACTTTTGCTTTTCAGAGGAAAAAATTCAGGCAGAATCAAGGTTTGAATCCAAGGCATTTGTCATTAAATTCTGTGCTCCTACATGCTAAGATAAATGAGGAATTTAATAAGAATGCAGTAAAAGCATACAGAACCCAAAACCTAGCTTGGGACAGACAGAAACCTTCCAGGATGAGGGAATGTCTCAAAGGACCTGACAGAGGGTTATTATGGGCCAAAGGCTTGAGGAAAAGCATGGCTCCCACAGGGAACCCCAGCAGCAGGATATTGCTGGGATACAATACCTGAGGATGGGTGGAGAAGATAACGCAGTGACCGGGCTGGGGAAAGCCTCGTTTATCAGCACAGGAGTGAAAGTGCTGGCAGGAGACAGTTATAAAATGCAGGTTGATTGAAGAGAGTTTAATGAAGGACCTATTACAAGGATGTGGGCAGTTTAAGGGAAACCACCATGGGATGGTGAGACACCTGGACTAGCAACTCCAAGCCAAGGGCTGCCACCTCCCCTGGGCAAGAATGGGTAAAGGGAGAGACCATTACTGGAATCCAGGAGGACATGGTGGCTGTGGCTTTAACCCTGAGACACTGCCCCACTATCACTGGAGCTGGAGCCTTTGGTAAAAGAACCCACCGCCAGCCCAGAACGAGGCAGGAGAATCAATATCTCACTTCTTTCTCTTCCTGCCCTCCGACATCCATCTGGTGCCTCTTGATGGCCAAACCCAACCAGAAGCCAAAAGGCAAATGAGCCCAGCTAAGCCAGTCCAGGGAGGTCAGTCTTCCAGATCAGAGAAGGGCAGAGAAAGGAGGAAAGTGGATCTAGAAAGACAGATGGAGACCACCTAGAACTTCCAGGTTCAGGAGTTGATATTTTATTCCATCAGGGACGGGTACCACTGAAGAGTTTTAGATAGGGATGCAATATGGTCAGATATGAGTTTTCATAAAGACATCCCTGGCAGTAGTTCAGTGGATAGAGCTTCAGGCAGTGAAACATGAGCCAGGGTGACCAGCTGGACCAGGGAACAGAAGGGCCAAGTGCCATAAAGCTGGCACTTATCCAGGTGAGAGATGGCAAAGAGCTGAAAAACAGCATAGATACAAAGGAAAGAATGGAGGTTAAGCCTTCCTGATAGATGGAACTTTTTATGCTTATGAAATGTCCCTCTTTGTCTCTATTAAAAATTTTTGTCTTAAAAAAAATGAAAGAAACTGATGGGCTTCAGTGAAGACAAAAACCAGGACTCATAGTTGAATGACCAACTGAATATTTTTGCCCATAACTGAGATTTTAAGAATATATATCAAAGGAACCCAAACAGGTTTAGAGAAAGGTAACTAATGAGTTTTGTTTGAAACAAATTGAATATAAACTATTTATGGGACATAAAATTGTAGACATCTAGCAGACTTTCTGATTTGAGTCCAAATATTGAGTAGTCTCTGTACAGAGGTTTAGATACTAAGGCCATCAGTAGGCAAATTCTAGTTAAATCCATGAGGGTAGATAAGATGTTCCAGGGAGGGGATGTCCAGAGAAGGGGGCCTAGTTGTCTGCAGAGCATGAGAGCTGAGAGGTGGGAGGAGAAAGAATCACCTACAAGGGAGACAGACAGGAGGAAGCCCAGAGAAGACAACAGCCAGGAGAATGAAACTTCTTGAGAGCAAAGGCCAGAATGATCCACAGCATTAAACACAGTAGAAAGAAAAGGACAAGAGTGTCTGCTGGTTAGATTAGGAGGTCATAGATGACTTTAGAAAGAGTGGTTACGACTGAAGTTGGTGGATGAGTTGCCATGGGTTGAGGAACAAAGTGAAGATGAAGGAAACCCTGAGAATGCAGACTACTCTGCTCAGAGGTCTGATTGAGGAGGTAGAAAGGAAGGTGACACCTCGGAGGACCTCCAAGTCAGTGGAGTCTCATGGTATGAAGGAGGTTTTGAAGAAGAGCTGGTAGAGAAGAAGCAGAGAAGAGGGAGAAGCTGATGATACTTCAGAAGAGGGAAGATCACTGATGGAGTCCAGACATGGAGGCCCCAGGAGGAAACAAAGCCAAACACCCTCTGTACTCTAATTGCCCAAATACTCGTCCATGCCCCCAAACCCCACTACTAGGCTGGGAGCTCATATCTGTTGATGTTGCCTGGTACATGGTTGTGCTCAACCAATGCTTGCTGAGTGAATAAATGCATGCGTGGATGTCTGGGTGCCATACATATATATATATACACACACACACATATATATATGTGTATATATATATACACACACACATATATGTATACATATATATATACGCATATATATGTATACATATATATGTGTATATATATATGTATACATATATATGTATGTGTGTGTATATATATATATATATTCAGTGCTATAAGATCAGAGCAACTTGCATGGGATGGCCAAGGTTTAAAACATGAACTCATCCAAAAGAGCTCCAGACCTCTAGAGCAAGATAATGAGCAGCAGTAAGGAAATCTTCAAGATTTACTTTATAGCTACACTCTTACCAAAACCCCCAACCATGTCATGATGGATGAATGCCTTTATGGTGAGAGTTGTTGGACTAGAATCAGAAAGGTTGGAAACCAACAATTTTTGTGTTTAAATTAATTGGAAATTTTAATAGCACTGATTTTTATTAACTCATTTAATTTGGATTATAAGAGGCTACCGTGGCTGTATGTCTTGCTTTTGTGTGTGTCTGTGTGTGTGTGTGTGTGTGTGTGTGTGTGTGTGTGTGTGTGTGTGTGTTTTATGGTACACGGGCCTCTCACTGCTGTGGCCTCTCCCGCTGCGGAGCACAGGCTCTGGACGCGAAGGCTCAGCGGCCATGGCTCACGGGCCCAGCCGCTCCGCGGCATGTGGGATCTTCCCGGACCGGGGCACGAACCCGTGTCCCCTGCATCGGCAGGCAGACTCTCAACCACTGCGCCACCAGGGAAGCCCTGTGTCTTGCTTTTTAGCTTGGGTGAGGGATATAGTCAGATTTCTTCTCAAGGCATGTCTTTAGGTTTTCAGTTGAATTTCTCTCCCAGAGCAACTAAGGGTTTGGCCACTTGCAAAGAGAGTTGAGGAAGGGGTTCTTGTCTCTGATCGAGTTCTCTGTGGACCGTGGTCTCCATTATTCATCCCTGCTATCTGGCAATAGGAGTATTTTGAACCTCGGGTTGGCTAGATCAACCAGGGAAGTCACATGCATGGTCGGTGGCTGAGAAGATGCTGAAAAAAAAAAAAAACAAGAAATTTGGTCATTTTGGGAAAAAAGTGAGGGTAAATTGGGAAAACAAAGAACCGGTATTTCTTTTGAGAAGTAACATGGAGGATAAAATGCACTCACTCCTTGGGTCCCAGCTTCACATTTCCCATTGGGACAGGCAAACCCCCATGAACCTCATCTGTAAAGTGGCAACTCATTCAAATAAAATTTAATTGGTCTCTGCAGTGCGCCACACACTATTCTAGGTACTTAGAGAACATCAGTGAACAGTAATACCCCTTCTTCAGAATGCTTTCAGAAGTAAATGGGATAGTACATATAGAATTACCTGGTGACAGTTTATAAAAGGTGGTGAATTAGAGGTTAGTGTAATGATGATGGTGCTTCTCATATATGGAATATAATGATACAAGGATGAGCTGGGAGGAGGAGGGTTGACGGAGCGATCGTTGAGTTGAATGTCTCACTTCTCCGCTGGGTTGTGAGCTCCGTGAAGCCAGATACACTTCTGCTGTATTCACCTCTCTGAATCCCTAGCACAGTCCCTCACACGTAAATATTTAGTTATTAATAAGAAATCATTCTCAACTGACGGTTGCCAATTAAGTTACAGAATCCCTTCAAAGTTTTTCTTCATCTGTCAACACCCCATTGACCTAGGGTCCTGCTGACAACTAGGGAAAGTACAAGGCGTGGCTACAATGCCTGGTCCATGGAGGTGCTCAGGACCCAACTGTTCCCACGGATCACTTCCTGTTTGTAGGCTCTGCCCAGTTGAATTCACTCACCTGTTGTTCCTGAGTGGGAGAGCCTTCAGAGCTCCTCCAGTGACTTGCCACATGCATAGGGGAGGAATTAGGCTCAGTGATGTGAAGGGAGGTGCCCAAAACCACTCATTCAATAACAGACCGAGCTAGGGCAGGGCTAAGATGCAAGAGGCGTGAGGCTGGTCAATGCCTCAAAGGATTGTCATTAGGGAGATAACCTACTCATTGGTGAAACAGTTAAATCCATGTGGCTGATTAAGTGTTAGGAGTCCTAAGGTTGGGAAGGAGAGAGTAAGTAGGAATATGGAAGGAGGCAGTGTGGGGACTTCAGCTGGGCTTTTGGAGGGAAGAGAGGAGGTGATGGGGAGGGAAAAGCATGAGCAAGACCTCAGAGGTAAGAATGGCAGTGGTCCCCCCAGGGCACAAAGAGGAGAGCCAGACTATGGGAAGGAGACAAGGTTAACTGACCTACTCCATGTCAGTTAACTGCATGCCTGCCAGGGCTCTCCATCCTAGTTTATCTCATCCTTCCCATAAACTTATGAGACAGATTTTTGTTGTTCTTCTTCTTCTTGCCCTTTTATAGATGGGGAACCAGAACTCCTTGGTATAGGACAAAGCTGGTATTTGAACCAGGTCTGTCTAATGACAAATTTTGGTGCTTTTCCCCCTGGCTATGTGTCTTCCTGGAGGGACCAAGTGGGGCTGTATTAGTGATGAGCTCTCCCACTAGAACTGAGGAGATCTCGGTTCTACCCCTGAATAGCTGAGTGACCTGGGCAAGTGACTTAACCTTTTATCTTCTTCCCCTCCTCTGTCAAACAAGGTAGTAATGGCTCCTGTTTTATAAATGGCAGTAGTTGTTCCTACTGTATGCTTGTCTCAGATCAGTCCAGGGGTTTCTTCTATGGAGTTCTCACCCAGGGCATGGGTTGAGGAGGTGCCATGGTCACTTTCCTTGAGGGAGAAAAGGAACGTGACAAATCAGTCTTGGCTGTTAAAGCCTCCACCCAGCGACACACTCATCTCCACTTCTTTGGTCAATGCAAGTGCAAGTCCAGTGGCTACACCCAAGTTTAAGGGGGCTGGAAAATGCCATCTTACTGTGAGCTGGGTGGGAGAAAACTGCAAGGATTAATGACTCCCACAAATAACTCATAACTGTATCACTCTGTTTTATGAGAGCTTTTTAGATACCTGGGTTCTCTCCGTTTTCAGAACTCCCCGTGTGACTCTAAACATCAGAATGAAGAATGTAGATGTGATTCTACGTAATGGGGAACCTTTAAGATTTCCCAGGAAGGAAGGTTAGTTCCATAAGTCAATGGAGGCAACAATCAAAGCTGTGTTGGGGACCAATGACAACGGGGATAGAATGCAGGGTACCTTTGCTGTGGAAGGACCTGAAAAGATGACAACTGTGGAAAAGATACTGGAATAATCCAGGTGCATCCTGGAATTCGGATGGTGTGAGGGAAAGATAAGGCAATTCTACAGAGACATTTTTATTCAATAAACACTAACTGAGTATCTACTCTGTGCCAAGCACTGTGCAAGGCTCTGGAGGCACAGAGATGGATAAGAATGACTGTGGAGGCACTTCCAGTCCTGGTGTGTGAGACAGATGTGAACAACTCATCCTTTTAGGAAACAAATAGAATTAACGAACCTTGCCCTTGGATGTGGCCACTGGACTTGCTTTGGCCAAAGATGTAGAGATGAGCAGGTCACTTGGCTGCCTCTGTTCTCAGCCCTGTCACCTCAGAGTAAGACGCAACACTTAGTTGTATCCTGGAAAAAGTAAACCTGAAATGTCCCTTTAATGAGGGGGTCCACGTTTTACTGAAGATGTGGGGAGTCTGAGAAGAGACCTCCATCGCACACTGCACAGCAGAATGTACGGTTACCAAGGTTACCAAGCCCCATTCAATGACGCTCTTCTTCCCCCCACCTGTGCTCTGACCACAGCCTGCCTCACTTTCTTGTCCCAGGCCACTGACACACACCCCCCAATACTGCTAAAGCTCTTCCTTTTCTTTTTGCAAAGCGATTTAGTGCTCCATCTCAGCCTCTTAGAGTCTGCAGTCTGGCACACATCACAATCCTAGCAGATGATCAACCCTCTTTAGAACTCACCCTCTGTACAAGGCGAAGCAGGTGGTGAAAATAACCATCAACTTTATCTGTCTCCGTCCATTGCCTTTCCTGACACTTCACAGAGCAGAGAATTGTGGCTTCAGCTAATCTGTTACTTAACCTTTTCTCGGAGAACTCTGAGAAGACAAAGCAGGCCAGTCACTCTGTGCCATGACTCATCTCACTCCTTGGCAGGTCCCTTCCCTCTTCCTTTCGACTCTTCCCTGTCATTTAGAACGGAGACACGTTTGCCTGGCTCCATGGGTGTCTCCGCTGAACTTGATGACCGGGGGATTTGTAACTCTCTCTGCTTCTACACACCAGTGCTAGGATTCCAGACACCTGGGGAAGTGAACGGAGGTCCCTGCTGGGTCTCCTACTGGTCCTTCTCCCCCACGGAAAGCGAAATTCAGCTCCCAATACCACCACTATGTAGGTAGAATTAGCATTCTAAATAAAACCAAATGATGAATATGTATAAATGTTCTTTCCAGAATGCTAAAGCAACTAACAAATATTGTTCATGTTTTTAAATATATCAGTAAATCAAATAATGCTGAGTGAGTGACATATCATACCAGTGAATAGTGTCCATTCACCAAATGATGTTGGGGCCATTTCCTACTAATTGTCCCCAATGCACAACTGTTGGCTGGACTCTGCCTCGTCCCCAGCACATCCTGGGGATGGAGAAGGCCCACATCTCTAATGCCTGGAGCAGGGCTCCTGGCCTCACCTCAGTCAGGCATCTAAATTTTTCCCAGGCCCTAGAGAAGGGCCTGTGACAAAGCCCTTCCTCTTCTTGGGAAGCAAATAGAATTAACAAAGCTTGAAGCACGTCCACCAACCACTGTGTGTCCTTTTCCTGGAAAACAAACAAACAAACCAAAACCAGGATGGTTACGAGGAAGGAGATAACGCACTGCTTGCAGAAGTTCTTTCACAAAACCTTCTTGGGGAGACAGTGCTGGCTGAGTGCTGTGTTCCTTTTAGAGACAGAAGTGAACACCCAACCCTACAGATGGTGTAGGAAAGTTGGGATTCTGATCCAGGGGGGGCATAACAGGGCTCAGGACACCTTGCACCTTCAAGGTGGTCACCTACTCCCTGCTTGAGGCCACAGAACTTAGCTGTCCATTGCAGACCAACTGCCCTGATCCCATCCTCAAGCCTAGGCCACTGCCCACTGTATAATCATTTTGTTATTTTCTATATTTTCTGATGCTCTGGTATCTTGGGGCCTTGCTGCTGCAGGAGAGACTGCTGCTCCCAGGACTAGCCAATTTCTAGAAATAGAAAAAATCCACCTGCAAGTGCTCCTTTCACATGCAAACCAACCAATCCAAAGCCCACACCCCAAACATCTCTTATTGGGCTCACACAGGACTCACACTCCAGGCCAATATTCCCCTGCCCTGATCACCCCAGGGAGGGCCAGGTACCAGACGACTCAGGACAGCCCTTGCAATGCAGAACCTGATGAAATGAGTTGGACTAGCCAATGTTAAACTTGCCTTGCCCATAGCTTCTCACAGAAACCCCAATACAGGCTCTTGCCATGTTTTCTTCCCACTCTCTCTGCCTCCTAACTAGCCCTGCTGCTTCTCCCTGTGGCCCTGCATGGTGTGATGGGCCCCCTCCTCTTGGGAACTATGGGTGGCAAACTATTTTTTCAATGGCACTCACCCCCTGGTCTGTACACCTCACCTTTCCTGAATAATAATGAAACTTACATTTTCAAACACCCACCTTGGGTAGAGGGCTGGAAGTGATGTTGGCAATATTTGAATGTTGCTTAGCTTTGTCTTGGATGGGCACAAAGGGTCAGTGACTAGTGTCAGTCTCTGGGTGTCCTGAGACTTCTGTCTCACTGGATTAAAAAAATCCAAGTTAAGTCCTAGGGCAGAGAGGTGAGTCATTGACAATTTGACAGGTTCTAAAACAGAGAATTAGTAAGGGTTTCCATGCATCTTTGTGAAGCTTGTCAGAATCCAAAGCCTAGCTATGTTATTCCCATAAAATCTCACAGCCTTCTTAAATTAAGGTGCCTATAACACAGGTCGAGGAGCATAAAGACCTGTATTGGAAAATCCCACTCTTCTCCTATGTCTCCCCCCACTCACAACGCTTTGACACCAGACGTGTGGGTTTGCCCCCACACTAAGCAGTTGTGTGACACCACCTGGGTGTCTTACAATTTAACTCCTTCCTGACACTATCTACCTGGAGGGCACGAGGCTGCCCCCTATGGTAGAAGCCAATTATACGTAATAGGTCCCCGAGTTACCCACAACTTCTGTCCAACTTCTGGACAAATTGGAGGTTCCCAAAACCCCCTCCTTGAGTTCAGTTAATTTGCTAGGGAGGCTCACAGAACTCAGGGACATATTTACTTATGTTTACCAATTTATTAAAGGATATGATAAAGGATACAGATGAACAGCCAGATGAAGAGATACATAGGGCGAGGTCTGGGAGGGTCCCAAGTGCAGGAGCTTCTGACCCCGTGGAATTGGGGTGCACCACACTCCCACTGTGGATGTGTTCACTAACCTGGAAACTTTCCAAACCTCATACTTTGGGAATTTTTATGGAGGCTTCATCACAGAGACATGATTGACAATTAACTCCATTTCCAGCCCCTCGCCCTTCTCTGGAGATTGAGTGTAGATCTGCAAATTCCAAGCTTCTAATCGTGACTTTCTGGTGACCAGTCCCCAACCAGGAACCTACCTAGAGTTACCAAATTATAACAGAAGACACTCCTATCACCCAGAAAATTCCATGGGATTTAGGAGCCCTGTGTCAGGAACGAGGGTCAAAGACCTAATAGTAGAACAAAAGGTGCTACTAGTGGTCTTATCACTTAAGAATTTATAAGGGTTTTAGGAGCTGTGTGCCAGGAGCTGGGGGCAGAGACCAGTATGTATGTTTTCTATTATCTCACAAGATCCAACCTATGAAATTTGAATCCTTTTGAATAAATGTATTTGAAAACAGATTACACACACCCCTGCTTTCTTAAGTGAAGTTAATTCAAAGGGGGCACCATAAACTAGGCAACCAAAAAAGAATATTTAAGCTCTTAGTGAAGTCCCAAAGTACATATTCACTTGTCAGTAGACCACATAAGCTTTATTGTCCAGATAATACCTATTTTGATGGTTTAAGAGACATTTGTTTTATTTCTTCCTAGCTTTTTGGAAATTGGCATGATACTAATTTTTACTAGTATAATTAAGAATCAGATGTGTTTACTGACTCTTTCCTATCCTCATTTACAGATAGGACAAACAAGGTTTAAAGAAGCTAAGTGCCCATAGATTGATGGCTAGAAAATAATGGAGCTGGGATTTGAAATTAGAGCTGTCAGCTACTGAAGCCTGATTTCTAAACCTCATGTCTATACTGAACAACTAGCATTGTCAGATTAGTGACTTAGGGTGGCTGGTGTGTTACTGAGTTTTACCTATAGGAGGGTCCACCAGTAATGCTGTGGGAGTAAAATGAAATGCCACAAAATGTATACAGTAGCAGAGAGTCAAGTTCCTGCTGGTAGACTCTATAATACCCTTCCAGAGGAAATGCCACATTGTTGCTCATTTAGGGAGAAGTTACTCCATAGACATTTCCCTGCAGGAGAAGTTCTCCAGCTCTGAGAGTGTTTTATCCTGCTTTTTGTTGGTTTGTTTTCATTTTCCCAAATGTCATGTACACCAATTTTTCACTAGTGCTACTGAATTAGCTTGTCTCAGAGCCTAGAGCCTGCCTGGTTGCACTTTTGAAGTTGAGGGACTAGAGCTGTGCAAGTCTTTGCCTCAGAGCTTCTACCTTCAAGGATGTATTTTGAGTGATTGATCTTGAATTTAGTTGTACTCTTCGCATGGCAAATTTGATTAGTGTCCACATAATTAGTAAGACCCCCCCTCCAGCTTTTTACTGTCCTGAGATTGAGTCATCGTGGAGCCAGAAAGATGAGCTGTGTGACCTTGGGCAAGTCATTTAACCTCTGTGCACCTTAATTTCAGTTGACTCACTTCAAAACCACTCACTGAGGTCCCACTAACTTCCAGGCCTCTGGCTAGGTCACACAAGAATGCAGGTTTTGAAGCTAGACAGACCTGGGGTCGTACTCCGGCCTATCACCTGCCTAATCATGTGGCCTTGGGACAGCCATTTCCCTTCTCTAATATTAGTCAGCAACCCAGGACCGCATGCCTTCTCCATCACCCTGCAAGGATTGATTAAACCTCTATCATGTATCAGGGTCCATCCTGGGTAAAGTGAACACCAAACCCAGACGCAGGACAGTGCTTACCACACGCAGGCACTGCCGTGAGTCTTTGACATACATTAACCCAGCTAACCCTCATGATGACCTATGTATGAGGTAGGCAGTCTCAGTATCCCTGTCCTGCAGCCAGGATATCGGGGCACAGAGAAGTTAAACATCTGGCCTAAAGTCACACAGCTACTCAGTGGCAGAGCCAGGATTCAAACCCAGGCAATCTGGGTCCAGAGTCCCTGCCCATCGCCCTGTGCAAATTCAGGCTCTCAGTGACCCTCCCAGAACTTCAGCAACAGAGTCCTGTCTAGTTTCTGTCACCATTCTTGTCCCCTTCAGTGGTCTTTCCACACAATAGTTAGCTCATGTCCCTCCCTGCATAAAACCTTCCAACAGTTCCTCACACCTTCAGGGTCAAGACCAAACTCCCCTCCAGAACCCAGAAGCCCACCAGTCCTGCCCCTGAACAATTTCCATAGGCTCAGCTCTCGTAGGACACAACCCTTCCCAAACTACCACCCCTTGCATGCTCCTACCACATGAGAAGACCCTGGGACCTTGACCTTCTGTGCTGTGGCTTACCCTGCTCCCTCTTTCCCTCCCCTCCACCGGGCCTGCCCAATTCATTTTTTAATAGAACACTTACTAGGAATTTTTTTCTCATGCAGACAAATTTACAAAAACAAAACAAAACAAAACTCCACTGACTTTCTGTTAAGATATATATATGTATGTGTGTGTGTATGTGTAGAGAGAGAGACTGAGAGACAGAGAGAGAGAAATACACTCATATGGTGCTTTAGTTTGCTAGCATTGAAGTAACAAATTATCACAGACTGGGTAACTTAAACGACAGAAATGTATATTCTCACAGTTTGGAGGCCAGAAGTCCAAGATCAAGGTGTTGGCAGGATTGCTTTCTTCTGAGGCCTCTCTCCTTGGCTTGTACTCAGCCAGCTTCTCCCTGTGTCTGCTGTGTGTGTCTCTGTCCTCCATGTGTGTCTGTGTCCCAATCTCCTCTTCTTATAAATAGGACAGTCATATTGGATTAGGGCCCACCCATATGACCCATTTTAACTTAAGAACCTCTTTAAAGACCTCATCTCTAAATAGAGTCACGGACTTCTGGTGGCGCAGTGGATGAGAGTCCGCCTGCCGATGCAGGGGACGCGGGTTCGTGCCCCGGTCCGGGAAGATCCCACATGCCGCGGAGCAGCTGGGCCCGTGAGCCATGGCCGCTGAGCCTGTGCATCCGGAACCTGTGCTCTGCAATGGGAGAGGCCACAACAGTGAGAGGCCTGCGTACCATTAAATAAATAAATAAATAAATAAATAAATAGAGTCACATGTCAAGGCACTGGGGGTTAGGACTTCAATATATGAAATTTGGGGGGGGGACACAATTCAGCCCATGACACGTGGTTAGACAATTCTGGCAGAAGACAAGATACAAAATAAAAACAGAAAGCGTTTTTCCTCTTTCCCATGGCTTTCCCCACAGCAAACCAGTATGAACAGTTTCTTGGGATTCTCACCCATTTAACTTATATGCATAGACCACCCCCTCCCCCCTTAAAATCATCTAGAACAAAGTGACTATAATTTCTACAATTTTGCTTCTTGCTTTTTACACTTAATAACATCTTGTTATCTCTTCATAGCAACACATACAAATCTGTCTCACTCTTTATGGGCTATAGAGCCTCCAGCACAGAGAGGTACCTACTTTCTTGAATCCAGCCCCTGGATGAACACTTTGGTTGTTTCCTAAGCTTTCACTATTACAAACAAAGCTGTAGGGAACACCACAGCACATGGATCTGGGCAAATTTTTGCTGGTAAAATCCTAGGCTAAATTCCTACCTGGTGGATCGCTGGGTCAAAGGACACTTGTAGCCTGCACATTGGTGGGCTGGGCTAAATCTCCACTTCTGAAAAGCACCCCAATTTATGCTCCTAGCAGGAGTGGGTGAGAGAGACTGCTGCGATGAGTGTTAGCTTATTTTATTTTATTTTATTTTTAACATCTTTATTGGAGTATAATTGCTTTACAATGGTGTGTTAGTTTCTGCTTTATAACAAAGTGAATCAGTTATACATATACATATGTCCCCATATCTCTTCCCTCTTGTGTCTCCCTCCCTCCCACCCTCCCTATCCCACCCCTCTATGTGGTCACAAAGCACCGAGCTGATCTCCCTGTGTTATGAGGCTGCTTCCCACTAGCTATCTACCTTACGTTCGGTAGTGTATATACGTCCATGCCACTCTCACTTTGTCACGCTTACCCTTCCCCCTCCCCATATCCTCAAGTCCATTCTCTAGTAGGTCTGTGTCTTTATTCCTGTCTTACCCCTAGGTTCTTCGTGACCTTTTTTTTTTTTCTTAGATTCCATATATATGTGTTAGCATACGGTATTTGTTTTTCTCTTTCTGACTTACTTCACTCTGTATGACAGACTCTAGTGAGTTTCAAGCTCTTTGTAATTCCTCATCTGACTCCTGACCCCTCCAGGTGAGTTGAACAGTCTCACCCTTTTGTCCCTTTTGTCACGCCCCAGTGCCCTTTTGTCTCTTTTACAACAGCTTCCTGCAACAGTTGTTTAGCTATAATTTCTTTTTTTCAATATGAAAAAGATTTTATTTCAAGTTTAGGAAAAGGAAGGAAATTAAAAAAAACAAAAAACATTTCAACAAAACAGACTTAAACCACTTTGTAAATCTAAGCATATAATTTCTTCAGGGCAGAGAAAAGCTGGCTTCACTTTTGTGCACCCAGGGCCTTGATCATAGCAGGCGCTCATTAAATTTTATTGGATTGCTTATTGGCTCCTTCAGGTCCCTTCCTGATCTTACAATCCTGTGAGTCTAGGTTGGGGATAATGTTTCTTGACATGGTCAGGTATTCGAGAAAGAGTTCTAGAATGCAGCCCATTCTGGGGAAGCTGCATCCAGCGGGACACCATGATGTCCAAGGAGCAGAGGTCTAACTTATGCTGCACGGGAGGCTCAAGCCGAGTCCCAGGGTGTTTTGGGAGAGGTCAGAGCCTGTCAGTCAGAGGGTGGTCATGGAACATATGCAGTCTCATTGTGATGGGCTGGCCTCCAACATGGGAAACTGGGCCATAAGAGCTGACGGAGACCTTGGGGTGGGAAGTGGTGCCTCTCTGACGTCTCAGCCTCCATCAAAAGTCGAGATGGCTCCCCACGCTTGTCAAGCCGGGACTGTGATCTTTTTAATTGTAAAAACTTTGAAATGTCAAGATACTTAGGCAGATGCCTACTGTGCCTTCATCTCCTATCGACTACATCTCTAAGTAACATTCAGATCTTACCTGCTCCGCTTCTAGTTTTATGCTGAAAGTAATATTCTTGGAGATTTGGACGTGTCCTGAGCCCTGAGTTATCAGGAACCCTATTTTGCTGATTGCCCATGGCCAAGTTCTGTGGGGTCAACCGAGTGACTAGTTCATGGAGTGACAGTAAGGGAGGAGGTGGGCTGCCCTGTTATTCCCCAGGCAGAAAATATCCACCCAGGGTGACATGCGGTCATTACTCTCTTATTTCATTCAAGACATTGAGGGGAAATTTTTGTGCAGTTCAATACTAAAACCTTAGAAGAAAGCAAGCCAGCATTCTCTAAACTTTTCAAGTAAGAGCTTGGAAAGCGTCAATGTGCATTTTCCTCTTCCCAGGTATAGAGCATCTTCTGGGGACGCACAGACCTGGATATAATTTTGCTTAAGGACAATAGACAAGAGTCTCAAGGCTTCCATTAGAGAGGCTCTACAATTTAACTTCCTTCCTCCCTGAGACCCCCGGACCTCTCTGCCAGCTGGCAGTACCCCAGATTCTGGCAGAGGAAATTTCAGAGAAGACTGGAGCAGATGCTTATGTACTGGTTCCAGAGTTTGGACAAAAATGATTCAGTTGAAAACCGAGTCAGCCGATAAGGCCACCTGGCTGAAATAAAGATATGTCAAAACCAAATGACGCCAGGGTCTGAGCTTTCAGTACATACCGGTCATTTGGATGCACCGGGTCATTCTGGAACTTTTGAAATATATCTTTAATCATTTTAGTGTATTTCAGAATTTCTCAGGTTTGAAGAAAAAGGATTCTAATGTTTTCTTATTTATTCCTAATTCAATTTCAGCCTATTATGACTGTTTGGACTGCAAGAGCAAAATGGTAGAACAGTCTAAAAGCCTAAAGATAAGGATTAGTTAAAACAACCTGAAAGTACAACAAGGAATTAACTGGAAAACAACTTAAATGTTCCACAGTTGGTGGCTGGCATCAGTGAACTGTGGTGGGTTATAATACAGTATTTAATGTATGATCAAATGTTATAGAAAATGATATATTTATAATACATGTGTGAATGCATGCAAAATCATCTGAATTACACAGCTGGTCTGCCCCACCCCGATAATTCCAGGCTTCAGGCAAGAGTACCGGGGGGGGTCTGACATCCCATATATCTAAATATTCAGAAATTATCGATCAAACTAACACACTGTTAAATGAGATAGGTTCTATTCTTCCTTTAATCAATATACTTTTCTAATGACTTTGAAGGCTAAGGTGAAATGTAGACTCCTACAGTTAGACTCCTCAGAGCTCCAAACTGGAGAGTAGAAACATGAAGCAGTGAGTAGTTGCCCCTCTCCCTTGCCCCCCAGCTCTTGTTCAGCTCAGACCCAGCCCTCAGCCCTCAGCCCCGTGTCTGTCCCCTTCTTTCATCACCCACAGCTCCATCCCATGGCATGAACAGTGTCACATGCATGTGTGAGCCTCCCCGCCTGAACATCCCAGTTCTGTCCCTACCCCACTCTTGATAGCCACCATTAGGTCCCCTTTGGGACTAAGGGTGCCCAAGCAGCAGTGTGGCCCATGCTTGTGAAGCTGGACCCAGGAAACCAGTCCATGAAGGTGAAAAAGTGGACCCGGGACATTTGGGATATGAATTCTGGGTCTTGGGTGTCGACAGGAGGTCTAGAAGGAGAGTGGGCACTAGCTCTTAGTAGGTACAGCCCTGTGACCCCACAAACTCCTTCCCTGATAGACAGAGGCCTGGCTTCATGGGGTTTAGGGCAGTGGGTTAGCTTCCTATTGTTTCTGTAACAAATGACCACCAATTTAATGGCTGAAAACAACACAAATTTATTATCTTACAGTTCTGGAGGTCAGAGGTCCAACACAGATCTCACTGGATAAAATCAAGGTGTCAGCCAGGCTACGCTCCTTTCTTTTTTTTTTTTTTTTTTTTTTTTTTTTTTTTTTTTTTTTTTTTGCGTGGTACGCGGGCCTCTCACCGTTGTGGCCTCTCCCGTTGCGGAGCACAGGCTCCGGATGCGCAGGCTCAGCGGCCACGGCTCACAGGCCCAGCCGCTCCGCGGCATGTGGGATCTTCCCGGACCGGGGCACGAACCCATGTGCCCTGCATTGGCAGGCGGACTCTCAACCACTGCGCCACCAGGGAAGCCCACGCTCCTTTCTTAAAGCTCTAAGGGAGAACTTATCTTGCCTGTTTCATCTTCTAGAGGCTGCCCACATTCTTTGGTTCATGGCCCCTTCCTCCATCTTCAAAGCCAGCCTCACTGCATCTCAGACTATCCTTCCATAGTCACGGTTCCCTCTGGCCACAGCTGGGAAAGGCTCTCCCCTTTTAGGGGTTCATGGGATTAGATTGGGTCCAACAGGTTAATCCAGGATAGGCTCCCTATTTCAAGATTCTTGACCTCTATCACATCCTCAAAGTCCCTTCTGCCGTGTAAGGTGACATACTTACAAGTTCCAGGCATGAGGATGAGGATATACTGAGGTATGTGGGGAGTATTATTCTGCTTGCCAGTGACAGGGACCCCTATTGAGTCTAAGGTCAAGTTTGTAGGTACACAAGTATTAACGATGAGTGTCTTTGGGCACATAAGATTATGGATAATCACTATCATCTGATTTCATTGTAACTGGGAAGATACGGAACTAGAATGAGAAAATATAATTTTAAATGGCTCCATTTCGTTTCGTTTAGGGCATTACCTATGTTCTTCGATTGTTGAATATCTAGGTCACTTGCAACCCTTATCTATAGCAATTGGCCTGAGCAGAAATAACTGGCAGAAAATGAATTTGAAATGAAAAGCAACTAGTACAAGACAAAGCAAAGCAAGGCAAAAAATTCTAAAAATGGCCAGCTGTTTTTTTTTATTTTAATAAATGTTTTATTTAATCCAACATAGTCACATCAACACATAATCAACATTTAAAAAATACTTATAGGGTCTTGGTGCTCCGGCTGGGTTTTAGGCCTGTGCCTCTGAGGTGGGAGAGCCAAGTTCAGGACTTTGGTCCACCAGAGACTTCCCAGCTCCATGTAATATCAAATGGTGAAAATCTCCCAGAGGTCTCCATCTTAACACTAAGACCCATCTCCACTCAATGACCAGCAAGCTACAGTGCTGGACACCTATGCCAAACAATTAGAAAGAGAGGAACACAACCACACCTATTAGCAGAGAGGCTACCTAAAATCATAATAAGGTCACAGACACCCCAAAACACACCACTGGACGTGGTCATGCCCACCAGAAACACAAGATCCAGCCTCATCCACTAGAACACAGGCACCAGTCCCCTCCACCAGGAACCATACACAACCCACTGAACGAACCTAAGTCACTGGGGGCAGACACCAAAAACAACTGGAACTACGAACCTGCAGCCTGTGAAAAAGAGACACCAAACACAGTAAGTTAAGCAAAATGAGAAGACAGAGAAAAACACAGCAGATGAAGGAGCAAGGTAAAAACCCACCAGATCAAACAAATGAAGGGGGAAAAGGCAGTCTACCTGAAAAAGAATTCAGAGTAATGATAGTAAAGATGATCCAAAATCTTTCAAATAGAATGAAGAAAATACAAGAAACATTTAACAAGGACCTAAAAGAACGAAAAAGCAAACAATGATGCACAATAAAATAAATGAAATTTAAAATGCTCTAGAAGGAAACAATGGCAGAATAACTGAGGCCGAAGAATGGATAAATGACCTGGAAGATAAAATAGTGGAAATAACTACTGCAGAGCAGAATAAAGAAAAAGAATGAAAAGAATTGAGGACAGTCTCAGAGACCTCTGTGACAACATTAAATGCACCAACATTTGAATTATAGGGGTCCAAGAAGAAGAAGAGAAAAAGAAAGGGACTGAGAAAATGCTGGAAGATATTAAAGTTGAAAGATTCCCTAATATGGGAAAGGAAATAATCAAGTCCAGGAAGTGCAGAGAGTCCCATACAGGACAAGTCCAAGGAGAAACATGTCAAGACACATATTAATGAAACTACCAAAAATTAAATACAAAGAAAAAATATTAAAAGCAGCCAGGGAAAAACAACAAATAGCATAAAAGGGAATCCCCATAAGGTTAATAGCTGAACTTTCAGCAGAAACTCTGCAATCACAGGCACTGAAATTGAGACTGTGATTAAAAATCTTCCAAGAAACAAAAGCCCAGTATCAGATGGCTTCACAGGCAAATTCCATCAAACATTTAAAGAAGAGCTAACTCCTATCCTTCTCAAACTCTTCCAAAATATAGCAGAGGGAGGAACACTCCCAAACTCATTCTACGAGGCCACCATTATCCTGATACCAAAATCAGACAAAGATGTCACAAAGAAAGAAATCTATAGGCCAATATCACTGATGAACATAGATGCAAAAATCCTCAACAAAATACTAGCAAACAGAATGCAACAACACATTAAAAGGATCATACACCATGATCAAGTGGGGTTTATTCCAGGAATGCAAGGATTCTTCAATATACACAAATCAATCAATGTGATACACCATATTAACACATTGAAGGAGAAAAACCATCTCAATAGATGCAGAAAAATCTTTTGACAAAATTCAACACCCATTTATGATAAAAACCCTGCAGAAAGTAGGCATAGAGGGAACTTACCTCAACATAATAAAGGCCATATATGTCAAACCCACAGCCAACATCATTCTCAGTGGTGAAAACCTGAAACCATTTCCTCTAAGATTAGGAACAAGACAAGGTTGTCCATTCTCACCATTATTATTCAACATAGTTTTGGAAGTTTTAGCCACAGCAATCAGGCAAGAAAAAGAAATAAAAGGAATCCAAACTGGAAAAGAAGAATTAAAGCTGTCACTGTTTGCAGATGACATGGTACTATACATAGAGAATCCTAAAGCTGCAATCAGAAAACTACTAGAGCTAATCAATGAATTTCGTAATGTAGCAGGATACAAAATTAACCCACCGAAATCTCTTGCATGCCTATACACTAATGATGAAAAATCTGAAAGAGAAATTAAGGAAATGCTCCCATTTACCATTGCAACCAAAAGAATAAAATACCTAGGAATAAACCTACCTAAGGAGACAAAATACCTGTATGCAGAAAACTATAAGACACTGATGAAAGAAATTGAAGATGATACAAACAGATGGAGAGATATACCATGTTCTTGGATTGGAAAATTCAGCATTGTGAAAATGACTATACTACCCAAAGCAATCTACAGATTCACTGCAATCCCTATCAAACTACCAATGGTATTTTCTACAGAACTAGAAAAAAAATTTTTCACAATTTGTATGGAAACACAAAAGACCCCAAATAGCTAAAGCAAACATGTGAAAGAGAAATGGAGCTGGAGGAATCAGGCTCCCAGACTTCAGACTATACTACAAAGCTGCAGTAATCAAGACAGTACGGTACTGGCACAAAAACAGAAATATAGATCAATGGAACAGGATAGAAAACCCAGAGATAAATGCATGCACCTATGGTCACCTTATTTTTGATAAAGGAGGTAAGAATATACAATGGAGAAAAGACAGTCTCTTCAATAAGTGATGCTGGGAAAACTGGACAGCTACATGTAAAAGAATAAAATTAGAACATTCCCTAACACCATACACAAAAATAAGCTCAAAATGGATTAAAGACCTAAAGGTAAGGGCAGACACTATAAAATTCTTAGAGGAAAGCACAGGCAGAACACTCTAGGACATAAATCACAGCAAGATCCTTTTTGACCCACCTCCTAGAGAAATGGAAATAAAAACAAAAATAAACAAATGAGACTTAATGAAAATTAAAAGGCTTTGCACAGCAAAGGAAACTATAAACAAGATGAAAAGACAACCCTCAGAATGGGAGAAAATATTTGCAAATGAAGCAACTGACAAAGGATTAATCTCCAAAATATACAAGCAGTTCATGCAGCTCAATATCAAAAAAACAAACAACCTAATCCAACAATGGGCAGAAGACCTAAATAGAGATTTCTCCAAAGAAGATATACAGGTTGCCAACAAACACATGAAAGAATGCTCAACATCATTAGTCATTAGAGAAATGCATATCAAAACTACAATGAGGTGTCACCTCACACCCATCAGAATGGCCATCATCAAAAAATCTACAAACGATAAATGCTGGAGAGGGTGTGGAGAAAAGGGAACCCTCTTGCACTGTTTGTGGGAATGTAAATTGATACAGCCACTACGGAGAACAGTATGGAGGATCCTTAAAGAGCTAAAAATAGAACTACCATATGACCCAGCAATCCCACTACTGGGTGTATACCCTGAGAAAACCATAATTCAAAAAGAGTCATGCACCACAATGTTCATTGCAGCTCTATTTACAATAGCCAGGACATGGAAGCAACCTAGGTGTCCATCGACAGATGAATGGATAAAGAAGTTGTGGCACATATATACAATGGAATATTACTCAGCCATAAAAAGAAAGAAAATTGAGTTATCTGTAGTGAGGTGGATGGACCTAGAGACTGTCATACAGAGTGAAGTAAGTTAGAAAGGGAAAAACAAATATCGTATGGTAACACATATATATGGAATCTAAGAAAAAAATGGTTATGAAGAGCACAGGGGCAGGATAGGAATAAAGATGCAGACGTACTAGAGAAAGGACTTGAGGACATGGGGAGGGGGAAGGGTAAGCTCGGACAAAATGAGAGAGTGGCATGGACATATATACACTACCAAATGTAGAATCGATAGCTAGTAGGAAGCAGCCTCATAGCACAGGGAGATCAGCTCGGTGCTTTGTGACCACCTACAGGTGTGGGATAGGGAGGGTGGGAGGGAGGGAGACGCAAGAGGGCAGAGCTATGGGGATATATGTATATGTATAGCTGATTAACTTTGTTGTAAAGCAGAAACTAACACACCATTGTAAAGCAATTATACGCCAATAAAGATGTTTAAAAAAACAGCCTAAAAAATAATAAATAAATAAAAGAATACTCAAGGAGACATGCTCTGTATTTTTAGATACCTGAAGGACTGTCACACATTCACAGAGGTGTAGAAGCTAGAATTTGATGGGTATATAATAAGAACCGTGACTAAGCCTAACTTGCCTAAAGTATAGGGTACACAGAAGGGAATACAGTATTTGGAAGTGAGTTGCAAAAGGTCTTTTAGTACCAGCTTATGGAAGTCTGTAAAAGTCATATCAAAGTGTTAGGACCTTAATCATATAGATGGTGAGAATCCATTGGAATTTTTTATTTTCTTTTCTTTTGACAAGATAACATACATATGGTAAGAAATGTAAACAGTAAAAAGAAAATCTATGGAAAATTGTTGACTCCCAAAACTGCTCGTTTCCTTTTCATACAAATACAATAATATATATATAATGTCAGCTCTTGTCTAAAATAAAAATGTAAATTATTGCATACTCTATACTATTTTATGAAAAATTACTGCTACTATTACTACTACTATTAGTAGTATTATGCTTACCTCATCTTGAAGATTGTTCCATATCCATAAGTATAAAGTTGCTTCCTTCATTTAAAAAAACAAAAAAACTTATATAAATATATTTTTTAACTTTTTATTTTATATTGGAGTACAGTTGATTAACAATGTTGTGTCAGTTTCAGGTGTACAGCAAAGTGATTCAGTTATACATATACATGTATGTATTCTTTTTCAAATTCTTTTCCCAATTAGGTTGTTATACAATACTGAGCAGAGTTCCCTGTGTTATACAGTAGGTCCTTGTTGGTTATCTGTTTTAAATATAGCAGTGTGTACATGTCAATCCCAAACGGTTACCGGGGGGAAGGGTGGGAAGGAGGGATAGTTAGGGAGTTTGGCCAGCAGTTTATACAGTGGTCTGAGGATTACTAGGAGGTCCCTGAGGTGCTTTCAGGGGTTCGCAAAGTCAAAGCTATTGTCCTGATACACTAAGATGCCATGTGCTTTTTCACATGCCCCTCAGGAGTGGACAGTGCAGGTTTCCAGAGGCTACAGCAATATCACGACAGATTGAATGCGGCCACAGAAAGGAGGAGGCCTCTGGCTTCCACTAAACCAGACAGGAAAGAGCTTTACAAAAGTGTAAAACAATGTCATCCTTCTAATTATTTTTTATTTTGGAAAATATAGCTATTTTTCACGAAAATGTTTCTGTTAACACGCCGTAGGTTTATTATTGTTTAAAATAATGGTTTAAAATTTTCTTATTTTTAATTTCTAGTTCAGTCAATTTTAATAGCTATAACTCACAGAAACAAAAGTTTGGGGATCTCAATCATCTTTAAGCGTGTGAAGAAGTCCTGAGGCCAGATTGTTTGACCACTGAGGCTGGAAGTCAAGAGAGCAGGGTCACATCGCACCCAGAGGGACATGACAAGGACTAGACAGGCCTGGCAGGGCTGGAGTCTGGGCCGGGGGAGGGTGGTGACGAGTGGGCAGAGGACTTAGGAGGTGTCCCAGTCGGCCAAGGAAAGCCCTCCCAAGGCATAAGGAAGGGTGAGCCAGCTGACAGGGCACTTTAGAGAGTCTACCCTCTCTGCCCCGCCCCCGAACAGTCTAGAGCAGGTGAGCAGTGAAGACCCTTCCTGAATTCCTGACTTGCTGATTCAGTGACATAAGGAATGCTAGAGAAAGCAGGTTTGGGTAGAGGGATGAGAAGTGTGGTTTTCAGCAGGTGGAGGTTGAGGTGGGATGGGGTCCTTGTCACCACCTACAATGCGGGAAATTTGTGTCAAGTCCCCAAGCCAATCTGGGATAAATAAGATGATGCTTAAGAGAGTAGCTCTTAAAAGTTCTCATCACAAGAAAAGAAATTGGAAGTATGTGTGGTGAGGGATGTTAACCAGACTTACTGTGGTGCTCATTTTGCAATATACCCATATATCGAATCATTACTGGTACACCTGAAACAAATATAATGTTCTATGTCAATTATATTTCACTTAAAATGAGATGTTTTATTAATAGAAACTTAGCATTCTTTTAAAAATAAGGAAGAATAGGATCATGGATAGTCCGCTTGAAGGCAAAGGGCTGTGGATTGTAAATCTGACTTTTCCACTTACTGACTGCAGTGGGTGTGCAGTTCTAAACCTCTTCGGTCCTCAGTTTCCCCATCTACAAAATGGGCATTAAAACAGCCCCTACTTCTTAGGGTTGTTGTGAGAATCCAGAGAGCCGGAGCACGGAAAGTACTCAACACAATGCGCAATAAATCGCCTTTTTTCATGGGGCAAGGGTGTGGGGCATGGTGTCCCTTTGGAGGTGGCTATTTCTCTGTCAGGAAACCTTTATCATTCTTTCTAAATTCACATTCTTTCTCCCACCCAGGGCAGACTTAGTCACCCATTTGGCAGCAGCAGGGCCTCGGTGGCTCACACACTTGCCTATGCATACCTGGGGAAGGGAAACTGGGCAGGGGTGGGACACACCCTGGGCTAAGTGGCCCGCCCTGTCCCGCCCGAGTCAGCTCCCTCCCCACCGCCTGATGTCGCCCCACAAGCGCGGGGCCAATCAGCGTGGTCGCCGCCCTCGCCAGGTACCCGGCTCACACCTGCTCCAGCAAACCAGTGGGATGTAGGAGCCCGCTCTTCCCGGCCCCTCTCCTATCCTGCCTTCTATGCCAGCCTTCTCCGGGCCTTGGCTCCCACCCTTGCTGTCATCTCTTCCATCCCATTGCTTTTGACACCCTCCCTCGCCTTAAAAGGCAGGAACCTTAATTCCTAAGGGGGGCGGGATGGGAAGGGAGAGGAGAGAACCGCCCGCAGCAGGGCATTTCTTACAAGGTTGGCCTTGAACGAGCTTTTAACTTTTTTTTCCCTAAGACCCAGACTGGCTTTTCCCGTTTCGCTGGCAAAGACTGTCACGGAGAGGAACTGCAGGGAGGAGGAAATGGAAACCTGGGGAAAATCAGCTGAATGTGGAAACAACGGGAGGAGGGCGTGATGCACAAAGGCCTCAGGGTGCAAGTGCCAGGCCACCCCCCACCTAATTCCACCATGCGTTTCCCCAGGCAGGAGCTCCCTCTGACTTTGAGATCCTCTAAGATGATTCCAGGGGAAAACCCGGCGTCTGCTGTTACATAATGGCAGGTATGCTGCTAAAATGCTTTTTACATTGTTATCTCATTTCACCTTCTTGCTTGGGAGATTTGTATCATCGTCCTCAGTTTGCAGATGAGGAAATTGAGGTCTAGGAAGGGTGGTTTAAACAACTAGTGACAGAGCCAGAAAGCAAAGCACTTGGGGTAAACACTCTACTCTTCCACCTCTCTTACTCTGTAATGGATTGGCTGACATCCAGCAGGGAGCCATCATAGAACACGCTAGCTTCCTGGGCAGAGAGGACAGTTGACTGAAAAAAAATGCACAACCTAGAAGTTGAGAGTTATGTTTTATTCGGCGGAATTTCTGAGGACTTCATGCCTGGGAGACGGGACCCTCAGGTCTCTCTGAGGGACCTCTTTGAAGAGGTAAAGGAGGAGCCCCAATATAGAGGAGCTTTTGCAATGAAGACCAGGCAGTCAGAACATCAAGAGATTACTGTTAATTAAAGAAAACCAGACTTCTCAAGGAATTTAGTGCTTTTCTGTATGGGAAGATGCAAGAGTCTGGGCTCACTGAAATCATTCCTTTGCTCTGCACCTCAGCTCTCTGGGGCCAGGATCCTGTGCTTTCCCATCCTGAGTCTCCTCAGGGTGCACCGTCAGAGGTGGCTGCAGCCTCTGACTGCTTAAAGATGGGCATTCTGTTTCCATCCTGAGTTCCCTCAGGGCTCACTGTCAGGGAGGCTGTAATGCGGAGGTCTGAGGCCTGCAGCATCCTTTGTTTACTGATTCAGCAGGCAACATTTTTTCCTTCACAGGACAAAAAACAGGGCAAAAGAAAATACCATTTTGATGGTGACTGCCCAGCACATTTTATCTTCAGCGCAGCCCATCAGAAAATCCCATGATTTATTTCTTCATTCACTTAACAAACATGTGTTGAGTCCTTCTATGAGCCAGGCACCGTACTAAGGCAATGCAACAATCAGACATAAATTCTTGCCTCCATGAAGCTGACATTCTAGTGGGGGGTGAGGAGAGACAGGCAATAAACAATAAATGTAAGAAAATAATAATTGAACTATATGGTAAAATAAGTGCTATGAGAAAAAGTAGAGCATGATAAGGGAGATTGAGAGTATAGGAGAAGTAGGAGTAAGTTGCAATTATAAATAGGGTTTTCAAGGTAGGATTCATTGAGAAGATAGTAAGGGTATGAGCTTGCTGCTGTCTTAGGAAAGCGTTTTCTAGGCAGAGGGTGTGGCCCATGCAATGGTTCTGAAGCTGGAGTGTAACTGGAGCAACTAGGAAGCTAATAGGGCTGGAAAGAAGGGAAGGAGTGAGCAACGAGGAGAGGATGGTAGGATCTGCGGTCTTGAGGAGGTGCGGGGAGATGTCATGTCCGGTAAGAACTTGTAGGTCATTATAAAGTCTGACTTTCACTCTGGGTGCCATTGAAGGACATACAAGGAATGACATGATTCGATTTTCATTTGAACAGGATCACTGTACCACAGAGTAGCATGCAGGGAAGCTGGGGTGGAGGCAGAATACCAGGTAAGAGGCATTCACGGCAATGCAGTTGAGAGATGATGGTGGCCCAGAACCAAGGCGGGAGCAGTGAAGTTGAAGAGAAGGACTTGATTTTGGATCTACTTTGAAGATAGAATCAATAGGATTTAGTGATGGGCTAGACATGAGTCATGAACGAGAGGAGTCAAAGGCAATTTGAAGGTTTGACCAAACTGAAAGAATAGAGTTGCTCCACCTGGGACAGGAAATGCTGTGAAGAAATGGTGGTGGGGACTAGGAGATCACTTTTGTTTCTTAGCAACTGTGTAAACAACTAATAAGGCACAATCACATTTGGTGCAGGGGCTTTCTGTGTGCTCCAGCACACTGTTTCATTATGTCAGTGGGGCTTTCACACCACCTTATGCCCCCAGCTTCCTTTCTACCACTGCTGCCTAGTAGATTTCTAGTTATCTTTAAAATCTTAGGTAAATGGCACCTTTCAAAGAATCCTCTGTTGACACTAAGTGCCCGGTGTCAATCTCTCAACCCTTATAGTCTGTGCCACCCAGTGTGACGCTTGATTATATGCTGTCATTTGTGGTTCAAAACTTCTTTGAGGTTTGCTAGCTATTGTTCTCAAAAGGTCAATGCTCATGGCTTATCTCTTGCATCTCACAGGATACCTAACCCACAAGCTTGGCTCTTAATGAGACTTGATCAGAGCTTATTGATTGAGCTGCTTTTGGACATTGTGGTGAATGACCACTGACTTGGTGAATGGCCATGTCAGATGGGCATCACAGATTTGGAATCATGGAGTCAGCACTTCTCTAGTTCAAAGACCCTGTCATCAGATGAGAAACTTGGATCCCAGAGAGGATAAGTAACTGGTCTGAGGTCTTTTAGGGAATTAGAGAACAGGACTAGGACCTAGTTGCTCTGATTTTTAGACTGGTGCCCTTTCCCCCACACTTATAAAGTTGAGCCCGGGGCAAGTGGTGTCTTTTTAAAACAGACTCCAAAATGAAACTCTAATTGCTTAAGAGCAGGTACAAGAGAGGACCTTTTGAAACAGACACTCTCACACTCTGCTGATGATAGTAAAATCGCCACAACTTCTTTATAGCAGTTTGCCAGTATCGAATCAAACTTGTAAATGACCCTTTAACCCAGACTATCCATTTCTAGATGTTTGCCCTAAAATAGACTCAGATGGGCAGGAAATGACATGTATGCAAGATTAGTTATTACAGCAGTGTTTGTAGTAGCAAAATCTGGAAACAATCTAAAAAGGCATTAATAGGGAAGTGTCAAGATAAGCCATAGTCATCCCTGCAAGGGGTACAATTGTGAAAAGGAATAGATATTATGCAGTAGATTTCACGTGCTGATATGAAATCAGGGCCAAGGGAAAAAGGCAAAATAGGGAACAGTGTGTATACAAGATGATTACATTTGGATAAGAGAAATCTGAACATGTCTACATAAATATGTTTGTATATATATAATATATTTCTGGAAGGATACACAAAGAATTGATAGCAACTGTTTCTGAGGAGGAGAACCAGGGAGGGAGGCTTACCTTTTTACTTTATACACATTTGTATATTTTCTATTTTTATTACCCTTTTAACTAAAAATTTAACAAAATATATTCCTATAATTGAAATACTAAATATTGCCAAAAAATGGTTTGCAAGGAGGCCTTGTTGTTCCCCCTTTTTTTGCAGACGACCTGGATGAGTAAATCCGCTGTCCCCTTAAGGAAGGAAATCTGCCAGTAACATTCCGCCAAGGAAGCTCATCCATTTTGACTGTTGCCTGCATGTTCATTCTTGCTGGTGACTGTTGACAAATTGGGAAATGACTCTGCCAACCCAGGTGTCCTTGAGAGGCCAGACCTCAGCAAAGTATCAAGAAGACGAGCATCCACCTGTGATCTCTCACCTATTTCTTCAAGGGTGGGGTTGCAAGCTCAGGCAAGTGTGATTCACCCCCCTTCTGCATGAGGAAAGGGGATCTAATAGGGCAGCCGCCAGCTCTGATCTGATGAATCAGAATCGCTGGGGCAGGGCTCTGGCAGCTACATTTTTTTATCTGCTCCCCCCCACAAACACCTGGGTAGTTCTGAGGCACACAGCTTTGCCAACTGCTTCCCCCTCCAATTCGAATTTATACCCCCTGAAACTTAGCTTCATTAGTAGAGGACCGGTTTCCTAATGGGACTGTTGATAGGATGACACATACCTATGAAGTTGTGGTTGGCAGAATACTGCCTCCCCAAAGATGTCCATGTTCTGGTTCCTGGAATCTGTGCATGTTATCCTACATGGCAAAAAGAATTTTGCAGATTAAGCTAAAAGAATTTGAGATGGGTGTCCCCTGAATATCCAGGTGGGCCTAAACTAATCACATGGTCCCTTAAAAGAGGAGAGCCTTCAGAGGGAGATGTGACTACAGAAGTGCGGTCAGAGAGATGGAATGCTGCTGGCTTTGAAGATGTGAGAAGGGGTCACAGCCAAGGAATGTGGGTGGCCTCTTGAAGGTGAAAAAGAGCTTCAGAAAGGAATACAGCCCTACCAACATCTTGATTTTAGCCTAGTGACACCCTGGTAGTACTTCTGATCTCCAGAATTGTAAGATAATAGATTTGTGTTGTTTGAAGTCCCTAAGTTTGTAACGATTTGCTACAGCAGCAATAGGAAACTAAGAATTTATTATTTTATAATTATTTATTAGTTTATTATTTATTTATTAGTTTATTATTATTATTCTGGGCAAAAGTGTTCAATGTGCATCTAATCAAATGTCTATACTTCATCTAGATTGCAAAAAATACAGGGGCTAAAGGAACAGTTAAATGACACCAGGAGGAAACACCAGACAAAGTAAGAATGTAGCATATTCTTGAAGACAACTGGCCTAGATTATTTTAAAAAGCAATATTAAGGACAAGAAATCCGAGAGGGTCTGCTTTGGGTTAAAATAGACAAAACAGACATAACCGGGCTTCCCTGGTGGTGCAGTGGTTGAGAGTCCACCTGCCGATGCAAGGGACACGGGTTCGTGCCCCGGTCCAGGAAGATCCCACAGGCCGCGGAGCGGCTGGGCCCGTGAGCCGTGGCCTCTGAGCCTGCGCGTGTGGAGCCTGTGCTCCACAACAGGAGAGGCCACAACAGTGAGAGGCCTGCGTACCGCAAAAAAAAAAAACAAAAAAACCCAAACATAACCAAAAGCAATTTGTGATACTTGATTAGATCTGGACTCAAAATAAGACAAGGAAAAAACTATAAAAGACATTCTTGACATAAATGGAGTTTTAATATTTTTATTTGTTATTGACTATTATAGTCCATATATTAGAATAGATTATAGAGTTATTAATATTCTTAGATGTGATCATGGAATTATGGTTAGTAGAATATTCCTGAAAAATTCTTGCTGGAATATTTAGGGGTAAAGTATCATGGTGTCTGCAGCTTAATTTCAAATATTCAATAGTTTCTAAATAAAAGAACAGAAGGAAGGGAAGAAGGATGTGTAAGGGAAGGGAGAGAGAAAACCAGAGTAAGGAAAGAGAAAGTAATAATGTAAACATGACAAAATGTTAACTCCTGTTCAATCTGGGTGAAGGGTTTCTGCATACAATGAGTTCATTGTACATTATTTCAATTTTCTTATATTTGAAGATGTTCATAATAGAACTTGAGGTGAGGAGAAATATGAATTAATGGAGAACTTCAAGATAGAAGAATAGATCTTGAATCACCTGTTCTGGCAAATACTGTAGATGGATTGACCCTTGTGTATTGGGTTTTGGTGTCTTCCACTCATGTGTTCATTCACTTATTTATTTTTATATTTATCAAACAGGCAGTAAGTGTCTCCTATTTCTAGGTCCTGATTTAAGACACAGGAGATCCCAGGAAGAGAACTCCCTTCGGGGTAAGGAACACTCATATTGAAATTTTCTACTGAGCTCTGGGCAGTTGGAAAGCCTGGAGTGGAGAAGACCCATTTCTGGGTGAGGGCAAGTCATGCCAGAGGAGACCTTTGCAGCTCTGCCTCCCTGGGCAAACGGGGAAAGAAAGGAATGGGAAAGACCTTGTTACCCTCATTCCCACAACTGTGAGATGCAGGATTGGAAAGTTGTGCTTCATCTCAATCCCAGTACTCATCAAGCAGGGCATTTGACCCAAAGACCATCCATCTGTCAGAGGCAGGCAAAATCACTCATTCTTCCATTCAACTAATGTTTGATGAACTCCTGCCTATGTCAGGAGACAGTGTAGTTGCTGTGGGTTCACAGTGGAGAAAGCAAAATTCCTACCCTTATGGAGTTTATATTCTTTTTGAGGATGAGGACGGGAAATAAACAAATAAAAAACTAAATATAATAATGTCAGGCAGTGATAAGTGCTACAAAGACAAACAAAGAGTGAGGGGTAGAGAGCCTGGGTGATTGGAATGACCACCTGAGCAGACCTTTGAGCAGAGATTAAAGTGAGGGAAATTGGTCTGAGGTAAAGGAAAGAGCATGAGCAGAGTTCCTGGTGGAGAATGTTCTTGGTGTGTTCAAGCAAAGGGACAATGTGGCTGGAATGAAAGATGGTAGGAAAAGAGGCTGTGGAATAATAGTAATAATAATAATAATAATAACAATAATAATAATAATAATTTGGTCTCCGTCCATGGCTCCTGGTACAGAGCTCATAAATCCTTTGAAGTTCCTGAGTGATAGAGGTGATAGGAATATTTTTGCTATTTATAACAAGCCCCTTAAAACCGACCATACCTGAGTTTATGCTAATGAGGTGACTCTTGGAGGGTCTCTAGATGGCTTCAGGATGAGGGCTGTTTGTCAGAGGAACCAGCTGTGTGATTTTAGTCTGATCCCTTCACTTCTGGAGAGGGGAAAGAATCTGGAGATTGAATTCAATCACTAATGGCCAATGATCTAATCAATCATGCCTATATGGTAAAACCTCTATAAAACCCCACAAACAATGGGCTTTGGAGGGCTTACAAGTTGGCAAACACATCCATGTGCTGGGAGGGTGGTGCACCCCAACTCCAAGGGACAGAAGTTCCTGTACTCAGGACACTTTCCACCTCGCCCTATGTACCTCTTCATGTGGTTATTCTTTTGTATCCTTTATGATAAATTGTAATGATAAGCAGAGCATCTTCCTGAGTTCTGTGAGTCATAGAAGCAAATTATGGAACCCAGGGGAGGGGGTTGTGGGAAGCCTTGACTTTGTAGCCAAATTGGACAAAAGTGTGGGAAACCTGGGGATGTGATACTTTCGAGTGGCATCTGAAGTGAGTGCAATCTTGTGGGCTGAACCCTTAAATTTGTGGAGTCTGAGGCTAACGCTGCATGGTTAGTGTTAGAGTCTAATTGAATTGTAGGACACCCCATTGGATGTTCAAGAGTTTGTTAGTTAGAGAAAAAGAAAAACGTTAGCAGCAGAGAGTGCCCAGGGACCAGACCGTAAGGAAACTTACAGGCTATAATGCGAAACTGAATACTATTCTAAGTAATTACTCTTTTACCATTTGTAGTTTTGGGGATGCCCACTCCATATCCAGCTCCTTTACCTGCGTTAATTTTCTTAACTTCAATATTCACAATGATTCTTTGAGATCAGTATTTTTATGCCCATTTTACCATTAAGATAAACCAAGGCTCAGAAATCCTAGATAACTCACACATGGTCACACACAGTGGGGCAGGTGAAGCAAAATTTGAATTCAGGACTGTCTGACATTGTCTACCTGGCAATGGCAGCAGCAGGATGAGAGCATTGAGGTCTCCCCTAGATGCACAAGGATTCTATGAGTGGCAGAACAAGAATGGGCAACCACAGAAGTTTGGAGTGAGAGGCAACTGCTCAGATGTGGATGAAAATCACATGAGAAGTAAAAGCAATGCAGTTCATGAGATTACACCAAGGGGTGTTGTAAAGGGGCAGACAAAAAGGAGATAATGTTATCAAAATAGAGCACCTGATTAAATCGTTGTATTTGTCATTCCTTTTAGAGCCTATTGCCTGTGGCTCCACACCACGATGGGTTTCTCTGCTTTGGGATTAGGGTTTATTAGAAATCATTTCTTAGCCTGACTCTCAAAGTTGACTTTCTAGTGTCCCTAGGGAGACAGTAGTATTAAGTGTTAAATACCAGGCTTTTCTTACAGGTCAGAGGGGCTTGTCTATATTGGAAACATTCCCTTTTGCTTACCAAGCCTAGCCTCCAGAGTCACACCACCGGCCAGAGGGAAGACCCCAGATGTGATGTGAGTGATGTGCCCTCAGTGCAGGAAGAGGAAGTCCAAGAAGAATAGGACAGAGGGGTCATAACCAAGTGTCTTGGCTGCCCCGCATGCCAGGATTAAAGTCCTGAGGGTGGAGGGGAGTGAAGGAGAGTAGAAGCCTCTGCATGAGTTTGGAGCTAATCTAAAGGGGGCTCCCTTCTTGCTCCTCCTACCATCGCTCAGGCAAATCACAAGACCCCGAGAGAATGCCTTCGTTGAGCATGGCACCCACATTAAGTGGCCATGGCTGAGGGATTTCGTGAGGGCAGTGAAAGCCACCCATGTTCCTGTGCTCCCCATCCTGAGAAGGGGGACCACAAAGGTGCTGAGAGAGCTGGTGGATGAGAAGAGGACTGGGATGCAGACAAGGAGGGAGATCCCAGGGCCGAGAGCTCAGGAACAGAGCCAGGACCAGGAAACAGCCTGCAGGAGCTGCACACACCAGCAAAGAACAAGGACAAAGCGCCAAGGACCCACTCCTGTACCTTAGCTCTCTTCTGCCCCCAGATGCCTTTTGAGATTAAGGTGGTGAAGAAACCCCTTGAGAGAGGGAGAAAATAACCTTGATGAGCAGTTTTTGTTTTTTTAAAAAATATTTATTTATTTATTTATTTGACTGCCCTGGGTCTTAGTTGCGACATGCAGGATCTTTAGTTGCGGCATGCAGTATCTAGTTCCCTGACCAGGGATAGAACCTGGGCCCCCTGTATCGGAAGCACAGAGTCTTAACTGCTGGACCACCAGGGAAGTCCCAGCAGTTTTATTTTTGAAGTTACTTCTTACCCCAAAGAGATTGAGTTAATGCCAAAGAGGATAATTAAAATCCCCAAAGAGAAAGCAACCTTTAACCGCCTTGCTAACCCCTGATCCTGCCATCATTAGCATGAATGGGGACTTCCGAGCACAATGCCAGTGCTTCTCAGAAAATATATGTGTTTTGCAGATCTAAACTGTAATGTACTCATTTCCATTTGTCAACTCTCAGAGCTCATCTTACTCAAACTCTCAAGAACTTCTGACACATGAATCAGTCTTTCTGGAAATACTCTCTTTGAGTGGCTGCAGGGCATCACACTCAGGGTTTGCCTCATCCTATAGGTCGCTTCTTCTCAGTCACCTTTGCCATCTTCATCTCCTCTCACAACCCCTCTATAGTAGAGGGCCCCAAGGATTAGTTCTGGAACCCCTGCTCTTGTCATCTACATTCCTGCCTCCCAAAGTATCCCAAGACCACTCTGTCCTCTGGGTTTAGACTTATATGTCCAAGTGTCTACTTGACATATGACATGGATGTCTAGTAGGCATTTCAAAGTAAGCATGTCAAGAACTCTTGACTCCTAACTGGCTCCTTTCCCAGGTGCTTCCACATCTGTAAATGACTCACAATTATCCATTTATTCAGGTCGTAACCTAGGACCCATCTTTGATCCTTTTTTTCCTTTAGCCTTGCATCACATCCATTAACAGGTCCTGCTGGCTCTACCATTAAACCACCATTATCTCGCACCTTGTCTCCTAACTGGGCTTCCTGTTTCCTTTCCCCTATGGATAATTCTCCCCTTAGTACCCATAAAGCATCATTTAAAACATAAAACAGACCCTCTCCTGCCCAATACTCACCAAAGTCTTCCTGTCACATGTAGAATAAAATCCAGCCTCTTCTCCATAGCTTGTAAATCCCTATATAATCTGACCCCTGCTTCTCCCTCTGGTCTCATGTCTAATTTCTAACAGCTCTAACTCTTTTCTCTGCTTTGCTTCCTCTGTTCCAATCCATACTGGCCCATTTGCCATTTTCACACTTCTCAAACTTATTCCTCACTTGAGTCTCTGCACCTTGCTTTTCCTTCTGCCAAGAAGACCTGCCCTAGATATTTACATGGCTGATTTAACTCACCTCATTCTTGATCCTTCTTTCGAAAATAACACCCCTCCATCATTTTCCGAGTTCTCCCTGAGAAGGGAGAATTGGCTTGAGAATGAGGCCAACACAGAGGACAGCAGAGTTGAGAAATGGAGAGAAATACAATAGTGAAATATCTTTCTCTAATCATAGATCCATAATATATGATGTAATAGTGTGAGCCCCTGCTTCTAGCCATGCTTGAACTTGAATTCTTTGCAGTATCTGGAGTCAACAGAATCTCTTTTGTTCTGAAACCCAGTTTGAGTTGTTTTTTCTGTCATTTGTAATCAAGAGTTTTGATTATGGGAACAAAACCTATCTATGACCATGCGCTGTCTACCTTGACCTGACTTTCATATTCTACTGTCTTCATCAGCATGACTTTATTCTGCAAGATAAACCTTTTCTCTCTGGCCCTTAAAAAAAAAAACTCTCAGTAAAATCATCATTTTACAGCAAGGCAATGAGTTCTCTATAAATGTAAAAAACTGCTGAGTCATGCTTCAAAGTTGCTGAGTGGCAAAAACAAATTGTGCCATCATTATCTTTAACAACATGACTACTATCCCAGGAAACATCTGTTTGCCCAGGAAGATAAGAAGTTGCAAATGACTTTATTATTTGGGTCAGGAACTCCCTGAGGTCAAACTAATGTAAATGAACATCAGCCTGCTTGATATTTCAGGAGACAGTATCAAATGACATTTATACCCCAAGACTCATCTAAAGCTTTGCCTGGGAACCCCTGCCTTGCTGTGTCCATTAATCCTAAATGATTATGTCACGATGCTTACCAGTCCTAATCAAGCCCCTGCATTGAAAGACCCACCTTAAACCAGACGCCGAAACCCCATAAATATCTAAAGATCTAAACTTCGTTCTCCCCACTCTTTTAAGATCCAGTCAGGGTGACAGTAACCTTGGATAGACTGAACAACCAGTTGTTTCAGTGGTATTTTCAGAGAATAAGCACTTGAGAATAAATACAAATAACTAATCCTAGACCTGGGCTCTGTGAGTATGTGAGTATGTGTTTGGTGTGTGTGTGTCTATGTACATTGCATGCTGTCAGGGGCTTTCTGAATACTGACATCCAAGGGGAGTCTTTCTTTGACCACATAGGTTTCACCTACTTTTTACCTGCTTTTCAAACATCATCAACCAGCCGACCTTATGAATCTCTGACCAGCCGACCTTATGGATCTCTTTTCCTGGACCACAACTGAAACCGTGTACAAGTCGCTGTGTCCTTGTCTCTTGAAGTAAAAGGCTGACTCAAGAGTTAATGATTGGGAAATGTGAAGATGTAGAAACAAAGATAGCTGTTGGGCTGGGGAACTGGTAAAATTAGACTATAAATCTGCCACATCGCAGAATCACCGAACTCCCAGTTCCCTGAAAGACATAGATAAAGGCCTGATGTTCTTAAGTTGTTTTTAGGAAGCAGACCAACACCTGATGAAAACTTTTGTCTGCAAGAACATATCGACTGGTTGAAACCAGAAGGTTGATGATGCTTGGAACTTCACCTTGATGCCAACTAATCCGAGAATTGTTCACGAGCTGATCACTTCCTGATCCCTGAACACTAAAACTCCTCACTACCCACTCCAGAGTGGGTCAAACAGTCTTGAGAGCATTTTCCCACTGTGGCCCTTTGCCTGACAAAGCAATAAAAAGCTACTCTTTTCTACTTCACCAAAAACTCTGTCTCTACATTTCTGTTCGGCACCTGGTGAACAGAGGCTGAGTTTTGGCAACATCATTGAAGTTTGAAAATTTGTGTCTTCTTTTTTCTTCTATAATAGTTTCTGCAATTGCACAGGCCACATGGTATAGTGGACAGACTTGGAGTCACGGTTATTGAGTCCTTGCCCTACCACTGAGTAAATACTGTGGTTTGGGAGCTGTCACTACCCTTTTGAACCTCATATTTAAAATGTAGGTAACACTATGTTTTAATCAGCATAATATAGAGAACCAGAACTAAAAATAGAGAGAGGGAGAGAAGGGAGAGAGAGATTTTAAGGAACAGGCTCACATGATTGTGGAGGCTTGGCAGCTCCAAAATCTTCAGTGCAGGCAGGCAGGTTGGAGACCCAAGGAGGAGTTACAGTTTGAGTCCAAATGCCGGCTACTGACAGAATTCCTTCTTTCTTAGGGGATGTGAGTCTTTTTCTATCAGAACCATCAACTGATTCAATGAGGTGAACCCACACTATGGAGGGTAATCTGCTTTACTCAAAGTCTACTGATATAATGTTAATCATATGTTTAAAATATCTTCACGGCACAAAAAATAATATTTGACCAGCTATCTGGGTACCATGGCCTAACCAAGTTGACGCAAAAAAATTAGCCATAACACAATACCAGAATTTCTGTAAACAACAGTCATAACAATAAATTCAGCTTGGTCTTATGACATTTTCCCAAACCCCAAATATTACTATTTTCTACTTTTCTAAAGTTATAAACTATCAATTACCATTATCTTTAAATTGACTCAATTTTAAATTTAAATTTATTTTAAAAGGAAGGCTTATTTCACTACATTAAAATAAAATCTAGTATAACTTTATATATATACAGAAAGTAATTATGAAAATAAATATAATGTGAAGAAATTCAAGTTATTAAAGTCTAGCTAGAGACCGCTGCCTCATCTAGGCTCTGGGACTGAGTCCTGTTTTCTCTTTGTTAGAAGAAAAAGAAAAGAAAAAAGATGGGCATTGAAAAAAAAGGAGATATAATAGCAGCAAACTGAAAGCATTCTCTTTGGTGTAATTGGATTGAGAAAAAAATTTGAAGGGAATAGTTTTTTTTTTACCACAAGATTTGATATTATGTTTTTTTCTAGGAATGATCTAAAATCATTACACATACAACAAAAAAGTGTCTCTTATGGATTTGTATCTTACTCCTTGGGAGACATGGACTCCTATGGGAGAAACTCTACTTTTGAAGAGATGGAATCTAGTGTCTATAACTAAAAAGAAGAGAGAGAGACTGGAAGTACATGTTTGATGGGGACCTGGGGGAAGAAATGTTACATGCTCTGTAAGTAAATATTTCTCTCTATTTTTCCTAAAAACCCCTCAGTGAAGTCTACATTGGATGCTAAGGCAATGAATCCTTTATGACATAAAAAAGTGCTGAGTTGTGCTTCAAAGTTGCTGTATGGCAAAAACAAAATCTGCAGTCAGAGACAGTCAATATATGGGTTATAAATGACATTTAAGTCAAATGATTATTGAGCATCTATTAGACCCAGACACTGGCCCACACCTTGGGAATGCAGAGATGAAGAAGACACAGTCCCTCCCTTCGTGGAGCTCATACTAGTGGGAGGGACATGGTGGGGGTGAGTTGTCTCCCATAGGACAAAAGCATTTTCGTAGGGTTATACATTGATTTCTCCATCCTGTTACTTTTGAGGGTAAGACAGTAATTTTAAAATAACTTTAAAATAATATTATATTCTTAAAACAATGAATGAGTTTCATAAGCAGGCGATTTTCTCTCACCCAAACCTGGTTATTTGAAGTTGCAGAAATCATGTTGGCAGCCCCATCTGGGTTATGGATTCAAGGTTTCCTCTTACTATTTTAGTCTGATCTCACTGGCATACACTGGTCACTGCTTCAGAGCAGCATGTCTTAATTCTGGTTCATCCATCAATACTTTTGTCCATCAATACTCTTAAGTCTGGAGACAATCAATGTGTTATTGTTCAATAAGAATCACAGCGGTATGACATTGAAAGATGCATCAGATGACTCATTGGTGGCCCGTTGTTCCCTAGGTGATTCTTGGGTTATAAGTGCTTCCCTATTTAGGAAATCTGGAGAAATATACTAAGTGATCAAACTTGTATTGACCATGTTTGAGCCTGAAGACTGCTGAAAGGGCAGCAAACCTCTCCACCCACCAGACCTTCAGGGCAGGTTTGAAACAACTTCTCACTAAACCCAATAGTGAATCATCTGCTTTAATCACTTTCCCTGTGGCTTCTTGAGTAAACTGTGATTAAAGGAACTCATTTTTACGTAATCCTAAAGCATCTCTCAATATCCTTCCGATACTGGAACTGAGTTAAATGTGTTGTTGTGCTTTCCAGAACCAACCCTTTGCTTAGGCCAGTTGAGCAAAAGGAGACACTGGATGTTGTTATTATTAATATTGTTATCATTATTATCATCATTAGAAATCCCTCTTGGATAAATACCACAATCAAATCTCTAAGTTTCTCCCTTTTCCAAACCTCCCTTATTCGTGCACTCATTTGTCCATTCATCATTCATTCATTCATTCATTCAACAAACATTTGCTGCTCATACACTATGACAACCACATCAATTGTCTTTACCCTTGAAGAACTGATGGATGTTAATAAGCAAACTGATCATTTTGGCACAGTATGAGCAGCTAAGTTGTGAAAGTCAGGAGAGCCTTCCTGGAAGAGGCAATGTTTGGGCTGAGTCCTGAGGGCTGAATACATGTCGCTCAGGCAGTGATGTCAGAGAATGGGGTTCCAGGCAGAGAGAACAACACACAGAGAGCTGGGAAAGAGCATGAAAGAGGAAAAACATGGGAAAACAGCATGAACAGATGCTCAATGTGACTTGAGTGAAGGCACTTAGGAGTTATGTTGGGAGAAAAGTTTATAAAGTTTTAGCCCTACCCTGAAAGCAGAGGAGAACCCCTTGAGGAATTTATATTAAAGGGGTTCCTTAAGTAGCATATAGATTAAGTAGTAGTACCACTGACAGTAAGAGCCATCTCACACAAATTTAAAGGAAAAACAGACTGATCTAAAACTACAGTGCAACAACACTTCACACCCACCAGACTGGCTAAAATGGAAAAGATAAACAATGCCAAGTGTTGGCAAGGACATGGAACAGCCAGAGCTCTCACACACTGGAGAAGTGTGTGTTGTGACAATCACTTTGAAAAACTTTGTTGGTAGCAATTACTAATGATGAGCACATGCGTAACCTATGACTCAGACATCCACTCCTTAAATATGTACCCAACAGAAGTATGAACACAGGTCCACCAGGAGGCACGTGGGAGAATGTAGCAGCATTATTCCTAATAACCCCAAACTGGAAATTACCCAAATGCCCATCAAGAGTAGAATACATAAGTAAATTATGTTCTATTCACACAATAAAATGTCATACATTAATTAAAGGGAGAAAATTTGCAACATGCCACAACAGGGATGACTTTCACAAACACAATGCTGAGCTGACGAAGCCAAATACAAAAGCATGTCTGTTCTATGATTCCATTTATGTAAAGTTCAAAAAGAGGCAAAAAGACTCTGTGGTGTAGGAAGACAGTGTGTGGTTACCCTTAGGGGGTATTTACTGGAAACTGTGTGAAGGAAGCTTCTAGAGAGAAGGGTTGTTTCTTGACCTGAAGGCTTTTTACATGAGTGTGTTCATCTTGTGAAAAACTCATCAAAGTGTATATTTATGATTTATGGACTTTTCTGTATGCATGTTATACCGTAATAAAAAGTCACTCCCCTCCCAAAAAGAACCAAACACACACACACACACACACACACACACATACACACAAAACAGGAAAAAGAAAAGAATAGTAAAGCTACCAACATATTGCACTGGGACTTGAGTCTAGGGAGAGAGGAGAAGAGCCTTTTCTGCAGGGAATTGAGCTTAGTGCAAAGGTAAGAAAAGGAGACGAGATGACATGTGGTTTTGGAGTTCTGTACACAATTCTTAACATTTGTAAAGAGTCAGCAACATTCTAAAAAGTTTGCATAAAAATCTAAATGCCCGGGCTTCCCTGGTAGCGCAGTGGTGAAGAGTCCGCCTGCCAATGCAGGGGACACGGGTTCGAGCCCTGGTCCAGGAAGATTCCACATGGCACAGAGTAACTAAGCCTGTGCACCACAACAACTGAGCCTGCCCTCTAGAGTCCACATGCCACAACTACTGAGCCCACGTGCCACAACTACTGAAGCCTGTGTGCCTAGAGCCCATGCTCCACAACAGGAGAAACCACTGCAATAAGAAGCTTGTGCACCGCAACAAAGAGTAGCCCCCGCTCACCGCAACTAGAGAAAGCCCGTGCACAACAATGAAGACACAATGCAGCCAAAAATAAATAAATAATTTTAAAAAAATCTAAATGCCCTTCCCTCCTTGCTTCTCGAAGAAGTCTTGAAGATCTAGCAACACCACAGGACATATGGCAACAACCGACTGCAGCAGAGTATGGCTGCTCCCCTTTGCCACAGTCCCACTGCAGCTTCACCTGCTCACATCACCCACCCCTGTAGGCATCTGACTCTGTGACAGTGGGGACTCACAGAAACCTGAGTTTTATCTCCTTTGCACAGCCCCCAGCACTATGAGGCCAGGTCATTGAGTGCAATTGGACCACAGATTCCTTATCTGTAAAAAGGAGGTAATAAATATCCTGCTTACCTAAAGGCAAGGGACTAGACCAGATACTCCCCTGAAGTCTTCTTCCAACTTGCAGATCTCTTTTTTTTTTTTTTTTTTTTTGCGGTACGCGGGCCTCTCACTGTTGTGGCCTCTCCCGTTGCAGAGCACAGGCTCCGGACGCGCAGGCTCAGCGGCCATGGCTCACAGGCCCAGCCGCTCTGCGGCATGTGGGATCTTCCCAGACCGGGTCACGAACCCGTGTCCCCTGCATCGGCAGGCGGACTCTCAACCACTGCGCCACCAGGGAAGCCCGCAGATCTCTTATTCTTGCATTTTTTTGCCTTATTTCCACTTTCCTTCATGCAACACTAGACTGGAGGCTTTGGAGGAATGGGTCTAGGAGTCTAACACTTCCTCCTTACCTCTGGCTGTATTGATCACACAAAGTAGTCTGGGAGATCACTCTTGAATTCCTGGGGTTTGACATAAGCCCGATCCATCTCAGTTGGTCTGTATTTCCTTTTACTCCACCAGGTACATTTAGAAAGTCTGGAGCCAGAGAAGAAAGCCTGTTAGAATATAGAGCAACCCCAATAGTGGAAGCCATATTGAAATGGTTTAAATTGCTATTGTTTATGGAACACATATACTGTAACAGCACCAAGCTAGGTATTTTACATATATTTTCTCATTCAATCCATGCAACAACTATATGAGATAGGAATTTTTATTCCCACTCTGCAAATGAAGAAATAGGTTCTGCATAGCTAAATTTACCAAGGTTACATAGCTAGGGAACAGAGGAGTCATGATTTAAACCTGAGTCTAACACCTACAAAATCTATACTCTAAACCACATGCTGCCTGTTCTGTCCTGAGACCAAGGTTTCGAGTTCTGTTCTAACAGAAGGCAAATGTTTTTCAGTAATAGTGGGTTACCTTCCCTTGGACTCCTGATACCCTTATATTGAACCTATGGGGGACAAAACCAAGGACTGAGGAGTGCAAATGTCTCATTGAGCATGCTGACCAAATATACAAGCATACTACAAACAAATCTTGCATGGAACCCACTCCAGGTGACGTGAGTTAAAGATTGGGCACTCCCTCCTCACACTTGGAACTTTCTTATAAATCATTTTCTGCATTAAAAAAGATCTACATCCTTGGGCTTCCCTGGTGGTACAGTGGCTTAGAATCTGCCTGCCAATGCAGGGGACATGGGTTTGAGCCCTGGTCCGGGAAGATCCCACATGCCACAGAGCAACTAAGCCCGTGTGCCACAACTACTGAGCCTGTGCTCTAGAGCCTGCGAGCCACAACTACTGAGCCCACGTACCACAACTACTGAACCCCATGTGCCTAGAGCCCGTGCTCCATAACAAGAGAAGCCACTGCAACGAGAAGCCTGCGCACCGCAACGAAGAGTAGCCCCCGCTCACCACAACTAGGGAAAGCCCACACGCAGCAACAAAGACCCAATGCAGCCAAAAATAAATAACTCAATTAATTAATTTAAAAAATCTACATCCTAGGAAAGGGGAATGTAATTTTTTTCATAATTGAAATGTTGTTAGTTATAATGAGTGGATAATATGGTAATTTTATACCACATTAAAAGAGTCTGACATGTAAAACAGTACGAATAGGAGGCAATGATGTAAGGTTACAAGAAAGATTTTAATACCAACTCTTCCAGCTATTAAGCTGTGGGTTGCTGGAAAAGTCTTTTGACCTCTTTGAGACTTCATTTACTCATCTGTAAAATGGGGACAATTATGATACCTACCGTTATCCAGGATTGCAGGGGTTCAGAGGATGGACTGCATTCAAATTCCAAGTTTATTATTTACTACTCCTGAGACCAGGAGCAAATTATTTAAACCCACATTGCCTCAGTTTTCTCAAATGAAATGAGACATAATAACTGTATATTCTTCATTGAGTTCTTTTGAGGCTCAAATGAGTTTATACCAATAAAGCTGTGATAACAGTGCTTGGCACAAAATATGCCCTAGAGAAGCATTTGCTATTATTATAAGTAGTGGTCTGTATCAGCGTGTGCTTGAAAACTCTGTGCAAAAGGTTGTTTTGCTGTTATTAGTGAGAGTTCCCCACATTAGAGTGTCTTTTAAATTCCACATACAATGATATCATTACTCTCTACTTAACAGGTGACCTGGCAGACAGGGTCAAGGACAATACCAGGCTGCTAACAAGACCCAACACAGACAAAGACTTGAGAACTGAGGGATTAACTTAGAAGAAAACAAACTTCAGTGTCAGTGAGCAAGTCACATTCAACTAACAGATCATTAACCACATAAAAACAACTAACCATACTAGACAGATTATCCAATTACATCACTGACCTGTTTGCAGTCTGTTGTTTGCAGTTAACTCCTTCTCATTCTCTGCATAGCCTCCTCACAGCCTAAGTCCTTCCTCAACTATTATCCACTTAAAAATGCTTCCTAAAATAATTCACCTTTCAAAAAAATTTTTATTATTTATTTATTTTTGGCTGTGTTGGGTCTTCGTTGCTGCACATGGGCTTTCTGTAGTTGCGGCGAGCGGGGGCTACTCTTTTTTTTTCTTGGCGGAGCACAGGCTCCTGAAGCACAGGCTCAGTGGCCATGGCCCACGAGCCCAGCCGCTCAGCAGCATGTGGGATCTTCCTGGACCGGGGCACGAACCTGTGTCCCCTGCATCGACAGGCGGACTCTCAACCACTGTGCCACCAGGGAAGCCCAGGGGCTACTCTTCATTGTGGTGCTTGGACTTCTCATTGTGGTGGCTTCTCTTGTTGCGGAGCACAGGCTCTAGGTGCATGGGCTTCAGTAGTTGTGGCGTGGACTCAGTAGTTGTGGCTTGCAGGCTCTAGAGCGTAGGCTCAGTAGTTGTGGCGCACAGACTTAGTTGCTCCATGGCATGTGGGATCTTCCTGCATCAGGGTTCGAACCCATGTCCCCTTCATTGGCAGGCGGATTCTTAACCACTGTGCCACCAGGAAAGTCCAATTCACCTTTTTTTTAAAACATAAATCTGTTTTGAAAGAAAGGGTCTCTCATTTATTACTGTTAATAAGACAAAATGGGATGATCCTTGTGGAAGAGAATTGGTTGGTAATTGGCAGGAGCACAGATGCCTTTACCTTTGATCCAGTGATTGTGCTCCTAGGAATCCATCCTATGTACACCACTGTAAGTAAGAAATGCCATGTGTGCAAGGTAATTCACCATGGAAGTGTTTGAAAACACAAAGATTGAAAACCACCCAAATGCCTAGAAATAGGGGACTGCCTATGGCTCTCTCCTTCATTTTCAAAGTGTAGCATCTTGCTCTAGTGGTCACACTGCCCTCCTCTTCTGTGTCAAATCTCCCTTTGCCTCTCTCATATAAGGATATTCATGATTACATTTAGGGTTCTTCTGGATAATTCAGAATAATCTCCCCATCTCAAAATCCTTAATTAACCATGTGTGCAAAGTCTTTTTTGCCATATATGGTATCATTCATAAATTCCCGGGATTAGGATCTGGATACCTTTGGGGTCCATTATTCAGTTTACCACATACCTTTCCTGCTCTGTAGTTGTGCTGTCCAGTGTTGCATTACGCTGCCGGGTAGGAGGTCTCTTCCTCAGTCCTCATTACAATAACCTCTTCCTTCTCTGATGACCTTCACATGCCACCTATTTCTCTAGTCTCTCTGATAGCGTTGGGTGAAGGAGGATGAATCTGGTCTAGGTTCACTGGGGTGAGAAGAAACAGCTTCTGGAGGCAGTGCCTTCCTGAGGGACGTCTTGCTTTTCATTTCTTTTCTATTTTCTTTTCCCCGAACTTCTCTTTGCTCTCCTAGCATGAGGACAAATGATAAAAAGGAAGAAATTATAGAGGAATCTCAAACAGCAGCCGTCCCAACCAAGCAGTTGGCTTAAATCCATCAGCTCTTTTCTGAACCTCTGAGCATGGGTTACTTATGCACTTTATAGACAACTGTGCATATCATCATTGTTACTTCCCACACATGGTCAAATCAGACCTGGTATCAAGAAAGGGAGAGAAAAGAAAAGGGGCTATACTGCCATTTTGACTGCAGTCCTTCTCTAAATAAAAAATGGTTCAGAGGCAACTCGGAAGCATTGTGCACCACTAATTTGCATTTTCATGATCTCCCAACTCTTTATCCTTGTCATTATTGGTGGAAAGAGTATCTTATAATACTAGAAGCAAATATTCATGAGTCACACTGCCTGAGTACACACCATGATTCTACCACTTACTAGATATGTACCTTGTGCAAATTATGAACTTTCTACTATGCCTTATGTGAAAGGAGGAGAGCATTTGTGTCTACCTCACAGAATTATTTTTAGGATCGAGTGAGATAGTATATAGAAAGCACTTCAATACTGCCTGGGCCTTAGCAAGCTGAACTCTGAGTACTATGGTGAAGTGAAAAGTACAAGTACACTGGAGGTGAGTAGACTAGGATTCAGATCTGGACACCAGTATTTACTACTGGGCATACAACAACAGTTGACTTCGTTTATCCACTCAACCAAGGCTTACTGAGTACCTACCATGCGCCCTGCCCTATTCTAGAAGTTGGTAAACAGACAAAAGTCACCACCCTTAAACAGCTTGCATTACAGTGTGGAGAGGGGCTGACAATAAATGAGTCATTAAAAACAAGCAAATTATGTTGTTATTGTTCTCATTGGGAAGGTGTCATTTGATGGAAAACTTGAAGAAGGAGAGGGACTTTTAACTGGGGAAGGGGACTTCAGGCAGAGGGAAGAGCTGATGCCAAGTCCCTGAAGAAAAGCAGGGCTGAGCCTGGTGTGCTAATGAATAAAGGAGGCCAGTGAGGCTGGAGGAGGGACCAAGGTGTAGGAGAAGTAGGAGACGAGGTCTGAGAGATCATCTGGGCCTTGAGATCCACATTAAGGATGTCAACTTTTACTTGAGAGACATGAGGAGTTACTGGAGAATTTTGAGCAGAAGAGTGTCCTGCTCTGATTCGTGTTTTAAGAGGACAACTTTGGCTGCTTTGTGGAAAATATACTACAAGTAGCAAAAGCAGGGACTGGGTAGGAGACTGTTGTCAGAATCCAGATAAGGAGTGAGAATATCTTGGATCACGGGGACAAGACAAAAAAATGCCAATTTATGTGCAAATTCTAGCTTTTTTTTTTTTTTTTTCGGTATATGGGCCTCTCACTGCTGCGGCCTCTCCCATTGCGGAGCGCAGGCTCCGGACGCACAGGCTCAGTGGCCATGGCTCACGGGCCCAGCCGCTCCGCGGCATGTGGGATCTTCCCACACCGGGGTATGAACCCGTGTCCCCTGCATCGGCAGGCGGACTCTCAACCACTGAGCCACCAGGGAAGCCCTCTAGCTATATTTTGAAAGTACAATGACTGGACTCCCTGGTGTGGATGTGGAATATAAAGAGAAGACCAAGGAAAACTGCAAGGGCTTGGGGCTGCCCAGCTGAAAGGAGAAAGTACAAACAACTGAGATGGGTGAAGCCTGAGAATTAAACAGGGGTTTTGCAAGCTGGTGGAGAGCATGGATGGAGATTAGTCCATTGGGAATGTGTTAAATTTGAGATACCTCTTAAATAACCAAGTGGAAATTTCAAGAGATAGTTGAATATTTGAGTCTGGAGTTCAGCAAAGAGGTCTGGAAAGGAGATATAATTGTGATAATCATCAGTGTGTAGATGGCATAGCCATGAGTTTAGCAGCAAGCAAGGCAGTGGATGGAATCCAAGGACTGAGACCCGGGCTTCTGATGTGAAGAGATCTGGGTGAAAAATAGGAAGCAGGGCTTCCCTGGTGGCGCAGTGGTTGAGAGTCCGCCTGCCGATGCAGGGGACACGGGTTCGTGCCCCGGTCCGGGAAGATCCCACATGCCGTGGAGCTGGCTGGGCCCGTGAGCCATGGCCGCTGAGCCTGCGCGTCCGGAGCCTGTGCTCTGCAACGGGAGAGGCCACATCAGTGAGAGGCCCGCGTACCGCAAAAAAAAAAAAAAAAAAAAAAAAAAAATAGGAAGCAGCTAAAGAGACAAAGAAGGAGTGGGCAATAAGGCAGGACATAAACCAAGAGAGCATGGTGTTCTGGAAGACAAGTGAAGAAGGTGTGTTACTGAGGATGCTGTGATCAAGTATGTTAAATGCCAAGGAAGGTGAACACTGATGAAGGACCAGTGGATTTAGCAACATGGAGGTCATTTTGAATGTGGTAATAACTCGAGTGATGCACCAAAAAAGCAGATGGGGTAAGTTCAAAAGAGAATGAGAAGAAAGAATAGGAATCAGTAAGTATAATCAATTCTTCCATGGAATTTTGATGCAAAGGGGAGTTGAGAAGTAAAATCACCAATGCAGGCAGAGAAAAAGTATTTTTCTGTTTGTACGTCTGGGTTTTTTTTGTTGTTGTTAAATGGGAAAATTAACTGTATGCTTGCGTCCTGTTGAGAATAATGTAACAAAAAGCAAAAAAAAATGAAGTTATAGAGAACAGAGGGGAATGTCTAGGAAAATGTGCTTCAATAGGTTAGAGTAGTACAAGCAGGTCACAAAGTGATTGGCTTCCAATATCACCTGTGGGGGTATTTGAGATGGTAGAGTTTGTGGGTACAGATGCTGGTAGATGGAAAACCTCTTTGGATCTCGCCTTCCTTATACATACCTGGGGTTTATAATGCTCATCTCACATAGATTCTGTAGAGGCTGAATGAGTGAATGAATATATGTGAGCCTCTTGTTCCCAGCAGTACTCAAAAAATGACAACCCCTTGTCTCATTGTCCTTAAGACACAATTTCCAGCTCTGGAAATCTCTCTACTGAGAGTTTGTACATCGATTAGATAAATTCAAGAAGCTAGTGAGGTTCGGTTTATCCATAAATAACTCATCAGATTTTTAAAAACGTTTCACTCAATAAAATGTTCCAGGACACTGCATGAAATACCTCCTATGAAAATATTAAATCAAGGGCAATAACAAAATCTGACAGAGCAGCACATTTCATATCATTAGAATCCTGTTCAGACAGGCAAATTTTAAACCTAAAGATTTATTTAAATATGCCACAGCTTTTATAACAAAATTAAAGTACAGGAGCTGCTTTGGGCTGTGGGTCAGAATCTGTGAGATATCACCTCCATCCCTACTTAATTTCAAAGCACAGAAGTGGATGAGCCAAAAGTTTAAAGTCAGCCAAGTTGGATGAGCCAAATGGATGAGTCAAAAGTTTGAAGTCAGCTGAGTTGCAATGTTTACCGCTGCTGCAATTGAGGTAAAGGGCAATTCCCTAGGAATTGGGAACCCTGGGCTCTAGCCCTAAGGTTAACTTCTGCTACTGGACATGGCCATTGGAAAGGCCTTTAACTTTCTGGGCCTCTGTGTCCTAATCTGTAAAACAAAGGGCTTAGACCTGATGGCATCACTTCAGCTTCCAGGGTCTATGATTCTGAGAGTTTGAATGAGTAGTAGGAAGAGAGTCACTGGGGCCACCACTATCCCACTGTGGCATTTGAGCAGATTGTTCAACTTCTTTGAGCTTCAATTTCCTCATCTTTCACCTGAGTTGTGAGAACCAAATACAATCCTGTTAGAAAACCACTTTACTGAGGGTATTCAGTTATGCCAAGCAAAGGGGCTAAAGCAGTGACCTCAACCAGGAGAGAGCAGAGTATATCACAATCAACCTGGGGAGTATATTTCAAATATTCACATCTCTCCTACCCCTCAGAAGATGAGCCATTGTGGGATATAGGTTTCTTCTCTTTTTCACACACTTAGATTGTTAATAGTTGCCTAGAGCCTTGTCTTGAGAAGAATGGTAAGGACGCAAAAGGACCTCATTAGAAAGTTTTGTGGTTGATTAATGCTGTCTGCAGTGGATACAGGATTGGTGAGAGGTAGCTGTGATTTTGTGTTTACAACCCCAGGTTAAATGTGTACAAGTGTGTCAGAATGGTTTCTCAGTTCCTTTTCATTCCTTTTTCTTTCAGTATCCCCTTTCTCTCCCTTCAAGAACCTGTCCTCCTCCTAAGTAGACTTGAGAGCTCTACAAGTTTTAACTTCTACTAACACTGTGAGAAAACAATTTAGTAGAGCAGTGTAGCAAAGGCTGACTTTCCTTGTTGTTTTTTTGTGGTAAATCATCTGCAAAGAGGATCACTATGCCCCTCCTTCCATCAGGAGAGGAGTCAGTATCCCCAGCCCTGAAATCAGAGCTGGCCTTGTGACTTGATTTGACCAATAGAATGCAGCCAATGGGATGTTCTGGGGCTACACTCTAAGTAGCCACATAGATTCTTCTTTTACTCAGAGGGAAATCCAACCAACCATAGAAAGAAGTCTAGGCTACAGGTTCCAGACATATGAGTGATTTCAGCCCACACCACAAGAAGAGTGAAGTCCAGTCATCCTAGCTGGTCCTGGGCCATTCAAGCCATTCCAGCCAAGGCACCAGACATGTGAGTGAGGCCATCTTGAATCCTGCAGTCCCAGGGGAGCCACACTGAGATCACATGGAGGCAGACACGAGCTGTTCCAGCTGGACGCTGCTCAGAATTGTGACAATAAAATGGTTATTGTTCAAACCCACTAAGTTTTGTGAAAACCAAGGCTCAGATGACTTAATTACTTTACCCAAAGTCACAAAAATAAGGAATAGCAGAGCTGAGATTACAAAATAAAACCAAGCTCTCCCAAATTGACAATGAAATTCTCATTCTCCTCCTCACACTCCATTCTAGCTGCATAAAGAACTTGAATTTCAAGATTTTAATTATAAAATGATAGGCTTCAAAGGACAAGCATGTTCCACTGGTACCACACAACTCAGGTCTCAATTATCTACTGACTTACTTTGCTCTCTAATTACTTGATCAAACATATTTCAATTTAATTTCTCAGAAGTCAGAAAAAGGGAATGTACTTCCTGACATTATGTTGAAGTATAACCATTAGATTTATTATAACTGAGCCTTACTTTTCACAATAGAACCAGATATTTTAAAAGTTTTATGTAAACAAAACCTGTGTAAATCAAATCATATTTCAATGAAACAGAAGATTCCATTTAAAGAAAATCAGCAGCCAGTTTATTAATAGAGGTTGAATCATTTTTAAGATGGTGAATCACTTGTAGGGTCATTTTCTGTTCTGGAAGCTGAAATATGTTTTTTCTTTGTTTGTTTGTTTGTTTTTGTGGCACGCGGGCCTCTCACCGTTGTGGCCTCTCCCGTTGCGTAGCACAGGCTCCAGACGCACAGGCTCAGCGGCCATGGCTCATGGGCATGGCTCACGGGCCCAGCCGCTCCATGGCATGTGGGATCCTCCCAGACCGGGGCACGAACCCGTGTCCCCTGCATCAGCAGGCGGACTCCCAACCACTGCGCCACCAGGGAAGCCCCGTAAGCTGAAAGTTTTAAGTGAGGTTTTCTTAAAATTTTGGCACAACTTGAAAATATGAGATTGTGCAGTACATAGGAGAGTCCTTGGCTCAAACTAAGTGTTAGGAAAAAATGGTAATGATTACATGATGTTATGGGTTAAGTTGTGTTTCCCCCAAAATGTTGAAGTTTTAACCCCTGATACCTATGAATGTGACCTTATTTGGAAATGGTCTTTGCAGATGGAATTGAATTAAGATGAGGTCATTAGTATGAGCCCTAATTCCATATGACTGACGGCCTCATAAGAAGAAGAAAACACCATTGGATGACAGAGACAGAGGGTGGGGTGCTGAAGCGGCAAGCCAAGGACCGCCAAGGATCAACAGCCACCCTCCAGCTGCTAGGAAGAGGCAGAAAGTAGCCAGGCAGATACCCAGAGTCTCAGAGGGAACATGGCCCTGCTGTTACCTTGCTTTTGGACTTCCAGCCTCCAGAACTGTAAGAAAACAGATTTCTGAGGGTTCAGGTGGTGGAGTAGAAGGATATACACTCACTCCCTCTTGCGAGAGCACCAGAATCACAACTAACTGCTGAACTATCATCGACAGGAAGACACTGGAACTCACCAAAAAAGATACCCCACATCCAAAGACAAAGGAGAAGCTGCAATGAGACAGTAGGAGGGGCACAATCACAATAAAATCAAATCCCATAACCACTGGGTGGGTGACTCACAAACTGGAGAACAATTATACCACAGAAGTCCACCCACTGGAGTGAAGGTTCTGAGCCTCACATCAGGCTTCCCAACCTGGGGGTCCAGCAATGGGAGGAGGAATTCCCAGAGAATCAGACTTTGAAGGCTAGTGGGATTTGACTGCAGGACTTTGAAGGACTGGGTGAAACAGAGACTCCACTCTTGGGGGGCACACACAAAGTAGTGTGAGTATCAGGACCCAGGGGGAAGGAGCAGTGACCTTATAGAAGACTGAACAAGATGTACCAGCTAGTGATGGAGGGTCTCCTGTAGAGATGGGGGGGAGGGGGAGCTGTGGCTCACCATGGGGACAAGGACACTGGCAGCAGAAGCTCTAGGAAGTACTCCTTGGCATGAATCCTCCCAGAGTCCACCATTAGCCCCACTAAAGAGCCTGTAGGTGGTAGTGCTGGGTCACCTCAGGCCAAATAACCAACAGGGAGGGAACTCAGCCCCACCCAATAGCAGACAAGCAGATTAAAGTTTTACTGAGCTCTACCCACCAGAGCAACACTCTTCTCTGCCCATCACTAGTCCCTCATATTAGGAAACTTGCACAAACCTCTTAGGTAGCCTCATCCACCAGAGGGCAGACAGTAGAAGCAAGAAGAACTACAATTCTGCAGCCTGTGGAATGAAAACCACATTCACAGAAAGATACACAAAATGAAAAGGCAGAGGACTATGTAACAGATGAAGATGAACAAGATAAAATCCCAGAAAAACAGCTAAATGAAGTGCATATAGGCAACCTTCCAGAAAAACAATTCCAAATAATGATAGTGAAGATGATCCAGGACCCAGGTCCCTCGCGCGGGCCTCTCATTGCGGTGGCCTCTCCCACTGTGGAGCATGGGCTCTAGGCACGTGGGCCTCAGTAGCCGTGGCATGTGGGCTCAGCAGCCGTGGCTCACGGGCTCCAGAGCACAGGCTCAGCAGCCCTGGCGCACAGGCCCAGTTGCTCCACGGCATGCGGGATCCTCCCAGACCAGGGCTCGAACCCGTGTCCCCTGCATTGGCAGGAGGATTCCCAACCACTGCACCACCAGGGAAGCCCTAATCACCTTTTTAAAGGCCCTATCTCCAAATACAGTCCCACTCTGAGGTACTGGGGGTTAGAACTTCAACGTATGAATTTGGAGGTGAGGGAAGATACAATTCAACCCATAATAAGCAGTGTAAAATTGGATTATTTTGGCCTCCCCCTGTGCTAGCTTAGATTTAGCTTATTTGATTTGCCACATCCTCTCAGCCAACTGCTTCACACTTTCCAAAATGCAGTTGCCATTACCTCTTCTCCCAAAGTCTTTATCCTGAAAGGTTTATGTCTTTCTCTATATGTCTCACTTATTCTCATTTGGTGTGGTTTTGGTAGTCAGCAAAAGTGAATGCTTGTGTTCCACCCATCATCTTTCAACAGAGGTCTCTAGCCCATGTTATAGCTCTTAGTATGGCAACACAAGAATTTTCCAAATTATTGAAAAATCTTCCTAAAAATAATTTTTATGGCTATATCACTGAATCTTTCAGTAAGAGGATATCATACTCTATTTATCTATTTGATCTGTGGTTATACTTTCAAGTTTTTAATAGAAATAACATGACAATAAACATCTGGGTCAAGAATATTAATTAACCCTTTAATAAAGTCTTGATATATACCTCAGTTTATCAAATCTAAGACACCATCCATTGTAAGATACAACAAAAGATTTGAACAAGTTTGCTTCTGGAGTAGAGAAAGGGGGGTTGGTGAAGTCAAGAGACTGGTTGTTTACAAGTCTTTTAAAACATTTTGACTCTATGTGCATCTATGAAATCTGATAAAAATAAAAACTGAATGGAAAAATCAAGCCAGGAAATACCTATAGTGTGGTTTTAATTATTTAAAACCAATAAAAAGTTTTCATAGAAAAATACTAAAGATCAATAGGGGTAAGTTTATAAATGAGTTTTATATTTATTGTTATCTATTTCTGGGTTTTTCAAAATTGTTAGAGGTGAGTAGCTATTTTCTAAAGAACAGAAAAGTTTACTTTTTTTTCTTTATTCTAAAAAGAAAAATGATCAGAAGGAAATATACTAAGCTATAGTCCTTGAATAGTGAAACTATGGTTGTTATCTCTCCTTAGTGTTTCCATATTTTCTCTAATAAGCATGTTTGGGGTCTTTAAGGACCCAAGAAATAATACTCTGGTTAGAAATAGACAAAGAATTAAGGCAGATGAGGAATAAATTATCACCTTATACTTGGTAAACACTAGGTCAGATGACTTGCTTAAAAATCAGATTTTTGTGTTGGCTAGCTAATTAACTGGAAATCTACCGAAAGGGACACTCCATTTTGTGCTATGAGGACGACCCAAACGTTCACTTAGAATCAGTTGCCGAGGTATGACACAGCCTTTGGGTTCTTTCATACTCCTAAATATCCAGGGAAACCCCAAGGAAATGTTGAGTATTCCCAGAGGTGTTATCAAAGGGCGGTTATATTTCTGTTGCTAAGTGAAAATTCACAATATTTAGCACTGGGACAATGTGAAATGGGAAATGGAAACTCTTGCTAACATGACTGATCAGTAAGTTTCATAAATGATCGTTAATGCCCTAGACTGAAAATAAAATTATGGAATAAAAGTGTAAATGTGTAAAAAGGACGCCTGAGTAGTTTCCAGAGTACACTCCAAGGGGTAACTAGAATTTCCTCCAGGTTTCTGGAAATCATGTCTTGCTATAAATCTGGGATTGCCTGACAGGTGGGTGTGTGCATCTTACTGGTGGAAGATGAGGCCTTTGATCTTATAACTCAGCTTGGATGGAGCCACAGGAGAGGCCTCTCAACCTAGAACAGGTCTTTGTCTTCTCGTTCTGTGTGACCATTGCTGTAGTTTTGCCAGAGCATAAAGCCTTCTCTGTCACTTCTCACTCAACTGAGTTCCCTTTAAACTTGTTTTCCCTGAACATACTCCTATTTAATAGTCACCAAGACAATATTCATATCTGAAGAGAACAGTGGAAAACAAATACTGGGTTATTTTTAGAACCAAGCAGCGTTTGGATGGGTGGGCCCAAAAGTGTTCTCATGTCAACCACAGTCAGTAAAATGCACACAGGTTCTCACCTTTATCTGCTTAAATTATGACCATCTATTTAAAGCAGGTAGACTGACTTCAGGACCCTGGGACAATGCACACTTTTGCCAATGGTGCTTTATAATTCTAGAATTATTGCTAGAAACTGTCTCTCAGAATTTCATGGGGATCCAGATTTTTGCCCATTAGAGTCAGCCATTTATATTCCTTTAAAGTCATGCTTCATTTTTCTGTTTGTTTGAGCCCAACGTGATCACTTTTCTTCAGCAAACAGGGAGTGAAAAGACTTACAAAAATCATGTTCACAAAGGGTATTCAGAAGAATGAGCCAGTAGCATTTGGGCTATAGCCACAAACAGAAGACAACAATTTGAAGGGGGAGAAAAAGTACTAACGTATTCACACCCCACTTGCTAGCATATATTGACAGAATGCAAATGGTATTAATAAATAGAACATCCAAAGAAATAATAGCTAAGATGGACCTACAACATCCTTGGCATATGTGGCACAGCCCAGTGGGCTTTCAGATCCCCTGCAGGCCCCAGACACTCATTTCTCACCTCCCCAGCTGCTAACCGTGCTGGCAGCTATTGGTTCTCAGCTGAGCCCCCTTCAGAATTGCTCCTGATGAGGAGACCCAAAGTCACGACAACCTACCTCTGATGGCTGTTCAATGTTCCAGACCTTGCCTCCAGGACAGACCACCTGAAGGACCATCCCGACTCCCTTTGGGATCAGCTGAGGCCTTTGCTGGGGCTGCATTGCAGCTTCGTTTCTCCTTTTGCCCAAGCCGGCTTCTTTTGCTTCCTTTCCTGGAGGGTTGATCCCAAGAGCACCCGGATAAATTTTCTACTCTCAAATCTCCTTCTCCTTCTGAGTCTATTTCCCAGGGATAACCTGACCTACAACACAGATATGCATTAGGCTGGTTCAAAGATCATCCACCAACTTGTTTTAAGTCATGAAAGTACTTCCAAGGGCACTGTTTTGAAACAGAAAACTTATTCCGGCTTGTAATTTTGAGGTATATGTTAACAGATTACAAAACAGTTCACATGCTTTGATCGCAATTTTAAATATATGTAAATACGCGCATTCATAATAATAAAGACTTGAGGACATAGGCAATGAACTAATACTTTCTTAGGACCTACTTTTTACCAGGGATTAAGCTTGGCATTACACCAGAAATATGAAAATGGTGATTATCTCTGAGTGATGGAATTAGAAGTGATTTTTATTTTCTTCTTCCTCTTTTTAGCATATTTCCCAAATTTTGTTTTGTAATTAGATACAAAGTTATAAAAATTATGTATCAACCTTACATAAATAAATATTCATTTTATCAAATATTTCAATAAACATTTGCTATAATTTTTATATTACATGTAACCCCAAAATCTTCTCTCTATTCTCTGAAAAACCCAAGACCTACAAAAATAAATGTGTCTATCCAGCAGAAGTTGAAGAGCAAGTTCTAAATTTCAAAATTTGGGATATGCTCAGTTGTCATTAATTCTCTAGTACTGAAATAGCCCAAGTGTTTTCTGAATCATTTGCATTTTGAAGCTAGAAAAGTGGACTTTTAGGTACTTCCTGATGACCTCATTACATGACATGACATTCCTGCTTACATGACAAAAAGAACATAAAGTTTTCCCAGCATTGAGTCTTTGATAAAGACACCTCAGACATCAAGAAGAACAAACTCTGGACTTGAGAGTTTGGGACCACACCCTAAATGCCCTGATATTCTTTATCAGTCCAATCTATAATTTGTCATCCAAAAATTGTATCCATTAGTTTTTCTTTGCCACATGTTTATTTAGAATACATTTTTAGCTGACTATATTTGGTCTTCGATTCAGAGAGAAAATTCAATATATTGTCACTCTAAGACTAAAAGGACAAAATGTAGGCAAAATATTTTAGATATATATTATTAATAATTATATTAATGGTGTATTGTTATATAGCCTCACCAATATAGCATATATTATATTAATAATATTCTATGTTATTATTAATATAAAATATAGTCTATTATTGATAATATAGAATATATTATTAATTCTCTCCAAATCCATTTGTTTTGGGGCTTTTTGGCTCAAATAAGTATATTTTATTACACCTCTCAGGCAAAAAATTTTGACTGAATTCAAACAAGGTTACCTAAAGATTAATTGAAATGGGGACATATTTTTATGTAAACTCTTCCAGTTGTTTATGAGTTTCTGCCAAGCTAAAATAAAGGGTGAGATGTAAAGATAAACTGACACTTTTCAAATTATGAGTCTGGCCAGTACGGTGACTGCATGCCAAGTCACGTCCAGAGTGGCACTGTCTGATCTATTTGGACATGGTGTAACGAAGGAGACGACGGAGGTGGGAAGCCTGGAGAGTTGATCCCTTTAAACAGTGTTTCCGATTTTCTCTGGTCTTGGAACAAAGGAGAGTATAGCAAGGACTTTGGGGAATTAGTGATGTTCATGGATTTCAAGGAAGTCATAAGAGTGTTCATTAGAGAACAGCTTAAGCTAGACTGCGATTACTAGGGAGGGTGAGAATCATAGCTTTGAAGAATGCTAATTCCTCATCCACTCTCAACTCATTGGAGATGCCAATAATTTAGGGATTAGGTGAAAAGTAATGAGGAAAAGGATCACTGAAAGTTTACTGGGCCCGTATCCTCACAAACCACCATATTCTACTGCCCTGGTCTCCAAAGTTTCAAGGACTGGCAAGGCACTTAAAGGGGACATAACTGTGAGCTTAGATGAAACAACCCAGAGAGGAGAAGAAAGGGAGGATCTGCCTGCCTCCCTGCTCCCAATGGTCCAAGATAAGATAATTCATTCACACATTTATCACCAACAATTACTTACTGAGTCCTGCTGTGTGCCAGGAAGACAGAAATTAATACTGACTATGGCAATAAAATAGTCACTGTTTACAAATCATTTACTCTGTGCTGGGGGTTCCACTGAGCACTGTCATTTCATTACTTCCTTTGATCCTCACAGGGACACCATGGTAAGTGCTATTTTTAGCACTATTTCACAGTCAAAGACACTGAGCCTGGGTCAGTAAGAGGGGTGGCTGGACTTTAAAGTCAGATGGTCTAAGTCGTGAGCCCACATTTTTAGCTACTTCTCCTGTCCTTCAGGAGATAACTGTGTACAGACATGAGAGGTACAAAGGTACAGACATGTAAATATATCATTTCTGCTTACTCCTTCATCCATGCAGCCATTCAGTAGACATTTATTGAACCCCTAATCTATGTAAGCATTATGCTAGGCTCCAAGGATATGAAATCCAGGGAAAGGTCAGGACCCGAGAGTTGGAGGGACTGACAAACAGGTCCCTCTTCTCTGGCTCCCCACCGTGCTCCATTCACAGCACTGCATTTGCTTTATTCCCTAACACACCCACAGCAGCTTGATGCCAAAGATATGTCTCATGCATCTCTGTATTCACAGCCCTCAAGAATTATGCCTGGTATGCAGAAAATGCCCAGGAAATATTTGTAGGATAGAATGTAGGAAAAATTTGAAAAAGACCCAAGTCACAAAAATGATTCCCTGGTTCATTAGGCCCTGACTTGCCTGACCCAAGGAAGGAGGATTGATGATGTAGTCCATGTAAAGGTAACTTGAATGATAATATTCCCTTGTGGAGTGCTCCCTGGGTGTCCAAATAGGACCTCTGGATTCCATAGTCAGCTCCCTTGATCCTGAAATCTATCAACCTTAGATCTTACCTTTATCAAATAGTAGTATTAGTATCTAGAATCATGATAGAACTGTGGGAAAAGATGAAGTTTGAAGTCAGAAAGACAGGTTTGAATGCCAGCTCTGCCCCTAATTGTTTTTTGCATAAGTCATTTAACTTCTCAGAGCTTCCTCATCTGTAAAATGGAGTTAGTAATTGACTTCATTGGATCATGGTGAAAACTAAATGGTATGATAGCTAACTTTATGTGTCAACCTAGCTGGGACACCTTATCCAGATTTTTGGTCAAATATTATTCTTGATGTTTCTGAGAGACTGTTTTTTTTTTTTTAAATGATATTAACATTTAAATCAGTGGAGTTTAACTAAAGCAGATTACCCTTTATAATGTGGGTGAGCCTCATCCAAGAAGTTGAAGGCCTGAGTAGAACAAAGCCTGACCTTCCCTGAACAAGAGGGAATTCTGCCAGAAGGTGACCTTCAAACTTGAACTGTACCATTAGCTCTCCTGGGTCTCCAGTCTGCTGGCCCACCCTGCAGGTTTTGGACTTAGCTCTCCAGGGTCTCCAGTCTGCTGGCCCACCCTGCAGGTTTTAGATTTGCTAACCTTCACAATTACATAAGCCAATTCCTTAAAATAAATCTCAATCTCTCTCTCTCTCTCTCTCTCTCTCTCTCCATGTATATTTTGATAGTCTGTTTCTCTGGAGAATCCCACCTAATACAAATGGTATGATTCTTGGACATCCCTGACATAGAACAGGTGCTCAGTGGATATTAACCTTATTCCCCCTTCCCTAGAGACTTTCAGCCTCTTCATTCTATGGTAAGAAGATAGCGGTGCAAAAAGGTACCAGGACTTGTCCACTATCCCAATGTAACCTTGAAAAGTTCTGAGATCAACCAGGCAATCAATCAGCTTTGAGCATCACAACTTAAAGCATGGAACATCTGCTCCGTGCCTGAAGGGACCATTTCGTTTTCTATAAAGAATACCCTTGAAGGGACTTCAGAGTTTATCTGATCCAAAAATTTCTAAGGTGTTGGCCTGAAGGCTACATACGGGTTGCTTGGTTGGTTTGTTTTTCTGATACAAGGGTTTTTTTTTTTTAATTATTAATTTAAGATTTGGAAAATGTCACATAAGTCTGGATTCCTGGCTTCTCTTGAGGAATTGGAAGATCAGGTGACCTCAGGCCTGAACTCCTGCCCGGCAACATTGGGCTGGAGGTGAGAGGTCACCACCACTACCATAGAGGTCACCACAAGTCATGGGGGCATTTTACTCATTTGTGCTACCTGTTGACCCCTGCACACATTTGAGTCTTGACTCCTTGCGTCCTCCAGCTCCTTCAATTTAGAAAAGAAGAAAGAGTGACCCAGAGAGGTCTGGTGTACTTGCACAGGGTCACAGAGCTGGGTTTGGCAGAGCTGGGTCTAAAACCCCGGGTTTTTCTTCCTGGGCCCCTTAGAATATGCTCTGTGCCAAATGAGCACAAATACTTTTATTGATGAATTAGGTGATTCCAAAGGCGTTCCCCTGTGAAACTTATTTATTTCAGTAGTCAGATCAAGTTTACTGTTACAAATGAATACAGTGCTTTAAGACAGAGCTAAATTATGACCTGTCTTACTCATCTCTGTGATTATAAACAAAATTTGGGGTCAGACCACACCTAACTCTGTCATTATCATGGGCAAATTTCTCACCTTTTTAATAATAGTTGTACAAACCACAAAGTGCAGTGATGAAAATTAAATGAAATATTTCATGTAAACTTCTCAGTATAGGGTCTGGAATATAGTAAGCGTTCAACATATGTTGTTGAATTAGGACCTCAGAGAAATTAAAATAAATATGGCAAAATAGCAAAGTAGCTAAACAATTTTGCATCTGCAAATATGTATGAGTTCACAGTGATCCCATCAATTCAAATCCAACACCAGAGTGTTTTCTTTATCTTTTTCTTTATCTTTACCACTTTATATATTCATTCTTTGTGATATTTCGTCTAACCTACAAAACATGATATGTATCAATACAAACTTATTGATTAAAGTTCATGATTTAGGGACTTCCCTGGTGGTCCAGTGGTTAAGACTCCCTGCTTCCAATGCAGGGAGCACGAGTTCCATCCCTGGTCAGGGAACTAAGATCTCACATGCTGCACAGCGTGGCCAAAAAATTAATGAATATTTAAAAATTTTTTTTTTAAAGTTCAAGATTTATTTGTGGTTATTTACATCCTTAGAATATACCCCAATAATAGTGCACAGTCAGGATGTTTTGTTCAAACAAAACTTGAATTAATCCCTTACGCTTGGGTGGTTGAGTTATCAATAAGATGTACAGTTGGGTCAATTTGCTGCTGTTTGTATTGATTTTAGAATCTCTTTTATTTCATCTTTTATGATTTAATTTTGGTTTTTAATATGTTATACTTGTTTCAACCAATAAGTACTATGTTACTGGGATTAAAGTAATGAAAAAGAGTGTCTGTCTTCTAAAAGCTTAGAGGTGGTAGAGGAAACACATGTAAACAGACCATTACTATAAACCATGTCTTGGAGGTATGGATGGAGAGCTGAGGGGTCGTAGTGGTTTGACTGGTAAATAATGGGGCTTAATAAAGCTTGCTGAATGAATCAATGAATGAATGAATCAATGAACCAATTTTTCTTTTTATTTGTCCCCTCTAGACTATGAGTTCTTCAAGATGAGGACTCAATCTAATTGATCTCTGTATCCCAGGGAGGGCCAGAATTGGTCCCAATCTATGCCTTTAGAATAAAAAGCAACCATTCTAGGGCCCTGCCTTCAGCACTAGGACTAAATTAATTCCATGAATGCCATATATTTCACTTGTCAGAGTAGCTGTCCCAGTTCCTCCCGTGCTGTCTCAGCACTTTCCCGCTCTTTTCTTTTTTTTTATGGTTATTACATTTTAATATATATTAAATATTATTATTTTTAAACATCTTTATTAGAGTATAATTGCTTTACAATGCTCTGTTAGTTTCTGCTGTATAACAAAAGGAATCAGCTATACGTATACATATGTCCCCATATCTCCTCCCTCTTGCTTCTCCCTCCCACCCTCCCTATCCCACCCCTCTAGGTGGTCACAAAGCCCTGAGCTGATTTCAGTCAAACTCATCACTTTCTTCACTTGTCTTCATTCTGTGGCTGGAAAACTATGTTCCTATTTTAAAATGGGGGTGGGGTGGGGTTGGGGAATACTATTCATTGAAAAAGAAAAAGTAGAAAATAATAGAGGGACTTCCCTGGTGGTGCAGTGGTTAAGAATCCACCTGCCAATGCAGGCGACACAGGTTCGATCCCTGGTCCGGGAAGATTCCACATGCCACGGAACAGCTAAGCCCGTGCACCACAACTACTGAGCCTGCGCTCTAAAGCCCGTGAGCCACATATACTGAGCCCACGTGCTGCAAATACTGAAGGCTGCACACCTAGAGCCCGTGCTCCACAACAAGAGCCAAGCTGTGCGTGCAGAAGCTCGTGACTTCTGTGGCCCGGGGCCAAAGTCAAAGACTCCCAGCAGCTAAGGGTGACCTGAGACCTAGTGGTTCCCAAGGCGCTTTTCTCCCTCCAGCAGTCAACTTGGATCTGATTATTCTACCCATTCCAGGAAGTTCCCTGGAAGGCAGCCCTGTGGAACTAAACTGGGAGATTTCACAGAGGGAGATTTGTTCTTGCACCAAAGGCTCCAGTTAGCTACCTTATTTCTTCCCAGTCTTACCCTTTTCCAATGCCCTTTCAGTACAATATTCACTGGGAGGGAACTTGTGCTTCCAGCACATTTTTTTTCTTCCAGCACTTTTGTCTTCTGATTTTATTCTAGCAAGGAGAGCTGCCCACCTTTACAGCCACCAGAGTAGTGGGTGGTAGGGAGAGCAGGGGCTTGGATTGGCAATGACAGCAGGGGTTGTTGAACTCTGGGTGGGCTTGAAGAATGAAAATTATAGTTCTTAGATTGATGTTTGGGGGGCAGTGGTCATGTTGATACCTTTTGTCAATATCCAGCTTGCAATGGGAGCCAGTTCTTAGTGAAAGGTCTTAGGAGGATCCCTGGTCCAGTCCTCTCAAGTGGGCAAGTATTAACCGTCTAGGATGATTCAAAACTCACCTAGGATGAGAGAGAGTGTGGCTGACCCTGCTGATTGGCAAGAGGGCCATTCCCTACCCTCTTCTCCATTGCCCACTGGGTCACAGGGTCTCAGCTTCCAAACCAAGTAGGCTCGTCAAGCAATTTCCTCCAGAATAAAAACAGGTTCTAACATTTTTTTGAATTTAAAAAACTAACCTTGATGATGCTCTATGTGTTATGCACTATTCCGAGAACTGTACATCTATTTTCTCACTTAAAGCTTAAACAACCCAGAGATGGGCACAATTATCACCCCCATTTTACAGGTAGAGAAACTGAGCTCTGTTCTAAGCATTTTACATGTGTCAGGCCCTAGCGATCAGACGGATCTGTAAGACCGTCAACGTGAGGTTAGCAGACCTGGGAGGCAGGTGCCATGCTCCGTGTGCTTCCAGCATGTGCCATTCACTTCAGTTATTTCTACTCCCAGAAACAACAATGGCCACATCTGACAGTGACAAAGCGACAACTGAGTGCCCTTAGGGCAAGAACGACTCCTCTACCTGACCGGTCTGTGGAGTCATTTGGGGTGCTGCTCTTGACTAAGTGGCTTCCAAACTGTTCTCCTGCCCTCCCAGAGAACCTGTCAGCCTCTGAGATTCCCTAGAAAATGTATTTCCAGCCAGAGTTGAATTCAGCTGTTGCAGCTGAAGTCACTGGTTGATACATGTGTACAACACGTGTTAGTTTTCTCTTCTCTGCAAGTCTGCATGGTGTATCAAGATTTTAAATGTTGTTTCACACTTACATCCCTTACTAAGAATCACAAATTTCACTATGTCATCACATAGACTCTAGGAAAGTCTCAAGTGAGCTTTCTTTCTTTCTTTTTTTTTTTTTTTTTTGCAGTACGCGGGCCTCTCACTGTTGTGGCCTCTCCCGTTGCGGAGCACAGGCTCCGGACGCGCAGGCTCAGCATGAATGGCTCACGGGCCCAGCCGCTCCGCAGCATGTGGGATCTTTGCGGACCAGGGCACGAACCCCTGTCCCCTGCATCGGCAGCGGACTCTCAACCACTGCGCCACCAGGGAAGCCCTCAAGTGAGTTTTCTTAACAGAAAAAAGGTGTGTCATCTTGTGATTCTCCAAGCTGAGATTCTTGCTGGAAAGCAAACAGCACTATTTCTTCTTTGATGTCTCCGAGGACAAAGAGGAATGAGTGAGGGTTTTCAGGTCTTCAATAGACTGTGAGTTTGGACTCCTCTGGGCACCTATTCCCGCCTGCCCCACTCAGGAGACATACCCAGGATGATGATCCATCCTCTCTTCCAGCTGCCCAACTCACTTGACCTTGTGGTGGGATAGGTGAGAGCATGTGTTGCCTTTGGAAGTCCATCTCCAGCTTGTTTAATTCTTCCTCCAAACCCATAGATAATTGTTGCAGGTTTTTTCCCAGCTTCATTGAGGTATGATGGACAAATAAATATATATTTGAGGTATACAATGTGATGTTTTAGTATATGTATACATTATGAAATGATTATCACAATTAAGCTAATTAACATATTCATCATCTCACATAGTTACGTGTGTGTGTGTGTGTGTGTGTGTGTGTGGTGAAAAAACTTGGGATCTACTCTCTTAGAAAATTTCAAATACACAACACACTATTGTTAACCTTCGTCACCATGTTGTACACTAGGTCTCCAGAGCTTATTCATCTTATAACCAAAACTTCACAAACTTCAGATGCTTTGACCAGCATCTCCCAGTTTCCCCCACTCACCAGGCCCTGGTAACCACCATTCTACATGCTGTTACTATTGATATAAATTTGACTTTCTTAGATTCCACATATAAGTGAGGTCAAGCAGTATTTGCAGACACAATTGTTGTTAAAACAATGATTCCACAAAGTCCTTTATTACTCATTTATTATTTTTACAGTATAACTCATTTATATCTGTTATAAATATATTCCAAACTGAAGATTCACAGATGTTAATGAACTTGCTCATTGGGTCACTTGTCTCTTAATCCCACTACCTTGTGTTGTTTGCACTTTGATTAAAGGATGAAAAAGGCAATGTGAACCCATGTGAATCAAGTTCAAGGACAAATGTTGTCAGGGACCAATTCCAACACTTCTGTGCTTTGTGTGTGTGACCTGAGGGCCAGCCAACCACTGCCTCTCGGGGTAGCAACTGACTCCCTGATGGACTGATAAAAAACACATATTAAAATGATGACTCATGTAGTAAAAATAAATTGCTTCATTATTTTTAAAAAACTGCGAGAAAAATGTTAGGTTAACATTGCATTTATAAAATGTCTCTTAAAGTTATACTCTAGGTTTACTTTAACATTTTACTTCATACAATTTTAATTTGCCATACAGAACATTTATCTATATACATAAGTACTTGCCTTTTAAAAACCCACAAAAACAGAGTCATCCTGTGCAGCACAGATTCTACCTGAGATGCTCAAGTCACAGTCTTAGGAGTTGTTCTCAGGAGGAATGGGATGCCAGGAAGTAAGTCAATGTGGCTCCTGCTGCATCCCTTCCATAGGGGAGTGTGCACTTCTGGGTTGAGCTTGTTTCCAACAAGAGCTAAAATGCACAGAAAACTGTCAAGCCAAAGAAAGAATGTGTTTTGCCAAAATATTTGATATATACTTGGCTTTGTCTGCCAGGTATATAAGAGACGCAGATGTGGCATGAAACAGGTCAACATAATCAGTGACATGGGGCTAAAGAAAGACCCACTGAATGCAGCATCACTGTGGATTGAGAGACACTGTTTCTTATAACACAAAAGTGTGTGTACACATACACACACTTATACACACATATGTGTATGTGTATCCTTTCAAGTATCAGAACTGTATTTGAAAGTGTGCCTCAAATATTATAAGGTCATAAACCATTACAGAAGGAAAATAGAGAGCCTTTAGGAGTTGGAAAAGGGAAGTTAGGTTCTGGGTCATTCCCATACTCAGCCTTTGAGTGAGTATGATGGTGGGTACAAGTTGGCATAGTAAGAGGATTTCCTAGAGCAAACAAGAATAAAGTGGGGAGACAGGGCATAGCAGGTTTATGAGTAAAATATGAGGTTCATAAGCAATCAATAATTCAGTAGAGATGTCACTTATAAGAAGAGGGATATGGAGAATCTATTTAGATATGTAGGCCAGAAAGTCCTTAGGACTAGAGGTGCATGGTCAATGGCAAAGGTGCAAAATTGGAACTACAGAGAGAGCGGAGGCAGAGATGAAACATCATGGTAATGAAGATACAAAGGTGTTGCAAGAAGAAAATAGCACCTCAGCCCCCAGCCACCTCCAGGGCTCCTCAGGGCTCTCTGCAGCATCATGTGAAGCCTTGGGACCAGCCTCCTCTTTGGTCTCCACCAGCTTTGACCTTAAACACTTAAATGAGTTTTCTTGGGGGAAGATTCTTGCAAATTGATTTTTACTAAATCCATTTCATCTTTGAAAGGGGACATAAAGAACAAAATTTTCCTAACACAGGGAGCCACTTCATGGGGTATCCTGGTGAACAGGAAGGTACGTTAAAGGATCCAGAACTCAGCAAGCAACCCCAATAATAAGGCAGAGTCTTGAGAAGAAAACAGCCAGGTTACCCAGTGGATTAACAGGGAGCTATTCCTGAAGACATTCTGCAGGTTGGCAGGAGGCAAGCCTGAACCTTAATCAGAACTGGACCCTAGCATCCATTCTCATGTCCAGCCAAGACTACATCCCACAAGGATGTGCCTACGTGGAGAACAGTCTGTAGCTGTAAGGGCTGCTAAAGGAAACAGGATTGTCAACCAGGGGCAGGCAGAAAGAAGCCAACCTTGGTTGAGTGATTTCTTACATATGAGACACTATGCTAGACTGTCAATTTTTGTCATCTTTTTCAGTTCTTACCACATTTTGATGAGGGTAAGTTTATAATCCTTATTTAAGTGACAAAGAAGCTGAATTTCAGAGAGGTTAGGTACTTCATTCTAGATCACAGAATGATGCCAAAATATGAACCCAGAAATGTCTGACTCCAAAATTTATGCTGTTTTCAACAAACCTAGTGGGTTTCCTGAAGGAGTCTCAAATTAGCTTATTAATTCTTCACTCAATGCCTCTATGTTTTAACCAAAAAACTAGAAAATCTCCAGATGTTAAAAATTAAGCAACACATTTTGAAATAACAATTAAATCAGAAAATATTTTTAACTAAATGATAATGAAAAGAGACATATGCAAAAATTTTAAGAGCTGCAGCTAAAGCAGCACTCAGAGAAAAATTTATAGTGCTAAAATGTACATATAAGAAAAGAAAGGGCTTCCCTGGTGGCGCAGTATTTGCGAGTCTGCCTGCCGATGCAGGGGACACGGGTTCATGCCCCGGTCTGGGAAGATCCCACATGCCATGAAGTGGCTGGGCCCATGAGCCATGGCCGCTGAGCCTGTGCGTCCGGAGCCTGTGCTCCACAATGGGAGAGGCCACAACAGTGAGAGGTCCGCATACCGCAAAAAAAAAAAAAAAAAAAAAAAAAATTAGAAAAGAAAATATACTGAAAAATCAATGATCTAAACTTCCATCTTAAGAAGCTGAATAAAGAAACCCAAAGAGATTAGAAGGAATATCTATATCTCTAATAATAAAGAGAAAAGCAAAACCTAAATAAGTAGAAAGAGAAAATCAACAAAGTTAAAGGTTGGTTCTTTGAAAGAGTAGTAAAAGTGATAATTCCCAAGCAAGACTAATCGAGAAAAATTCAAGTGAGAAATAAATTGTCACATCAAGAACAAATATATATATTTTAACTGCCTCCTACATAAATAAGACACTGAGAATGAGGAGGAGAAGGAAGAGGAAGAGGTCAAAAAAAGTAACTGTTTTGAAGTCATCCAGAAAATCACATTTCAGATTCTATTGTATTTAATTTAATCCAACATGCATTTATTGGAAGAGAACATAAGGGCTGTCCATCTGGTTTTATCAGTCTAGAAAGAGAGAGCACATGAATTTTGGAGTTGAATAAAGCTGAGTTCAAATTCATTCTCTACCTTGAACTAAATGTATGATTTTGGGAAAAGTATATAAACTCTCTGAACTTCCTTTTTCTCATTTGACAAATGGGGGATAATAATATCAACCTCATAGGGCTATTGGAAGGATTAGAGGTAAAGCACCAAGATGTGGATAACTTATATCCTACAGAATATTTTTCCCAACATGACCCATAACCATGGCATTTATAGTGTATCTGTAGGAAGGGTACAAAAATATATCCTAAGACAAGGTCATTCATTTGGAAATGTAACCTTTTCTGAAAAGTCTGGGCATTTACTTTTCTTGACCTGCCAATAAGAGAGGCTCGGAGTGGTCATTTTTCAATGGAAAGGATGTTACCAACAGATTAATAACATAAAGCATCATATGAAAGTTAAAATGAAATAATATAAAATTTCCACTCTAATTTTATACAATAATTAATTTTTCTTGACTATTTGGAGATCAAAATAAAAACTATGCCAATAACATAAGTTATTTTAAGACTTTAGAGAAAAAGGCTCCCATCTCCAGTGTTGATATTATGACAGAGAATTCCCTTGAATCCTCAGCTTTCCACCAGCGTGTCTCCTGCCTGAGTCGTGCATTTTCATGTATACTGCAGGGCCTCAACCACGCAGACTGGCTCATCTGCAAGATGAATCCTCAGGCTTTTTCACACACTGCAGAAACTTGACAGAGCTATGACGAGAAAGGAAAAAAGGAGATCAAGAGGCAGTACAATACACCTATGGTCAACTCACCAATGAAAGAAGCCCCTTTGTTAACGACAAAACTACGCATGGACAACTTAGCATCCACACAAGTCTCTTTCCTGCAGTGACAACAAGGAGAAAGGTCAAGTCCAAGAGTGAATGACTGAAAGTACAGCCCAATTTAGCTTCATTTCACTTGTAAAGACATAGAAATAAATAACTGATGTTTGATGATAATATGTGGAGATGAAAATGTCTGGCTCACACAAGTCACAGATACATGCTATGAATGTCAGCTGATAGTCAGGAAGCAGCAGAAGCAGCAACCTAAAAGGAGGGACCTCCATATTTTCTGTTGAGGATTTGCTTTCTCTTCAAAAACTTCCTGAGGAAGTGTTGGGTCTAAGCGTCAGGCAACAAGAGGTCATAGACTCTCTGGGAGATGGCTGACGGCCATCAGCAAAAGGGCCACAATCCTTGGCACAGAAAGAATCCTAGATAAGTATTAGCAGGTGAATGACTCTTGCTTTCATAAAAATCAAATAACAAAGCAACAGGGTCCAATGGGAGTGGTTAGCACATGGAGGAGAGGGGTGGAGAGCAGGGTAAGTGGTTCCTTAAATTGCAGCTGAATCTGATTTTGCTAAATGTGAGTCAAGAAAGAGAGCGAGAGCCTTAGAAGCAGCTACCAGTACCCCTGGATTTCTAGGATAGGCTATCTCAGGCTCATCTCTAGCCAACTGTCATGACAAGTTGGGTATAGTGGCTCTAAGTAGAGAGTCAAGCCATCCTCACCAATACAGTGATCTGAGATTCCCCACATGAATACATTCTAGGAGGGAAAAGTATCTTCTTCCTTAAGGAAATAATGCTTCAGAAAAGGAATCTTTAGAGAACTATTTAGGATTTTTGAAGCCACCTTTGCTTTACAGTAAATGAAGAGAATAGGAAGACACTTCTTAATTAGTTTCTCATTTATTGGGAAGTCAATTTTGGTAAAGGAGCAGCAATTGTGCTGTTAAGATAATCTCTCTCCAATAATATATAAATATCCACATCCAATGTTCCAGTAAAATGGACACACTTGTGATATGTTGGATAACACATTGAGGATAGAGACAGAGTACCTTGAAATAACATAAAAGGAGAAATGCACCTTTAGGGTTTTTTAATATGCCACTAGGGCACACTAGCCAGAAAAAGCATTCTGACTATTTGCTATTTTTAAAGTAATCCAAAAAGTAGTCTTTTAACTCCACTGGTTGAAACATATCTTAAGAAATTCTGGGGACATCCCTTGTGGCACAATGGTTGGGAATCCGCCCATCAATGCAGGGGACACGGGTTTGATCCCTGGTCCAGGAACATCCTACACACCACAGAGCAACTAAGCCCGTGTGCCACAACTACTGAGCCTGAGCTCTAGAGCCCATGAACCACAACTACTGAAGCCCGCATGCCTAGAGCCCATGCTCTGCAACAAGAGAAACCACCACAGTGAGAAGCCCACGCAAAGAGAGAGCCCATGCACAGCAACGAAGACCCAATGCAGACAAAAATTTTTAAAAGAAAAAGAAAATCTGTGTGTATATGGAAAAAATGACTTTAAGGATATACAGCCATATGTTAATCGTGCTTGTCTCTGAGTAGTAGGATTTATTAAAAGGTAATAGAATCAGTAGAAGGTCTAATCCATGTAAATGTAATTACAATTCTGTTTGCTTATTTAAAAAATCACACTGAAACAGCGGGACAAATTTGGCTAAATTGGAAAGTATGTTTGGGATGGAGTGATTTAAACTACAGTCTACATCTATATCCATGACATTCACTTTGGGCTCCCCTAGAGACAAGCAGCTTGCAAAGCCACAGAACTCTCAGACACAACAAGGGCTCCTGGTAATTCAAGGAGGCATGCCGAGTATATCATGACCTCATGGTTGGAGAAAAACAACAGTGATTTCAAATATGATCCCCAAGTTTAAGGTCACATGAGCTGGTGCTCTGAGTGACAGGTGCTGGCTTACAAATCATTTCTTCCTAGGTGGGCCACTATACAAGTCCAGGTGGGAAGGTATGCTTAATTATTCTTCCCAGGTGGAGAATGAATGAGCTTACCCAGAGCCTGCAGTTTGGGCCATTCATTAAAAAATGGGGAATGCTTAATGTAAGAAAAGAGATAAAAGAGTGTTGGGGATGACTCATCTACATTTCCCAATCTTGTCCTAGGTTTTAGCATCCCATTTTCTCAATGCAAAGTATCTTTGAGTAACTTAACCTGGTCAGATATTTGCCATGTTTCTTTTATAGTTGTTCCTTTGTTCTGTTTGTTTTCCCATCTAACTGCTGTAGAAGGCTTCTGTTATTTTCTGGCAGTTTCCAGAGAGAAGCCAGCTGACTGACGGGGAATTCAGGTCATTTGAGAGACAAAGGCCTCAGTGAATGTTCTTTGAATCTGTCCTTCTGTTTTTCTGACATGGTTGGTGGGAAAGGGAGGTGATAGGGAAGTGATGGGAAAAGTATCCTAACATTTCAGCTTCTACATTCTTTAAGAAAAGTTTTCTCTCTGCATCTGTCTTGTTCCAAGCTATCACATATGGGAAAATTTCCAAAGATGCTTTTAGCAAAGATCCCTGTCTATATTAAGTATTGGCCACAACTTCTTAAAAATAGTGAGGGGAGAGGGGTCCCAGTTTTGATAACAGAGTTGCAGGTGAGTTTAAAAATATATACCTATCTGTAATTTAAACTTTTCTCCAATAAACATGTATTACTGGTAAGTAATTTTTTTTTAAGATTTTACATGTTTTCATTAGAAAATGATAAGGCTTGGTAAACTACCATTTGGCAACTTACCAAGTGTTAGGCATCTACACTGAGACCCAACTAAAGAAACCTCACCTGCAAAATTATGCCAAGTCACAAGGATTTTATAAATCCTTTGCATATGGCAAAACGTGCTTCTACTCCTCTGAAAGCTAGGAGTTCTGGGTCAGGCCTATCATGTGGGAAAACAGGAAAGATGCCCTCAAAGTTTGGGTCAGCTTTACAGGAAAATAACTGCTTGAGTCAGGTGTGGAAGGAAGAGGAAGAGGAGGGAAGGTGGACAGCAGAAGGCAACTGGCTGGAAACACCTTCTGGGCTGAGCTGGGGGAAGAGCAGAGTTCACCATAGGTCCCCACCCAGATCACCATCAAGGCCCAAGTTAAAGTGCCTGTGGATAGTAAGACAGCCATTTCTTCTTCAAGAAGACATCAATTACCTGTAGTTATCCTGGCAAGTAAATTTGATATTCCTTTGCTTTATAATCCATCTCAGATCATTTATGGAGGAACCGGAGCATGAGTCACTGGGAAAAAAAGAAGAAAGTGTTAAAATCACAAGAGCTCACAAACATTTCCTGAGTATCTTGGTTTCTTCCAGGTAGCAGGCCCTGGTCAAGGCCCTGGGGTAAAGAGGTGAAACAGAGGTAGCTTCTAAGAGCTCACAGGTCAGCAGGGGAGCCAAAGGTGTGAACTAGGTAGATACCTACCATGGAAATAAAATTAAGAGACTGTTGGAATGGGATAAATGTAGAGTAAGGCCCCATTCATTTCCTGAGCCAGTCCTTTCTCAATGCATTTCTGTGACTGTGGATTCTTTCATGGACTGATTCCTGAAATAACCCTGAGAATATATGGGTACAAGGTAGTAACATATACCTGGGAAATTTTCCAAGGTCATGGATCACCCAAGCCTGTAGCGTATGAACCTTCATTGGATTCAAGTTATGGACTTCCACACGTCCAAAAGTGCTAAGATGGAAGAGACAAAGAACATTGTTAACCCCAGACTAAATTTTTCAGGCATCGACAGCCCCTGTGGAAAGCCAGCAGGTAGGGTGCCATTGGTTAGAGCTTACCCTTTAGATGTGATCCATGATTTGCATTAAAATCAGGCATCTTTACTCATTCAGTGTGACCCTAAATGAGTAAGATTCTCAAAAGAAGATTCTTAATCTGTACATTGATGCTGATTCTTTAAGTACTTGCTATTCCAAGAGTGAGCCTTAGACCAACGTAATGAGCTCATTAGACCTGCAGAATCTCTGCCCACCACCACCTGCTGAATCAGAACCTGCAGCCGAACAATCGCCAAGTGACTTACTCACTCTCTGAGTTTGAGAAGCACATCGTTGAAAGACCCCGATGTCCTGCTCTAACCCCAGCCTTAAACTCTCCCCATCAGTCTCTACCACTCCTGTTACAAGTACCCTAATATCAGATTACAAAATTCTGGAATGTTAACACTTGTACCCAAAAGCCTACAAGGTTGGGGTCAGAAGAAGACAGAAGGACCAATGCTTCTTGGTGGAATTAAACATTAAAAGAAGAGAGAAGGAAAATTAATTTGGAGCACGTGGAGTGCCTGGGGCACATTAATATATGCTCCCTCCTCTCAATCAGACTTATCCAGGGAAAGACTGAAGAAGAGAGACTGGAAAGGTAATCAACGTGGTAAAAACTGTAAGTACGGAAGGGGGTTAGAGAAGGAAGGCATGAGTGTGACCAGAGTCAATGGTTAAAGGAGTGGATGTAGAATCTAGAAAAATGGTACAGATAAACTTATTTTCAAAGCCGAAATAAAGTCACAGAAGTAGAGAACAAACTTATGGTTACCAAGCGGGGGAAGGTGGGGTGGGACGAACTGGGAGATTGGGATTGACATGTATACACTACTATGTATAAAATAGATAACTGATGAGAACCTACTGTATAACACAGGGAACTCTACTCAGTGCTCTGTGGTGACCTAAATGGGAAGGAAATCTAAAAAAGAGTGGGTATATTTATATGTATAACTGATTCACTTTGCTGTACAGCAGAAACTAACACAACATTGTAAAGCAACTATACTGTAATAAAAATTAATTTAAAATATGGGATTTCCCTAGTAGCACAGTGGTTAAGAATCTGCCTGCCAATGCAGGGGACACGGGTTCGAGCCCTGGTCCGGGAAGATCCTACATGCCGTGGAGCAACTAAGCCCGTGCACCACAACTACTGAGCCTGCACTCTAGAGCCCGCAAGCCACAGCTACTGAGCCCGCATGCCACTACTACTGAGCCTGCGTTCCACTACTACTGAAGGCTGCATGCCTAGAGCCCGTGCTCCGCAACAAGAGAAGCCACTGCAATGAGAAGCACGTGCACCACAACGAAGAGTAGCCCCCCGCTCACTGCAACTAGGGAAAGCCCATGCAGCAACGAAGACCCAACGCAGCCAAAAATAAATGAAGTAATTTTTAAAAATTAATAAAAAAATAAAAAACAAAGGAGAGGACAATAACTGATACTCATCCAGCACTTTCTCTGTCAGGCACACGGCTCAGCATTTTTCATACATTATCCCAGTTAATCTTCATATCACCATCACCTCCTCAGGTACATACATACTACAGGGGCCCTGCTAAGGTCACATAGGTAAGATGTCATGACCTCTGGAGTCCCCGCTTTTAACCACTATAATAAACCACTGACACTGTCTGCAAAGAGGTAATGAAGGTCAAACGCCCAGCAGAGCTCCTGCTGTTCCCAATAGTAAACTTACTGCTGACTTGGAATTCATACCGTCCAGGGAGGAGAGAGGAGTCGGGCAGATCTTCATGGATGGTTAGACTTTAGACAGTCAGAAGGAAGGAGGGTCCAAGTCATATGGGGGAGCAGTGTGAACAAAGGTGGAAAATGGGCAGGATGGAGTGTCATGGGAGAGAAAGCTGAGAAGATTATAGCAGCCGTTGTAAAGCCAAGAGGAGGAGCTGGACACGTGCAAGGACCATTAGGACTTTTGGAGGATTTTAAACAATGGAGAAACCAGACAAAAGTGTTGACTTAGAAAAAAAAACCTCTCCATAGAATACAAACATTTTACCTTTTTTAGCCCGGATTCAGTACTGACCTTCAACATGAAAAGCATGTTCTTCTAAAGATGAAGTAGCCAATAGGAGACTGTGCTAACCCTTACAAATAGGATGCAAAGAAATAAGTACCTGTTTCTATTAAAGGCGTTACTGATGGATCCATTGAGCACCACCTGGACCACACCACAGGCATTTTCTGCAAACTTAAAAACAAAAACACCATTCCTCAGCATGCAAACTTAAGTGCCACGCCCCAGCAGTTCCTTCCCAAACAGCTCTTAGCATCATCTGGTGAAGGAGGAACGGCCTGTATGGCTCTAGCTTGGTCAGGCCAGATCTGTGTAATTTTCATCCCAAGCCATTGGAGGGATTATGCTTCCCATGAGAGTTTTCTGGAAGCAGTTGCTCCAATCTGTGTCTGAACAATGAAGTTCAACATCATCACTGCTAAATTGGTGGTTCAGAAGGTGGAAGTCCAGGGGCCTCCCTGGCAGTCCAGGGGTTAAGACTCAGTGCTTCCAATGCAGCGGGTGTGGGTTCGATCCCTGGTCAGGGAATTAAGATCCTACATGCCGCGCAGTGTGGCCAAAAAAAAGAAAGAAAGAAAAAAAAAGGTGGATGTCCAGATGAGTAAGAGCAACATAATCATGGAAGGAGGAAGGTAAAAGCACTTTCTTAGGGCCATTCACTGTAGACACTGCACATTTCATTTAGTGGGAGCAGAGTAGACACTTAAGGAGTAAAAGAAATGAAAAAAGAAAATGCCAAGAAAAATGAAACTGTGGAGAGATTGTGACACTGAAGCCTGCAAAGGCATAAAGAGAAATGGGGAGTGGATGAGTGGATATTTTTGAGTAAGGGGTTTTATTCTGCTGGAATCTTCCCTAGGCACTGGGGAAAACAAGATGAACAAAATTAAGCAATATACTTGTTTCCTCCAGGAGGCCCATCCAGATTCCTGGGACTAGCTCAGGTCTCCTTCACACATTATACAACTATACCGCATTGTGAGGTTGAGCTTAACGTGGCCACCGGTACTGAGAGTTCTGTGAGAGCTGTGAGCCTGGCTGTCCCGCTCACCACTGCAGTGCTGGAGACTCACACCTAGGGCACGGCACAGAGTGGGCGCCCAGGGAGAATCCACGCATGGAGAAGAGGCAAGGAGGGAAAGGGGTGGCAAGAAGTCCAAATACTCTGCGATGGAGAGTATGGAAGAACCCAGGACAACAGAAGCCAAGTCATGAAGGATGAATCGGATTCTGCCTGGTAGAGGTCGAGGCAGACGCAAACCAAAAGGCCCAGGAGCTTGCGAGAGGAGTGATGTTTGGGGGAAAACTTCAGTGGCTGCTGAAGCTGGGTAGATTAGTTAGTTCACAGAGGGCCATGAATGCTTTGCCAAGGAATCTGGTCTTTACTCCGCAGGAGATGAAACACTACTGAACAATTTGAAAGGGAATTGTGAAAATCCTGTGCGGTGTCGGTCTTTCTCCTGGGGGTGATGGGCAGAGGACAGAGGCCAGATTACTATCAATCACAAGTGCTAACCCAACAGAATGGGTGCCAAGCACTAACCCTGCCCTATGTAAGTCTCAGCAGCCCCCGCAGAGTAAATCTTGGGTCAGTTTGTCCCAAGGTCATGTCACTTGGAAGCAAGGAAATGAGATGGGGAGTGGAGGAGGCAGGGGGGATTCAAACCACCAAGCAGCACTGCCTCTGGTGTCAGAAAAAGAAAAGATCAAGTCGGATGAAAGAAGTCCATTTACATCCATCTACCTATGAGAACTTGGCCAAGATAAAGGTGCAGTCCCAGGGGAGCTCACAATGGTAGAGCGCCTTCCTTCATTTTCCTGTGTTCCTGGCCCCAAGGATAGTGTGAGGAACACAGGTAGGTGCTTGACACATACAAAATGTGACTTGGCTTTCAACGTTTTCAGCAACAGCACTGCCACCAAACAGATCATAGAGTGATAACATAAATAGAAACTATTCTCAGAAAAAGCAAACAAACGACAACCAAAAACTCTGCAGTGCCTCTGATTTTCACAGCACATAGTAGGTACTCTACAAATATTTGTTAAAGGAATGCATTCAGGTAAACCATACCAGGGTTTACCTGAATCTCCTTAAGGTAGGTGAGGCTCTCAGCTCTGCTACTCACTAGCCCATTGACTGTGAATGAGTCACTTAACCTCTTAAGTTTCCTCACCTGGAACATGGACATTTGTACCTTCTCGTGCCGCCTGTTGTGATGACTAAACAAAATGACACAGGTGACACAACTGGCCCAGGACTTGTCATGAATATGCACTTAACATATGTGAGTTCTCACTTCGCCCAGCTCCTCTGATGTCTGAGTTTAATTTTGGAGAATTCTAAGTAGTGTAGTTTCATTTTCTCCCGTGTTTTCCATTCATTTCTTTTCCTTCTTCCTTTCTTTCCCTTTTTTCCCCCTAGTCCACTTACAAATAAGCAACTTACAAGAAAAATAAATAGGCACAAAAGGCAGCTTAGAGTGAGGTCAGAAATAGATAGCGGGGAGGATGGTATTTCCCAGCCTGGATTCTGGATCTGGAGTCAGACAATTTGGATAAACACCTAGATCTGCCACTTACTGTGTACATTTAGTAGAAGGCTTATTTACCTGCACCTCCATTTTGTCACCTATAAAATGGATGTGATACTCATGGTGCCTACTTCATAGGGTTCTGGTGAGGATGAAAGATTTTAATCCATGTAAAGACCTGAGGACTGTGCCTGGCACACAGTAAACTGTCTGCAAATGTAGATTATTAAGACTGTCCCAGGAACCTAAGATTGGCCAATACCTGGATCAGAGGACTTAAAAAACCCAGAGATGCCAGGCAACCAAAGCCAAAAAATGGGTAAGAGCAAGAAGTCTTCAAATAGAGCCCAGCAACCTTCCATGAATGCCCACAAATTACACATGAAAATATTCTGGCATGTGTTTATGAACATTTTTCTGAGGAAAGAATACTAAACTTCTGTTTCTAAAAGGATCTGTGACCCAAAGTGTGTTAAAACCAACCACTTACTGGATGACCTCTTAAGCTCTTTGGTCTCCAAGATTCTAGAATTTCACTTGTGGTACTTACCCTTTTGGACAGCAAGTCCCAGAATACAGAAACAAAGTTGTTCCTGCAGTCTTTCTTCCAGTGTGGACAAGATTGATAGTTCATTTCTAAAAGACATAGTTTACAGAAAAATAATTAAAGTGGAAAAGAAAAGGTATAATTGATCTCTGTTCTTCGCAGGCTATTGGATCACAGTGGAGCTGCTTTCCAGTGGCATCACTGCCAAGATGGAGGATGGAGAATGGACACATCTCAACCCAATTTAACTAAGTGCCCCCTGAATCCCTTCCAAGTCCTTACCTTACCCTCCAAATCCCAGACAGGAACACAGTGACCAGCTTTGAGTCATCATTCTGGGAAATTACAGCAAAAGTTCATCTGACAGAGACAAGCCCCCCCCATATTATTCCCGCTTCCAGGAAGAATTAAAGATAACTTCCTCCCCCACCACCTTCTGTCTCCACACCCTTAGGCTCAGATGCCCTCAGAGTCTTTCTACACTCGCCCCATCCAGACAGGCTCAGCTGTCTGTGAGGAACCACAGACATAAGGCATGAACACATAGTTTCTGTGCTACTTCTTCCAAGGATATCTGCTTTAACGCACCAGCATTTAAAAAAATTTTTTTATCGAGGTATAATTGACAAATAAAATTGTAAGATACTTAAATGGTACAGTGTAATGATTTGATATGCATACACATTGTGAAAAGATTCTCCTTCAAGTTAATTAATATGTCTATCACCTCATATTCTTTTTTTTGTTGTTGTTGAGAACTTTGAAGTTCTACTCTCTTAGCAAATTTCAATTATACAATACAGAGTTAACAGTTATAGTCACCATGTTACACCTTAGATCCTCAGATCTTATCTGTCTTATAAATGAAAATTTTACCCTTTTACCAAGTTCTCCCTATTTCCTCCACCTTCCAGCCTCTGGAAACCACTTATCTACTATGTTTTTATGAGTTCCACCTTTTTTTTTCAGACTCGACATATAAGTGATACCATGCAGTATCTGTCTTTTTCTGTCTGATTTATTTCACTTAGCATAATGTCCTCCAGTTTCACAGTGTTGTCACAAATGATGGGATTTCCTTCTTTTTAAAGGTTGAATAATATTCCGTTGTGTGTGTGTATTTACATATATATACGTACATATATATACACACATATATGTACATGCACATATATACACATATATGTACATACATATATACATACATACACATATATGTACATACATATATATACACACACACACACATATATATATATATATATATATATATATCACATTTGCTTTATCCATTGCTTTTGACTACACAAACATTTATTGAGTGTTAGGCCCTGGAGATAGAGAGATGAATTAGATAAAGGCCCTGCCTTCAGAGGCCACATGATCTACTATAATCAAATAAATCAGAGAAAGAGCAACTTGGGTTGGGGGTGGTGTGCAGCACCATGCGGGAAGGTTGATGCTGAACTTGGTTTTGAAGGATGAAAAGAAGTCTTCAGACAGACGAGCTAGAGAAAGGGGCTCCATGCCAAGAGAGCATGTGCAAAGGCACCGGGTTTATATTTCTACTGCCAGAGTAGAAGGGATGAGGAGGGGATTGATGGAAGATGAGGCATATGAAAGACAAAGGTCAGGCCATGCCAAGGAATTCCGACTTTATCTTAGAGGCAAACAGAGCTATTTGGGTTTTAAATAAGAGACAGAAACAATTCCATTGTGGTGGCCAGACGGAGGCTGACCTAAAGGGGTCAGGGGTGAGCAGTTAGGATCCGACAAAACAGTCCAGCAAGAAAGGAGGGGCGTTAGTGATCTGGATTCAGGCAGTTGTAACAGGCACAGGAAAGAAAGGATGAACTGCTAGGGAAATGACTAGGTTGGTGACAGATTGGGTATGACAGAGGAGGATGGAGTGAGAATGAAGGCAGAGTCTGGGATTGTCTCACCTCAACTTTGCATCATCCAGCAGGTAGGGGAAGTGCGGGGTGAGAAGCCCTGGAACCCTTTCTCGGTGTCCCAGAATTCAGGCATGCGGCAGCCATCTATTTCCTCTGTGGGTATGTGTACAGCTAACTCTGCACAAATACCCATCTTTCTACTTCCACTTTGTTATAGGTTGAATCGTGTACCCCAAAAAGTTATGTTGAAGTCCTAACCCCCAGTACCTGGGGATGTGATCTTTTTTTTGGAAAAGGGTGTTTGCAGATGTAATCAGGTCAAAATGAGATGATTAGAGTGGGTGGGTCCTAATCCAATAAGACTGCTGTCCTTATAAGAAAGGGAAGTTTGGTCACAGAGACAGACAAGCACAAAAGGAAGGCTCTGTGAAGACGCACAGGGAGAAGACAGCCATGTGAAGATGGAGGCAGGGACTGGTGTGAACCAAGGAACACCAAGCATTGCCAGCAAACACCAGAAGCTAGAAGAGGCAAAGGACTCTCCCCTGGAGCCTTTAGAAAGAAGGCTCATCTTGATCCTTGATCCTTTATCCAGCCAACATCTTGATCTAGGACTTCTAGCCTCCAGAATTGTGAGAAAATAAATTTCTATTGTTTTAATGCCACCCAATATGTGGTACTTTGTTATGGCAGCCGCAGGAAACTAATATAACCACAGACGTGGTCTTGACTGCCAATGACCAGAAAGAAAGTTCTAGATAAGAAACACTTCCGGGGATGAGGAAGTAATCCTGGGAGTTTTTATAATAATTAAATGCATTAAAAACAAAACAGCACAAATTAGAAAAAAATCCATGTACAGATGTAAATAATTACTGCGGAGTCAAAAGATAAATTTGAATCATCTCCAACAGAGGCAAAAATGTTGATGATGATGAAATGAACATAATTTTGTAAGGTGCTACAAAGGTGCCCCTGTTCATAGGTTTTCATGAACATAAAGCTCTTTTATCTTCACAACCATATCTGGAGAGAAGTCTCTGAGTTTCTCCTACCCTCTCCCCACAAGGATGCTCCCCCTTGCCACCTGCCCATTAAATAAAATTTGAACGTCACAGAGAAAAAGAAAAGGAGAGAAATTTTACAATAAAGTAAGAGAAATTAAGTATATAAAAAAGCAGAATAAGAAGTTAAAAAAGAGAGAGAGATTAGAAGGTTATAACAGAAACCATGACTTTCATAAGAAAACAAGTAAACAAGACAAAACTAAGGTAGAAAAAAATTAAGGAAAAAGTGTTTAAGCCAGACAATAGAACAATTAAAATATAAAAATTAGGAACCAGAAAGACAGCAAATAAAATAAGGAAAAGAGGTTAAAATCAATAAAAATTGAGGCCAAAGGAGAAGGAAGTAGACAGAATAAACAACCTATACAGGATTCAGTTGAAAAGAAAGCAAAAATAAAGAACTCTAAAAGGTAAACTGATGAGAAATAGATTTTTTTATTTCTCCAATCTTTTTTAAGAAAGAACTGACATGGTATATTGAAAAATAAAACTAAAAGCAAAGTTTATAGGAAATACATTTAAGCTAAAAGGGTTAAATGAACGACCTTGAAAGGCTATCTTGCAATAAGGGAAATTTAAAAAGGAAAACAAGAAATATGGCAAAAACTATAAAAGTTAACCAAAAAGAAAAAGAGTAAATGGAGAGATATATTTATATGTCATATTTCTAGGTGGAAAGAGTCTGGATTAAAGATTAATTGAAAAGTTACAAAATAAAAACATAGATGAAAATATAGAAAACTCTCCAATCTTGAGTAAGAAAAATTTAAGCAAAATATGAAACCCAACAGCCAAATAGGAAAGGATAGACAGATTTATTGAATTTCTGTGTGGCAAAAGACAATATAAACAGTATTACAAAAAAACAGAAACTGAGAAAAATAGATTTGCCACCTTTGTGCCAGAAAACAGGCAGGATGACACGTGGTTAAGAACACGTGTTCTACAGCCAGTAATCGTGGGTCTCTCCCAGCTCTGCCACTCACTAGCCGGCAACTTACTTAACAGCCCTGTGCCTCAGACTCCTCCTTTGTACAATGAGATCATCACAGTGGCTGTGAAGGATTAAATGAGTGAATATTCACACAGCACATAGAACAACGGCCCATAAGTAGTAGCTACTATTGTTAATTTATATTGAACTTCTATAAATAAGAAAATAATAGACATCTCAATAAAAAGGATTAATATATATGAACTTCCAGTTTACAATAGAAATAGAAATATCCACCATTAAATATACAAATATACTCAGCTTCACAGTAAAAGAAATGCAAAAATAAGCCGAGGTATTATTTCTTTATCAAAATGGCAAGACATTTTAAAGTATTAATGTCCAGTATTGGTGAGGCTCTGGGTAAACAGATTATCTCATATATTTTGAGAGTAAAAATTGTTACCACCTTTTGAATAACAATTTGTCAGTTTCCACCACAATTTATTCCACACTGAAATTCCACTCGTAGACATTTATCTTTCAGAAATACTTCCACAAGCATGCCTGTGTGTGTGTGCATGCATGTGCGTGTACAAAAGTGCTCCTTGCAATGGTAGTGGTAACAGCAAAAACATCTGAAAAACCTAAACGTCCATCAATCGGAGGTTGTTCAAATAAATTATGGTATGTCCATACAGCACATAAGATAAGGCCTTTTAAAAAAATATGGCTGTATTTATACCTACTAACTTTAAATGAATAAAGCAAGTTGCAAAACGGTATGTGTACATTTCAAATATACAGACTGTCTGCGACTTGCGGTGCTTGGGTTTAGGATTTTTCAACTTTTTGACAGTGAGAAAGCGATATGCATTCAGTAGAAACCATAATTTGAATTTTGAATTTTGATCTCTTCTCAGAGTGGTGATATGGGGTCTGATCCTCTCTCGTGATGCTGGGCAGTGGCAGTGAGCCATAGTTGCCAGGCAGCCACACCAGCCGGCGGATAAATAACCAAGACACATACAACCACTCTACATCCAGACAACCATTCTGCTTTTCACTTTCAGTACAGTATTCAACAAATAACATAAGCTATTCAACACCTTATAAAATAGGCTTTGCGTTAGGTGATTTTGCCCAACTATAGGCTAATGGAAGTGTTCTGAGGACATTTAAGGTAGGCTAGGCCAAGCTACAATGTTCAGTAGGCTAGGTGGATTAAACGCATTCCTCACTTATGATATTTTCAACTTATGATGGGTTTATGGGGACATAAGGAAGATCTGTATGTATTTATATGAGTGTAGGGAAATGCAGGGTATGTACCAAATTGTTGACAACAGTCCCCCTTTGGGAAGGAGCATGAAAATTGAGGAGTGGGGGAAACAGAATTTTTACTTTTTACTTTGATGCATTTCTGTATATGCAAGTATTTTTCAATTAAGAGTACATCTTTTTTGTAATTGGAAATAATGCAAATCTGGGTTGAAGAAGCTACTACAATAAGTTTTTTTAAATAGTCAAAAGCAATAAAAATAAGAATAAAACTATATAAAGTAAAAATATCCATATTATAAATAAAAAGAGAAAGAAAAAAAGAAGTGAAATGAGCTTAATCGGGCTTTCTCAGTAGAAAACATCTTCCCACAGTGAGGTGTTCTGGGTCTTTCTGGGCAAGGAAGGTGACCTCTGATCAATGGCAAAGCCACACACTGGCCCTAGACACAGAGAAGCCCAGCATGTGGTCCCTACAGCTGTTCTGTGGAACAAGGACTTTGGCCTGGTTCCCTGGGAGGCCTCATTCGGTTCTAGAATTCTTTGGTCCTGAATGATGCCTTTATAGAAAGTAAAACACGAACAGTTCAGAAGCAGGCTACTCTTGCACTCAGAAATGAGGAAATCAGGAAGCATGAACAGCCCTAAACTCTGAAGTCAATTTTTCTAGAAGACATGAGTTGGTCTATGGAATGCTGTTTTACATGAGCCTGAGTTGTCATTAAGGGTATAGATGCCATCAGGGTGGGCACCTGTGGCTCCTTCCTCCACACTGACCTTCTGGGATCCCTAGCAGAGCTCAGGGCTCCTGCACCCTGCATGTCCCCAGGCGACCCCAAATGGACCAGATCCTCACCATAAGAGCCTGCACCTCCACACCAGCTAAGGTCATCTGCAATGTAACCCAGCAGTGTGTCTTCCAGGGTGAACATCTCTCGCCGGACCTTCGTGTACTGATGCGCCAACTCCTTTGATTTGCTCCAAAAGACTGTCTAAAAGAGAATAAACACAATCTATTATTGAGATCAATTTACTAAGTCAAAAAAACTCCACAGAATTTGCATCTTTTTAAATGAAAGAAAACATAGAAAACATCAGAATAAATCACCTATAGTAAGAGGTGTTGCGGGTTTCACGGATCTCTGTGTGTGAGAATGAGAGAGAGTACATGTGTGGAGGATGTGTGTGTGTGTGTGTGTGCGTGTGTGTGTTCTCTAGGTCATGATGTAAAATGAAGTTATTATTCTGGATTGCAGGGAAAAAAGTCTGAAAGCCACTGATCAAAATCTTATAATAAACCTAAGCTCCAAACACATCTGGGGGAGGCATTAGGTAGTTCCAAATTCCTAAAGTTCTCGGCAAAACAATTTTTTCTAAGCGCTATTTTCTGGGAAAAGTGCACTTTGATTCTTAAATAGCTCCATAACCCCTGCTTTTTTTCCCGAAATCTCCCCTATCCCCTTACAAAAAAAGGAAAAGAACAAATACAGTGAGTTTTTGCAGGGTCCCTTGTAAAGGTGCAGAAAGTCAAATTTCAGAACAATCTTCTGCTCCATGGATCTATTCATTCTTAGTAGGAGGCAGTGGAGGTTTGAAGCCGGGGCCCTGGAGTCATGCTGCCTTATGAAACCCAGCGTCACTGCTCACTGGCTGTCTGACCACGGACAACCAAAGAATTGCTAAGCCTCACAGTCCCCATCTGTAAAAGGTATCGATAATAATTGTAAGGAACCCCTGAGATGCTGAGGTGAAATGAGACAATGCAAATAAGGTGTTTGTCCCATGTCTGTGGGCAGTCACTTATTCAGCCAGTGTCCCCTGGTGATGATTTACCAGCAGCTACTCTGTGTTGGGCTTTGGGCTTGGTGTACCCACCAGAGTTCCATAGTCGCTCCAGCTCTAACAATGGGAGGAGACTGTAATTTGTGGCTGTCTTAAGGGCTTCGTGAAGATGATTTGGGGCACATTGATTGTTCACCTTAAACACTGACTTTAGAAAAGATGCACTCCATTACAGATCTTTTCCAGTATAATTAATGTATTAAAACCCAGGCCTCTATGGCTCTATGGCTCTATGGGCCATTTACATTTCAACTGGTCACTTTCAAGACCATCAAACTTGAGTAATCACTGGTCACCTAAACTTGCCAAGCCTCAGTTTTCTCTCTAGTGAAATGGGATTGCTGATGTCTGACCTACCTATTCCACAAGTTGACTGTGAAAACCTAACAGGATAAGGGTTCAGAAAGTCCTTTCTAAGCAAAAAAAGGCACTCAGCAAATGCAAAATGGCACTGTTATCATCATCATCATCATCACCATTGGAGGTCAGGGAGAGTTTTGCAATTCTATAAGGTGGATTATTTTTGTTTGGATTGGGTTGGGGTTTGTGTTCGGATTTTTTTTTTTTTTTTTGGTACGCAGGCCTCTCACTGTTGTGGCCTCTCCCTTTGCAGAGCACAGGCTCCAGACACGTAGGCCCAGCTGCCATGGCTCACGGGCCCAGGCACGTGGGATCCTCCTGGACCGGGGCACGAACCCGTGTCCCCTGCACCGGCAGGCGGACCCCCAACCACTGTACCACCAGGGAAGCCCCGTGTTTGGTTTGTTTTGCCTGATTTTTGGCTAACTCTCCTTTCCTCTTTCTCTGTCCCCAGTTCTCTCTCTTACCTCCAGTCCCCAGATGTTCTAAATCCCAATGACATCCTGGTCTCCCAATGGACCCCAAGCTCCCTCCCTGCCAACCATGACTACATCCTAATATACAGATTTTCCTCTTCCCTCATCCTTGTCAAAATGTGGCCCCATGACCTCTTCTCTTTAACTTTTATCTTCAGTTTTTAAATCCATAACTTGACCCAGTTACCTTGTCACAAGGCACAGTTTGATTCACCAGCTTCATCAGTGGGTGGTAGTCTTCCTCTGTCGCACTGCAGGGATCCTTAGAGATAAATGCATTCCTGAATGCCTCCCTGATCTTTTGGCAGTCTCCATCTCTTTGAGATAAAACATGGGAAATAAAATAAAAGATGAATAATTAGATTTCAAACATATGTTTAGAGCATAATTACCCCCCCAAAAAATCTGTGTGCCAAGTAAGTGGTTCATATACATCATCACGTCTCGTGTACAACAGTTTTATGAGATGAGCATCACCCTCCCTGCCCTACAAGGTCCCTGCACTCGTGGGGCTTACTCTCTGGTTAGAGAGACAGACAGTATACAAACAAGCAGATAAGCTAATGAAATAAGTATGGATTATGATAAGTATGCAGGAAATCAGTGGGGAATATTGAAGCAATGACCACTTTAGGGAGGCTGGTCTGGAGAGGGCTCCCTGAGACTAAATGTTGAGAAGGAGTGCATTCCAGACAGAGGGTGCTGCAAGTGCAAAGGCCCTGAGGCAGAAAAGAACTTGCTGATTTTGAGGAAGTGAGAAAAGAACAAAGGGAGAAGTGGTGAGAAATCAACAAAAATAATCAGTCTTTCAGACAAGGAAACAATTTCAAATTTTACCTAATTACCATGGGAAGGCAGTGGATAGTTTTAAGCACGGAAGTGGCCTCATCTGATTTTTGTTTTTGAAAATGTCACTCTGAAAAACTCTGTGCCAGCCCCAAAGATGGAGCAAAGTCTCTGAAATAGGAATTCCAACCCCAGGTCCTCTCCAAACAGCCCCTGGCAGTGAAAAGGCAGGCTGGCGAAGCAGCAGAGATGGAGGGGAGAGAGGGATGCTGGAGAAGATTGCAGCTGGACCTCCCCTTCTGTGCCTGTGTTAACTAGTGCACCTGAGCCCATCATTTCCTGGGGGGAAGGAAGTGGGTTTCCACTGAGAGTGCTCAGACACGGTTATCAGGACAAACTCCAGCCTTTGGACCCAGCATTCCAAGTACAGTACCAGGTCAGGTAGCTAAACCTGGGGGAGTAAAGACGAGCCCCTCGTTTTCTATTCCCTCTGAGCCTGCTCTGGCCCTGCAGGGCACTAACAAAGCAGCCATTCCAGATGGTCTTTTGCCTTCCCAACTCAGGCTGGCCAAGTCGAGTGGATTATTCCTCCTGATAAGCCAAGGAATCAGAGGATACCTGTGAGACACAGGGCCTTACACCAAAGCCACACTGTGTATATTGGAGACTCATCTTCTCAGTCCAAAATAGCTGCTCCAGTTCCAGCCATCATGACTACATTCTAGCCAGCAGGAAAGGTTAGGGAAAAGAAAGGGGACAAGAAAGGAGGAGAAGGAAGAGAAGGGAAAAGTAACAGCAGCAATGGGCATGTGCCAGCTGCCTTTTAAGGACAGGTGCTAGAAGATGTTCTTGCTATTTGCTCTTATCATATTTGCTAAAATGTAGTCATGGGCACACTTTGCTACAAGGAAAGATGAGAAATGCAGCCTTTAATGTTGATGGCCATTCCACATCAAAAAGTACAGTTTTACCACAATGAGATATCACCTCACACCTGTCAGAATGGCTTTCATCAAAAAGAACACAAACAACAAATGTTGGTGAGGATGTGGAGAAAAGGGAACCATCCTACACTGTTAGTGGGAATGTAAATTGGTACAGCCACTGCAGAAAACAGTACAGAGGTTTCTCAAAAAACTAAAAATAGGACTACAGTATGATCCAGCAATTCCACTTCTGGGGATATATCTAAAAAAAATCAAAAACACTAATTTGAAAAGATACATGCACCCCAGTGTTCACAGCAGCATTATTTACAAGTTCCAAGATATAGAAGGCCCTAAGTGTCCATCAACAGATGAATGGGTAAAGAAGATGTGGTGTATACATATACAAGGGAATATTACTCAGCCATGAAAAAGAATGAAATTTTGCCATTTGGAGCCATATGAATGGGCTTGGAAGGCATTATGCTAAGTGAAGTAAGTCAGACAGAGACAAATACTGTATGATCTCACTTATAAGTGGAATCTAAAAAATGCAACAAATGAGTGAATACAACAAAAAAGAAGCAGACCCACAGATACAGAGAATAAACTAGTGGTTACCAGTGGGGTGGAGGGACAGGCAATATAGGGGTGGGGGAGTGGGAGGTACAAACTATTGGATGTAAGGTAGACTCAAGGATGTATTGTACAACATGGGGATATAGCCAATATTTTATAATAACTGTACATGGAAAGAAACCTTTAAAACTTGCATAAAAAATTAAAATAAAAAACCCCCAAAAATTTAGAATAAAAAAATCATGAAAGCACAGTTTTAATTCTAGAGAAGGGACCGGCCTGCATGCTCTGTCCCAGGAAGGTACCACCATTGTCCCATTTTACTGATAAAGAGGAAACTTTAAGGCTGTGAATTTAACCAATGTGCCCGAGGTAACATGATCAGTAAGTGGTAAAGCGGGGCTGGACCCCAAATCTGTGGGAGCCTCCCACATGGCTACAGCCTTACGGGGCAGGCTATTAAACTGCTCCAGCCTGGTATCTTCATCTGTAAGGGGGAGAAAAGAATACTTCATGCCTGGGAAGTTTTGGAGGATTAAATGAGGTAACACTTGGCTTGTCCCCCGGCCATGGCTCTTTCATGGATGCCCCTCCCCTTCCCCAGCATGCATGGGACCATTCACCTGCATCACTGCTGGCCTGTGAAAGCTCTGGCGGGAAACCATTATCCACCTGGCTCTGCCCATACATTATATATTTAAGAGAAAAACGTGCTTACATTATGTACTTCGACATCAGTCAAAGTTTACGGGGCACCATCACGGGAAGTTTAGAGCAAAGGTGTTTGGCGGCTGTTTTACTTTAGAGGACCATGTTTTACTTCAATTAATGTAATGCAGTGGCCCTCTCAGGAATTCCCTGTTCTGATCCCAACTCCCTCGTAAACTCTTCTGCCTCCCTCCTCAGCCACAAAGAGTGCAAGAGGAGAGACATCTCCTTGATGTGGAAGGACAAGAGAATTTTCCACCACAAAAAAGCTGGCAGTTCAGCGAAATCACCACGTGCTGGGCACCTACCATATACCAGATGCTTTCACCACCAAAAACGGGAGAACTCACAGACCTCCAAGAAGATTTTTATGCTTTTTAGGTATATAGACCCCTTCAAGACACATTACCTTAAGAATTCAAGAAACCCCAGGTTAAAAATTAAACAGAGGGCTTCCCTGGTGGCGCAGTGGTTGAGAGTCTGCCTGCCGATGCAGGGGACGCGGGTTCATGCCGTGGTCCAGGAAGATCCCGCATGGCGCGGAGCGGCTGGGCCCGTGAGCCATGGTCGCTGAGCCTGCGCGTCCGGAGCCTGTGCTCCGCAACGGGAGAGGCCACAGCAGTGGGAGGCCCGCGTACAGCAAAAAAAAAAAAAAAAAAAATTAAACAGAGTTCCTTGTTTAGAAGGAGCAGAGTTTAGAACATCAGAGTTGAAACAGACCTTGGAAGAGTTTACAACTCACCCATCTTCCCTTTCACTGTCTGAGACCAGAGCCTCCTACATGCCCCAAAAGTAAGAGGAAATAGGGAGAGGTGATGAGAAGGTTGGGGGCAGGCTTTATGAAGCCACTTTTCATCCTTAAAATCTGGGGTGGGGGGATAAATTTGGAGTTTGGGATTAAAATATACACACTACTAGAAATAAAATAGATAACCAAGAGGGACCTACTGTATAGCACAGGGGACTATACTCAATATCTTGTAATAACCTATAATGGAAAAGAATCTAAAAAAGAATATATGTCTATACATATATACATATATAAGCAATCGCTTTGCTGTATACTTGACACTAACACGACATTGAAAATCAACTATATCTCAACAAAAATTTAAAAAAAATCAAAAGTAAACATTTCACCGTGGATGAGCAATAAGCATTTTAATTGGTAGATAGATAGAAAGATAGATGGATAGAAAGAAAGATAGATGGATAGAAAGAAAGATAGAGGGAATTCCCTGGTGGTCCAGTGGTTAGGACTCCATGCTTCCACTGCAGGGGGCGCGGGTTTGATCCCTGGTCAGGGAACTAAGATTCCGCATACAACGCTGCACAGCCAAAAAAAAAAAAAAGAAATATAGATAGATAAAAATAAAAAGAAATTAGGACAGAGGGTACAGGGATGTCAGCAGTACTCATTCATACATGTCATTGCAGACATGGGCCTCAAGTTCACAAGTATGGCTGGAAAAATGTGCCTTAATTTAGTTATTTTTATTTGCAAAGCCCACAGTCCTCATTTTTGTCCCCCTGGGTAGAGCACCGTTCCACCAAATCAAATGGCAGCCAAGCAAAAGCTGTTTCGAGTAAGCAGCCTGGTTTCAAGGAAGCAGAGGGCCTCAGGATCCCTGCGTCCTGCGGGGATGGAAGCAGATGTCTCTAGCTAAAGAGGCAGCGTGGGAGAAGTAAGAACCATTTCTGAGAGTTCAGTATCGTTCTTCTCTTCAATAGTTCCTCTGTTCCAAAATTAGAGGCTTTAATTGTGACTCTTCTAGGGCAGCCCCCCCTTCACTGTGAAGGGGATCGTGAGCCCAGCGGCTGCTCCTGAGAGCTCAGGCCATGCCTGTGGCCCCTCCTCATGGTCACCTGGCCCAGAGGGTTGTTGGGCATCACCGGGTCCTGTGAGCTCTGGTCGCACATGAGGATCCCCTGGAGAGCTTTGGGAAACACACAGTGCCTGGCTCTGGACCAACCAAGGCAGGATGAGGGAAGGGGAAGAGAGCAGAACCTGTAATTTTCCAAAAGCTTCCCATTCCCACCTCCTCCCAGACCCCTGGAAACAGCCCTCCTACTTCCTGTCTCAATGAATTTGAAGACTGTAGTTACCTCCTATAAGTGGACTCAGACAATATTTTTCTTTTTGTGACTGGCTTATTTCACTGAGCATAATTACCTCATGGTCTGTTCATGTTGTAACATGTGTCAGAATGTCCTTCTTTTTTCAGGCTGAATAACATTTCATCGTAGGTATTCACCACAGTTTGTTTATCTCTTCACCCATCATGGGCACTTGGGTTACTTCCTCCACCCATCCTTTCATTCCACAAATACTTACCGAGGGCCTACTGCTAGCTTCACAACAGACACAGGGCTAAAAAGATAAATACACACCATTTCTATCTTCAAGGCACTCATGTCAAGGTCTAGAGCAGACAAAGAACAAAACTCATTACAACTAAAGCACTGGTGGCTTGCCCAAGGCACTAAAATTTGCAAACACAATAAAGAGTAGAGCATTTTCTCATTTTCTACTACCAAGGTTAGAAAGAGATTTAAAAAAGAAAAACAAAAACTTGATTAAATGTGAATCAGTATCCTCATTTTGAGAATGATTTTTCTTTGTTTTCTCCCCCAATTGTTGTGACACACGCAAAATCGATATATGTTTGTAACCTCGGTGGGTTTCTCTTTGACTTTGGCTTTGCTTTCTTTGGTGGGTTCCAGAGTGATTAGTGATTTGTAGCCAACAAAAAGGAGATGCTTTATAGGGCGCCTGTGCTCAGCGGAATATAAAGCAGTCTTTGAACAAAGTTTTTATACAGAGCTTGGAATACTTTGGGTGATGTTTATTTTACATTAAGTGGGAAAAGTAGGCTTAAACATAGAGAAATAGAAAAAGAATGGCAAATAGAAAAAGAATGGCATCCTGACTTCAAACTATACTACAAAGCTACAGTAATTAAGACAGTGTGGTACTGGCATAAAAACAGAAAGATAGATCAGTGGATCAGGATAGAAAGCCCAGAGATAAACCCACGCACATATGGCCAACTTATCTTTGATAAAGGAGGCAGGAATGTACAGTGGAGAAAGGACAGCCTCTTCAATAAGTGGTGCTGGGAAAACTGGACAGGGACATGTAAAAGTATGAGATTAGATCATTCCCTAACACCATACACAAAAATAAGCTCAAAATGGATTAAAGACCTAAATGTAAGACCAGAAACTATCAAACTCTTAGAGGAAAACATAGGTAGAACACTCTACGACATAAATCACAGCAAGATCCTTTTGGACCCACCTCCTAGAGAAATGGAAATAAAAACAAAGATAAACAAATGGGACCTAATGAAACTTCAAAGCTTTTGCACAGCAAAGGAAACCATAAACAAGACCAAAAGACAACCCTCAGAATGGGAGAAAATATTTGCAAATGAAGCAACTGACAAAGGATTAATCTCCAAAATTTATAAACAGCTCATGCAGCTCAATAGAAAAAAAACAAACAACCCAATCCAAAAATGGGCAGAAGACTTAAATAGGCATTTCTCCAAAGAAGATATACAGACTGCCAACAAACACATGAAAGAATGCTCAACATCATTAATCATTAGAGAAATGCAAATCAAAACTACAATGAGATATCATCTCACACCAGTCAGAATGGCCATCATCAAGAAATCTAGAAACAATAAATGCTGGAGAGGGTGTGGAGAAAAGGGAACACTCTTGCACTGCTGGTGGGAATGTGAATTGGTACAGCCACTATGGAGAACAGTATGGAGGTTCCTTAAAAAACTAAAAATAGAACTACCATATGACCCAGCAATCCCACTACTAGGCATATACCCTGAGAAAACCATAATTCAAAAAGAGACATGTACCAAAATGTTCATTGCAGCTCTATTCACAATAGCCCGGAGCTGGAAACAACCTAAGTGTCCATCATCGGATGAATGGATAAAGAAGATGTGGCACATATATACAATGGAATATTACTCAGCCATAAAAAGAAACGAAACTGAGCTATTTGTAATGAGGTGGATAGACCTAGAGTCTGTCATACAGAGTGAAGTAAGTCAGAAAGAGAAAGACAAATACCGTATGCTAACACATATATATGGAATTTAAAAAAAAAAAAAATGTCATGAAGAACCTAGGGGTAAAACGGGAATAAAGACACAGACCTACTTGAGAATGGACTTGAGGATATGGGGAAGGGGAAGGGTAAGCTGTGACAAAGGGAAAGAGAGGCATGGACATATATACACTACCAAACGTAAGGTAGATAGATAGTGGGAAGCAGCCGCAGAGCACAGGGAGATCAGCTCGGTGCTTTGTGACCGCCTGGAGGGGTGGGATGGGGAGGGTGGGAGGGAGGGAGATGCATGAGGGAGGGGATGTGGGAACAGATGTATATGTATGACTGATTCACTTTGTTATAAAGCAGAAACTAATTAAAAAAAAAAAAAAAAAAAAAAAAGAAAAAGAATGGCATCAAACTGATCAGTGGAGTTGTCTCTGGGAAGAGAAATAAAGGGGAATTTCCGCTTTCATCCTATACTTTTCTGTTGGCTTACAACAGAAATGGATTCTTGTATTATGCAAGTAACCTAGAAAAGAAGAGGTTAAATTTTTTTAACTGAAGATCTGGTATGATGACAATCAATTTTTAAAAAGTGGAAAAAAACCCACAGTAATCAAACCATGTCTTAAAAATAATAATATCTTGTTGCTAGGAGTATAAGGGTTGCTTTGTGACCTTTTCTTCCCTATATTTTGAATGTTTCTATAATAAGCATATATTACAGTGGGGAGCATGGCAAAACTTTCATTTTCTTTTCAAGTTGCTTGAGCTGTTAGCCCAAGCATTTGAGACTCTTGGAAGGTCTTAGAACATGGGAACAGCTCAGGTCCAAACCCCCGTGGTCGCCACCTACCATTTCTGTGCCGTCTCCCACATCTCTGGGCCAAGAGGTGACATTTCTCATTCCTCATCTAGCTCAGTTCAACACCAGGGAGACTTAGTGTTGGTGACCCAGACCCATTTCTCAAGACCTAATGACATGAAATATGGGGTGAGGTGAGGGCTAGGGCCATGCACCTCTTCCAGGGCATCTTTCTTTCCACTTTAAAGACTTCCTTGCATCCTTAAGCAAAATCAGATTGTCAGATCACATTCTCACTTATCCCAGATAGTACCCAGAATCAAACTTTGTGAATAATTTCAAGGAGACGGGTCACCGAGAAGCTCAGACAAAGCAAGGACAGGTCGGGGCATCCTGTATAGCCCCCAGGGTCCATCCTGTCCTCCTTCCTGGCCCAGAATGATAGATGAAGTTACCAAATGAGGTTTTGCAAGGTTCCTCACACAGCCAGAAGGACTGAAATGATGAGGCATCTCCATTTTATTCTCTGGAGCACTCTATAGCTTCCATGATTTTTCAGGGACTCAAACCTCACACATACTGCATTTATTTTCTATCAGTGATCCTTTAACCAAGGACATCCTGCTGAGGGCACTCAAGAGATAAGTCTTTTCATTCTAATGAATATCACTAGTGCATCTGCCCAGAGGGCCAGTTGTCAAGGAGATCCCAGCAGCTCACTTGCCTTCCTTTAATTCCCTCAGGGGCATCCCTCTTCCTAAATAAGTAAAGCCAGCTACTTTAGCTCCTTCCTCCCTGGGGCCCAGCGAGCACCAGGTTGTATGTGTGTGGAGACAGTGGTGATGAAAAAGAGAAACTCAGCCCTTGACACGTGGGAGCTGGCCTGGCACTTGTAGGAAGTCCTTGGTGTTCTCCTGTGGACCACAACTCCAGGACAGTGACATCAGGTAAGGTCACTGTGTGACCAGGACAGCATGCCATGTGAACAGACAAAAGCAATGTCCAAACCGCACACACACAAATAAAGTGACCCAGTATCCATTCATTGTAGCTCCTATGAGTGACTGCTGCTTCTTTACCAATTACAGCTTCAGCTTTGTTTCATCCTTCCAGCCTGATAGATAAGATTTATTAAGATTTCCTATCACAGAATTACCCCCTTCCCCTCTGCTTCCTGGCAGCAAAGCCAGCCTCCTCGAACCTTTGCCAAATCTCATAAAATAAGCCTGAATCTTACAAGTCCTTTCTATCATCCTCAGACAGAGCCCTGCCCTGACCCTGTGGGTCCCCATGGTGAGCGCTCAGTCTTCTTGCAAAGAGCGATACACCCACCTTGTTCAACCACAGTGTAGTGGATGGTCTTGGGGTTTGGGGGAGGTATTGATGGTAACCCACAGTCTGAATGGGACATTACAGAATCGAAAGGCCTGTAAAAATCATCATCCCTTCATCAGTGTTTATGCCTGACAAGTTCCAGGAGCAGCTTCTGAAAGACATGATTTGTTAATAAGCAACTTTCCGTGTTGAGCTGGACGCTCAATCTGACAGCTGTTTTCTGTTTGCCTCCTTAACCGGCGACCTGGAGGCTCAATGCATGCAGGCTGGGCACAGATGTCAGGATTCAAGGTCACTGGGCTGTCCTCCCCCTTCCTCCCACTCAGCTCCTTCCAGCAGATGCCGTTACCTATTCCCGGAGAGCATTCCCTCTTGTTCACTTCCCACCCCTTCTCCCTACCTCTGACCCACCTAGGTAGGTTGTCTCCCGTGCCTAGAAGTCATGCTAGAAGGAGGAAGGAGGGGGCACGAACACCACAGAGCACTCACTGTGTCCCAGGCGCTGCGCTTGGTGCTCACCTTGTATGCATCCAGTTTAACTCTCACAACCAGCCCCACGGGGGGTAGGGGTACAATCCCCTGCTACTGAGGCTCAGAGCTTAGTAACTTGCCCAAAGCCAGTCAGCAAGTGGCACAGCTGCCTTAGGTCCGAACTCTGCTCTCCCTGCTAAGCAATGCTGCGTCCCACAGGAAATGTTAAATCACCTCCCTACCTATCCGCAGAACGAAGTGGGTCCTAACAGAAAGGAGAACCCAAGACCCCAGAGGGGTTGTCGTTTCCCTGTAGGTCACCTGAGAATTTGAAGACCAGAATAGGGACAGAAAGTAAGTGGAGTAAGAGGGGATGGGACAGAAAGCGTTAAAGTCTTATGCTAAAGCGAAGAAAACAAAAAAACAAACCCAAAAAAGATATATTTGGTGGTTAAATCCATTTTGTATGTTGTCAGCCTACTTGAGGCTTCATAACTCTGTAATGTCACCTCTCTCTAAACCTACATCCTTCCCATAAATGACAATTATATTTCAAAGTCCCCATCAATGCAGCAACATCACCTTCGTAATGTGTTGCTCCCTGGGGAAAGTGTTCACATCCCAAATCCTCTTTCCTAAAAGCACTTGAATCTCAAGGGGTAATTACACTCCGTCTGTGAATTTTCCTGCTGTTATGTCCTGCAGGGCAGCTTGTCTTGTACCAAAGAAAACGCGCAGGTTAACTCAGCTATGAAGTCTCAAATTTGAGGCTACTGGAAGCCTGCATTGAAGGTGAAGACTGCCACCTAGTGGAAGAAGGGAGTAATTGTCAGGGTTCACTGAGGCAATTAGGACTTCCCTAAGTAGGATCTTAAAATCAGACTCTTCCGGCTGAAGGAAAGCTCAGAAATCATTGATTCATCAATCTGGCAAATATTTATTGAGCATATACTATGTTCCAGGCGCATTTATGAGTAAGTAAGATACACCAGTGAACAAAATACACAAGGGTCTCTGTCCTGTGAGAATTCCATTCTACCAGAGCAAGACTGACAATAAACCAATTTTCAGCAAGACTGACAATAAAGATAATGAATGTTGTAGAGTATCCTAGAAATTGATAAATTCTATTAAAAAAAGGAAAAATAGAATAGGATAAGGGTGTCAGAGGTTATGGGGGAGGAGGTGTCTGTTTTTGGCATTAAACAAGGAGGATAGTAGATGACCTTTCAGCAAAGAATTGAAGGAAGCAAAGAAATTAGTCATACAGACATCCAAGCAAACAGCGTTCTGGGCAGAAGGAACAACCTTCCCAACAGCCCGAGTGCCTGGTGTGTTCAAGAAACAGTAGAGAAGCCAGTGTGGCTGGAGCAGAGTGAGCAAGGTGGACAATAGATAGAAATGAGGTCAGAAAAGTGATGCTGTCCCACTGAGCAGAGTTTCATAAGCTTCTACTCATGGTGAACTGAGGAGCCATAGAGGATACTGAGCACAGGAGGTACATGATATTACTTAAGTTTCAAAAGATTTCTCTGACTGCTTTGTTGAATATAGTCTGAAAGAGGGAACAGGCAGAGAACGGTAGACCAGTAATCCGGGCAAGTGCCCATGGTGATTTGGACCAGGGTGGTAGCAGTGGTGATGGTGAGAAGTGATAGATTCTTGATTCACTGTAAATTTCCTAACAGATAGGATGCATGGTGTTAGAGAAATAAGGAGTCAATGATAATTCCAGGGCTTGGGGCCTGAGACACTGGAAGGATGGGGTTGCCTTTAACTGAGATCGAGAAGGCTTTGCGTTGAGGTATTGATCAGGATACATAATATACTATGTAGTATATATTATAACATATGATATATATGAAATGCTACATATTATATACTATATATTAAAATTATATTCTACATATTATATCAAAGTGGGATATATACATATATATAATTATAGGAATGCAAAAATGGGAAATATTGAGCCATAAATTTAACAAACTATATGCAAGACTTGTACTCTGAAAACAAAACATTGCCGAGAGAAATTTTTAAATGACTAAGGAAATAGAGAGATATCCCATATTCATGGGTTGGAAGGCTCAATATTAAGATGTTAGCAAATCACAAATCAAAATTTCAGCATGCTTTGTTAAAAATACTGGCAAGTTGATTCTAAAATTTATGTGAAAATACAAGCTAACCAAAGCAATCAAAGGAAAAAAAAGCTGGAGGACTTATATTATTTGGCTTCAAGACTTGCTAAAGAGCTTCAGTGATCTAGACAATATAAGAGTTGTGAAAGGGTAGCTATAGATCAAGGAAATAGAACAGAGAGTTCAGAAAGAAACCCATACATACATGGTACTGTAGAGTGAATTTTGTGTCCCCCAAAATTTGTAAGTTGAAATCTATTTCCCAAGGTGATAGCATTTGGAGATGAGGCATTTGGGGTAATTAGGTTATGAGAGTGGAGCCATCATGAATGGGATTAGCATCCTTATAAAAGAGATCCAGAGAGCTCCCTCCTCCCTTCCTCCATGTGAAGACCCAGAGAGAAGGTGGCCATCTTTGAACTAGGAAGTAGGTTCTCAGCAGACACTGAATCTGCTGGCACCTTGATCTTGGACTTTCAGCCTCCAGAACTGTGAGAAATAAATTTCTGTTGTTCATAAGCCACCCAGTCTGTGGTGTTCTGTTATGGCACCTGGAATTGACTCAGACATGGTCAACTGACTTTCAGGAAAGGAGTCAAAGAGATTCAGTGGGGAAGAGAAAGCTTTGTCAATAAATGATACTACAGCAAATAGGTTTTTCATATGTGAAAAAAAATGAAATTGACCCTTATTTCACACCATACACAAAATTAACTAGAAATGGATCAAAGACCTAAAGCACAGTTATATAAGAAAAAATGAACAAGTTGGACCGTATAAAGATTTAAAAAACAAACTTTGTTTTTTAAAAGACTCCATTTAAGAAGATGAAAAGGCAAGTCATAAAGTGGAGGTAAATATTTTCAGGATACATCTGATAAAAGACTTGTATTCAGAATATATAAACCACCTACAACTCAATGATAAGAACTAAAACCTAATTTTTTTTTTAAGATTGGGAAAAGATTTGAATACATGCTTCAATAAGCCCATGAGATAATGTTCAACATCATTAGCCATGAGGAAAATGCAAATTAAAACCACCATTAAAATACCATGCAGGGCTTCCCTGGTGGTGCAGTGGTTGAGAGTCCGCCTGCCGATGGAGGGGACATGGGTTCATGCCCCGGTCCGGGAAGATCCCACATGCCGCGGAGCGGCTGGGCCCATGAGCCATGGCCGCTGAGCCTGCACATCCGGAGCCTGTGCTCCGCAACGGGAGAGGCCACAGCAGTAGGAGGCCCGCGTACCGCAGAGGAAAAGAAAGAAAAAAAAAAAAAACCACTGCAAACCCATCAGAACACTTCTAGCAAGGAAGAGTAACAACTAGAATATTCATACCCTGATAATGAACACATAAAACTATACAATTACCTTGTGAAACAGTTTAGTAGTTTCTTAAATAGCTAAACTACATGGTTCAGCTATTTCATTTTTGGACATTTACCCAGGAAAAATGAAACCACGTGTTCACACAGTAACTTGTACACTAATATTCATAGGAGCTTTATTCATAATACTGTATCCAAAAAGTGAATATAAGCCAAATGCCCATCAACAGATGAATGAATAAACAACTTGTGGTATATACAAACAATGGACAACTATTCATCAATAAAAGGGAAGGAACTATTAATACATACAACAACATGGGTGAATTCAAATATATTATGCCAAAACCATGAAAGAAGCCAGAGACAAAAGAGTATGTAGTATGTGATTCTGTTTATATAAACTTCCAAAAAAATGTAAAATAATGTCTACTAACAGAAGGTAGAGGTACCCTACTCAATGTCAAGACATTAGTAATTTAAACAATGTGGAGTGGTATAGAGAAAAATAGATCATAAAACAGATTAGAGCCCAGAAGTGAACTGATAAACCTGATATGCAACAGAAATGGCATTATAAAGCCCTTGATAAAGGATGGATTATTTGATAATTGGTACTCGCACAACTGACTATCCATCTGTAGGGAAAAAAATGAAATTAGGTTCCTACTTTATACCACACACAAAAATATATTCCATATGGATAAAACGCTTAATGAAAATCAAACATTTAATATTTTTAGATTATATGTGACACTTTTGTTGCCTCTGGTAGAAAATAAGTTCTTAAATAACACACAAAAGGCACAACTATAAAAGATAAATATGATTACATTAAAATCTTCAGTAAGACAAAGGACCCAATAAATAAAGTCAAGAGTCAAACCACAGATTGGGAGAACATATTTGCAATCCACATAACTGACAAAAAATTAGAATCCTGAATGTATAAAGAAGAAAAACAATTCAATACAAAAACAGTCAAAAGACAAAAATAGGCATTTCACAAAAGAAACCAGAATACCAATAAACACATTAAAAAATGATCAATTATGTTAGTAATCAGGGAAACAAAAATTAGAGCCACAAAGAGATGAGTAAAATTGTTTGACAATTCCAAGTGCTGGTGAGGAGGTACAGTAACAAACAGTAAATTCACACTGCTTTTGTGAAAGGAAGTTGATACCACAGAGTTGGAGACCTGTTTGGCCATATGTAATGTGGCAGACACTGTTGCTTCCCAACCCAAATGGATATTCCCCACCCTTCTTCCCTACTGACAAAGCATGTCTCCTATTATAGTGATTCCAAATATCAAATACGCACTTTGCAAGCCTCCTCTACAGTTTGGGCAGCCATGTGGGCCAATTCTGGCTAATGAGATTCAAGGGGAAGCACAGAGGCAGTTGAGGAAGGGCTTCTGGGAAAGATGCTATTCCCGGATAAAGAGACTTGCAAGGAGGGCACTCTTGCCCATCCTCCTGCTCTCTGTTCCTGGGTATCACTCTCTAAGGACATAATGCCTGGAACTGCAGATGCCACCTTGTGACAAGAAGCTCAAGGATGAAAGCCACCCTAGGGAGATGGAGGAGTGAAAGGTCCTAGGCCATCAGTGAGCTGATGAATCTACCAAGGACCACCCCAATTCTGATATCTTGTCATGTGTATATATAAAAAATCTCTTGCTTTAAACCTCTTATAGTTGAGTATTCTTTTACTTGCAGCCAAAAGCATCTTAATTGGTACACCCATTGTTATGGGATAAATTGTGTCCCCTAAAAGATGTTGAAGTCCTAACTCCCAGTCCCTCAGAATGTGACCTTATTTGGAAATAAGATCTTTGCAGAAGATCAGGTTAAGATGAGAGTAAGGGTGACCCTTAATCCAATATGACCAGTGTCCTTAGAAAAGGAGGAAACTTGGACCCAGAGACAGACACACACAGAAGGAAGAACATGTGAAGACACAGAAAGAACATCATCTGCTAGGCAAGGAATGCCCGAGGCTTCTAGAAATGAGAGAGTCAGGTAACAGAGTCTTCCTCACAGCCCTCAGAAAGAGCCAACACTTCTGACACCTTGGTTTCAGACTTCTGGCCTCCAGAAGTGTGAGACAATAAATGTCCACTGTTTAAGCCACCCAGTTTGTGGTATTTTGTTATGACAGCTCTAGCAAATTAATACACCCAGTAAAGGTGAAAATGACATACTCTATGAATTTGGAATTCTGCCTCTAGGTAAACATCTTAGAAAAAAATCATAAGCGCAAGTAGACATGTATGTTTTAGCATTGTGTATGTCAGCAAAAACTGAGAATAAGGGAATCTGTTAATAAGTGTAGGTTACGATCATTCAGCAGGGTACTACACAGCAGTTAAAATTAATGAACTAGTGCTCATATAGCAACATGAATAAATCTCTAAAATAATGTAATCGAAATCACCAAAACATATTGATAAGTGGAAAAAGCAAAGGTTATTCTACAGGGCAAAAACACAAAATAAATACAAATTAAAATTAAAATTCAGTAACATCTTCCCTTATCAGATTGGCAAAAATCAGAAAGTTTGAAAACATCTTGTGTAGTGAACGTATGAGGAAATAAACTCTCATTGCCTCATGAAGAGAATTGCCTCATAAAGAGAAATCTGGCTATGTTTTCAAAATGTAAAATGGTATATTTTTTGACTTAGTGATTCTGCTTCTAGGATTCTATCTTACATCTCCAAGTATTTTATTGCAGCATGGTTTGCAATATATTGCAAAAGTTTTAAAACAACCTAAATGTCCATCAGTACAAGTCTAGAATATGGTAAATCTAGACAAGGGAATATTATTAGAATGAGACAGAACTACATTGATAATCAAGATAAACTGTTAAGTGGAAAAAAAGTGAGACAGAGAAGAGAGGATGTGTATAGAAAAGAAGAATATATGAATATACGCTTATACAGTCAGAGAACATTTCTAGAAAGATACAAGTGAAACAAGTAGTATTTGCCTCTGAGAAAGAAGAAAAGAAAATTGAGGGAAGAGGTATTTTGATTTTTATCTATAGCATGTTATTTCTTTAAAAACTAGGGAATAAAAGATCTGACAGAAATATGACAAAAGTTTTATTGTCTGTTAATTCTGCACGATGTGTAAATGGCTAGTTGTAACATTGTTCTATGAATATTTCAGTGCATTTAACATTTTCATAATTTAACATGTTTAATTTTTTAAGAAAAGAATGGAGAGGAGATATGACCAGGGCAATAAGGAATATTGAAGAAGGAGAAAGTAGTCCCTTGAATGGGAAGAATGAAGAAAACTAGACCTGTCAAATACAAAAAGTACAATTTTTAGGTGTAAAGGGATATGTTCGGGCTTCCCAGGTGGCGCCGTGGTTGGGAGTCCGCCTGCCGATGCAGGGGACGCGGGTTCGTGACCTGGTCCGGGAGGATTCCACATGCCGCGGAGCGGCTGGGCCCATGAGCCATGGCCGCTGAGCCTGCGCGTCCGGAGCCTGTGCTCCGCAGCGGGAGAGGCCACAGCGGTGAGAGGCCCGCAAAACGGCAAAAAAAAAAAAAGGGATATGTTCATAACCTTGGTTTCCCAAGCACCTTTTAAAATTTTTACCAAGAAGTATTAAAACATGAAATCAGATCCCCAAAATGCAATTAATTGTCTTTCATCTAAGTCTCACATACTCCTTTGTAGTTTTAAATCTCTCCCAGTTTCAACTGTATGTCTTCTGTCTTTCTTTACTCTTAAAGAATCCCCAAGGAGATTTCATTACTGCTCTAGACAACTTAATTCATAAACAGATGTCTACTCCTAGAAACCAAGATAATGCAGGAAGCAATTTTATTATGAATTTCACAATATTTACACCATGAGGTACCAAAACCAGAAATGACTTTATAACATTTGCTTGTTAGTCATAATAAGAGAAAACAAACCTTTGAACTATATCAAGACAAATATGGACCATGGCCAAGTAACTGCGTTGGGGGAATTGTTAATATCTCTTCAAATCAAGCTTTACTAATTGTTTCAAAACATCCAAAGACTAAAGATGTAGGCAACTTTCTGCTATGTGGATATGTCATGTTTGATACAGCACGTAAGAAGTGGAGAATTAAATTTAGCAATTCTTGAAATGCCTCATTATGGAAGAAATTTGAATTATGTCTATAAAACTACTAAGCTGAAGCCATTCATTTAAGCAGGTATATAGCCTCCTTTTGTGAAGCTCCTTACTTTTTTTTTTTTAATTGTGGTATGCCCCACTATTTAGAATTCCACTAGGGAGATTAAGTGATTTTGTTTTCTTCACTATATTTTAAAAATATTTTTCCAAGTATTCTAAAATGGGCATGTTTTACTTTTATAATTAGAAAAAAATGTCATTGGAAGAAAAAAGAATGTTATTTTCATGCTCTATTTATTCTTCAAGTTTCTGACCTCAGTTTTCACTTTACTTTTTGTCTTTAATAACAAGATTCTCATCATCCCCCCCCTCTTCCAGAGCAGGTATTTACTGGTGATATTTTTTTGAAAAAGATGAGCCCCCATTCCCCACTCATATCAACTATGAAAACTCGTGGATATAATCAACTCTTCCCTTCCAAGCCCTTAGTCTTTGAAACACACACACACACACACACACACACACACACAGGAAAACAATTCTTGATTCATCTCTCATTCAGTTTCCTGTTTTGTTCTCACCATCTTGCATCTGTTCTTTCCACCACAGTTCATTTAAAGAAAATTTTGTCCTGGTTGTCTTCTAACCTGATCTAGGTCTAAGACAAGAAATAGATCTTTAACGGCAAGAAAAAATGCATGACCACTTCGAAATTCATTTATTGCAAAAAATCTCTTAACTGACCAGTATTTAACTGAACCACTTTCTGTTCTCTCTGTACAAGTTGCCTATCTCCCCAAGAACTTTCATTTTCCTTCACTTGGTTGTTTATTTACCTATTCTTGAATATGTTTATGCTTGTTGTTTTTGCTTTAATTATATGCTTTCATTAAGTTGTTCATAAATAAATTGGATAAGTGGAAAAAGAAAAAAACATGTTTTCTATGAAAACTAAGTTGAATTTTTTGGTAAAAATGACCCAGGTGAGTCACTTTAAAAATGTTGCTGAATTTGATATTGGTAGGACAATTGTCAAAGACCTTAGGAAACTGTAGAAATCTAGAAGCATTCTTTTTTTCATATATATAAATTTACTTATTTTATTTTTGGCTGCATTGGGTCTTCATTGTCACATGCAGGCTTTCTCTAGTTGGGCTTTCTCTAGTTGCTGCAAGCAGGGACTACTCTTCGTTGTGGTGCACGGGCTTCTCATCACGGTGGCTTCCCTTGTTGAGGAGCAAGGGCTCTGGGTGCACGGGCTTCAGTAGCCGTGGCACGTGGGCTTAGTAGTTGTGGCTCGCAGGCTCTAGAGCGCAGGCTCAGTAGTTGTGGCACATTGGCTTAGTTGTTCCGCAGCATGTGGGATCTTCCAGGACCAGGGATCGAACCTGTGTCCACTGCCCTGGCAGGCAGATTCCTAACCACTGCACCACCAGGGAAGCCCAGGAAGCATTCTTTTTTTTTTTTTTTTTTTTTTTTTTTTTGCATTCTTTACTTAGACAACTTCTCAGTGGACTTTAAAGAAGCTGGCTCTCAAACCCCAATTTCTTCCATCTTGAATCCCTCCTTATCCATCCAACCAGCACACTATTTCTGCTCTCCTTTCCAGCAAGACCCCTGGTGAGAGCTGTCTATGTACAGTCTCCAATCCCTCTCTTCCCATCTTTTTCTTGAATCCATTCCAGACAGGCTTTCACCATGACCATTCTTCTAAAACTGATCTTGTCAAAGTCATCAATCCATTGGTCAATTTTCAGTTTTCATCTTACTTAACCAGTCGGAATCACTTGAATAAGACAATTAACACTTCCTCCTTATAAAACATCTGCTTGAATTTTTATGCACAGTTGACTTCCACATTTATATCTCCAGCCCAGACCTCTCCCTAGTACCCTAGACTCATAGAAACCAGCTTCCTATTCAATATCTGCACTTGAATGACAATGGACATTGCAAAACTAATATGTACAAAGCCAGACCCGTGGTTCCTTTCCCAACTTGCTTCATCCCAGTCTTTCCCTTTTTGATAAATGGAAATTCATTTTTCTGGTAACTCAGCCCACAAATCTTGGAGTTTTTGTTGTTTCTTCTTTTTCTCTACCATCCCATACACAAGTCCATAGCAAATCACATGGAATCTACTTTCAAAATGTATCCAGAATATTTCCCCTTCTCATCACCATCCATCACTATCCAAGTCGCAGTCACCTCTCACCTGAACTGCTACAAGAACTCTAAATGGCCTCCATGCTTCTGTCCTTGCCCCACTACCATCTATTTTCAACCCAGCAGCCAGAAGGATCCCTTTAATAAGGTGTCAGACAGTGGTACATGCTCTATACATTACTATTCATCACTAGTGGATGTATCCTATATCCTAAGGACAAAAAGAACCATAAAGACATTTAGATATTTTGTTAGTAATAATAATAAAAATACATACATATAATTATTTGTATATATGAAAGCAAATACATAATTATGTTAATGTTATTAGGAACCAAGCTTTTTAGGGTCAGAGAAAAGAGATACAAACATAAAATTTAGGAATTCCCTGGTGCGTCTCAGGGCTCATCCCCTGGGATCGCGGGTGTTTGGAGGCAGAACTGATCTCAGGCACACGACGAAAATCACGGCTCCCCTGCCCGCCTTTGGCAGCCTGAGAAGCAACTCTTTACTTCCCAGCTTATTCTGCTTTATGTACAACTTCGAAAACTGAGTTTTCTGGGTGAAACCAAGCCCTGAGAATAGAAGTCAAGAAAGCGTTTCACTATGGGGAGAGATTAGAAGCTAGCTGGGAGAGGCCCCGAGGAACCTTCCGGAAAGTTCCGTAGACTTATGTGGGTGGTGTTTTTAGGATTCTGGGTGCAGGTGTTTTTAGAATCTGAACGGATTCATTAAGCAGATGCGCTATACCGTGTGTTTATCTTTAAAATTTTTTTAAGTTGTTACTGCTTTGTTTTGGTTTGTTATTGGATGCTGTGGTCACATTCATTTCAGGGCGCACAAAAAGACTCGGGATGCTGTTTTATAGTAATGAATGAAACTAACTTCAGTGATCGGGCCCTTCAGACACCATCCTCCCACCTCAGGCTCCGCAAGCCACTTCACCAGGTGTTTGTAACTGTCCGGGGCACTTTTGGGTCAGAGATGGCGAACGCAAACCCCATGAAATGTAGGAAACGCCAGCAACTCCCCGGCTTCCTGGCCGAGTGGGGCTGCGGTCCCAAATGGGGCCGGGCTCCGGGCGTCTCTGACAAGTGTCCACCAGTTGAGCGCAAGGGCCAAGGAGCAGCACGCTCGCTACCGCCCGCCTGCACCTCTGGGGACTGGCGCACGGACTCTCGAGCCCGGACTCCCTACTCAGCACTGCCCCGCGGGCTCTCAGCTGACTCGGAACAGTCGGTGCTTTGTTTCAGGCAATCCAGACGGCTACTCGGAGCGCACTGTCCGGCTGTGCCCAGCTGTGCCCAGCCACCACAGCGCGCGGTGCCCCGCCATGCGCCAAAGACGCCAACTCACCTGAACTCCGGCTGCAGCAACTGCTTGTAGTTGTAGCATCGCTCCAGGACGATTTCTTGAAAATGGGCAGTGGTGCCCGTCCCATTCCACTTCATGTGCTCGGACGAGCGGCGCCACATCCGGACTCCGACCACCACCGCGATGACCCCCACCACCAGAAGACACAGAAACATGCAGAGACAGATCTTGGCTTTCTTGGGTCTGCGGTCGGCCATGGGGTCCAACGCGGGTCGCCCGTGGGGAAGTTGGAGAAGAGGCTGCTGGAGGCTGGGCAGGCAGGGAGGAGAGAGCTAGCTCGGTTCTGAAACTGCACTTCCCCTTTATCTCTCACTTGCCTTTTCTCCGCTTCCTTTCCCACCCCCATCCATCCCCTCCTTCAAAGTTCTTCGATCGCGGTCGCTCGACCAACAAGGATTTCAAGGTCTTAAAAAGCCTTCGTGACCACCTAGAGGGGTGGGATAGGGAGGGTGGGAGGGAGGGAGACGCAAGAGGGAAGAAATATGGGAACATATGTATATGTATAACTGATTCACTTTGTTATAAAGCAGAAACTAACACACCATTGTAAAGCAATTATACTCCAATAAAGATGTCAAATAATAATAATAATAATAATAATAATAAAGCCTTCAGCACCTACTACAGCCGTTCACTTCCCAACTCCTGAGCAGAGAGCCACCAGTTTGACCTTACTTGGCAGGCACTCAAAGAACAGACAGAATACAGCCTTATACTCCTCAGTCGGCTCCCTTTATCAAGCCGCACTTTACACTTTACCCACACCTGCTTCCTGGACAGTGTCAAGGCGACTGTCTGCCTCCGTACCTGTGTACATGCAATGCCTTCTGCCCGCAAAGGAAGGCTCTACCTCTACTTATAATGTTGAGGAATACCTGCTCAGCGCCCTGTAAAGGCTCTACTTAAGCCTTCTCTCCATCGGCATCAGATTAAGCTATGGGTTCAAACTGAGCTCTGGCTGGGTGATGTGGGGTAAGTTACTTGACCTCTCTGTGCTTCAGATGTAAAGTGGACACCATAGCAGTACTCACTTCATGGGGCTGTTATGAGGATTAAATGAGCTCATATTTACGAAGTGTTTAGCCTGGCACATGGTAAGCACTCAGTAAGTGTTAGCTATTCCTACCTGCTCCCTGAGGCTGTGGAGGGGATGCAGTTTTGTAATCCATGAGGTGTTGCTTGGAAGTGTCTGTCATGCAGTAAGTACTCAAAGTAGTGGTTCAATAAATAATCCAGTAGCTTTTCCCAGATGCCCCCTACAATGCCTCTCTCAAGGTTTCCTAGCACTAGGAGCATCTGTGACATTTCAGCAGAGACCTAAGGCAAGTGGAAGATCAAGCCAAGAGCCTTCCTGGGGCAAATAATTTCCAGACAGAGGGGAGAGCAGGTGCAAATGCCCTGAAGCAGAAAAGCCCTTGGCCTGTTCCAGAAGCGGCAAGGACGCCATTGGAGCTGGGATGCAAGAGTGAGGGAGGCAGAACAGGAGAGAAGTTCAGAGGGTAAGAGGAGGCCAGGTCACCCATGGCCCTGTAGGACAAGATAGGACTTCTTGGACTGTGAATTTTATTTTTAACCTATTCAAGGTCACTGATTGACTTGATCAGGCATGACATTTTAAAGGCTCAATCTGGCTTCTGCATTGAGAATAAATTGTGAGAAAGCAAGGAGAGAAAGATGCAGACCAGTTATGATGACTTTAACCAGGAGAGTAGTGACAAAAGCAGCAAAGAAAAAAGGAAGTTGATTCTTGATGTAATTTGAAAGCATAAGCAATGGCATTTACCGATGAGTTGGATGCGGGGTTTACCAGAAAGAGAGGGGTCTAAGATGGAATTTTGGCTTGAGTAACTGACCAGAGAAAGGACAGCATTGCTCTGTATAGCAAAGGGAGAACTAGGGGTGAAATAGATTTGGTTTGGGGGAAAAGGTGTGAAGAAAGAATTTGGTTTTGGAGGTGTTAAGTTTGAGATGCCTATTAGATCCCCAAGAGGAGACATCGATAGCTAATTGGGTATAAATATCTGGTATTCAGGCAAGGGTTCAACCCTGGAGACATAAATATGGGAGCCTTTCGCATATAGTTAGTTTTTAAAGCCAAGAGGATACATGAGATCATGTAGAGAGTGTCTGCGGACACAGAAGGAAAGGTTTCCACCATGGGGCATGTATGCAGAGAGATCAGAAAGATGAGGAGGGCTCCTGCAAAGAGAACTGGGCAGAGAGACCCCTGACACCAGAGGGAGGGCCACTTGGGAGTTACTGGAGCAGTTGGCAGGAGCAGTTTTAGAGGAAGGTTCAGGACAAAGCCAGATGCGAGTAGGTTGATGAGAGTATGTGAGAAGAGAAGGTGGCTTCAGTAAGTTGGCTGACTTTTTTTGGAAGAGCCTTTTTTGTCAAAAGGAACTGAGGACTTGATATTGAGCAGAGACCTGTATAATATGTTTGAAGGATGACAGGGTAACCCAGTGGACAGGCAACAACTGATAATGCAGAAGAGGGGAAATTGCTGTAGCGGAAGAGCTCACATGTAGGTGAGAGGAATCCCAGGCACGAGCTGGTGTGGCAGGTGCTCCAGCCCTCATGGAAGGAAGGTGGAGGACATAGCTTTAGGGGAGAAGGGCTGGTGGATTTGCTGACAGCAACTACTTGTGGATGGTGGCTTCTGACTGCTTCTCAGTGAATAGAGAAAGTCACCTGCTGAGAGTGGGTGGGGCCAGTGCAGCTCAGGAGACCAGGAGGGAGGATGGGGTGGGGACATCAGAGGTTCCCAGGGTGTTGTTAAGGGGTCAGGAAGCTAAAGAAAAGCCAGTCAGCGAGGGTTTCCTTCTTTTAAGCCACGCTTTGTGAAGATGTAGCTTTTGAAACCTAACTCTGGTTACTTTACCCACCCCAACTCCCCACTTGCTCTATTCACAGAAAGCAGGCATGGAAGCCTCCAGCCTCCAAGGGCACCTCGCCCCCAGCCCCTATGGCACTCCTGTCCTGGGGCCCTTCTCTCTGTCTCCAGCCAACCCAAGCTCTTCCCTGATGCTGGGCCTTCACAGATGCCGTTACCTTCCCACCCCTACCCAACCCCTGCTGAGTTCCTTCAACGTGACTTCCTCAGAAAGCCTTTCCTGACCCCACTGAGCTCCCAAACTGAGTTAGGTCTCCAAGTTGTACACTTTCCTAGCAGAAGAACACAGATGCCAGTGGATCTCCTGGGACAATACAGAACACAAAATCTCTGGTGTGGATCACCCAGACCAGAGAATTTCTTCAAGGTGTCCTCTCCAACTAGACCAGGGTTTTGCTTGAGACTAGGTCTGCAGGAATTAAGACATAGAAAACAAAACTTATGGTTACCAAAGGGGAAAGGGAGGGGGAGAGATGAATTAGTAGTATGGGATTAGCAGATACATACTGTTACAGATTAACAGATACATACTTACGTATATATAAAATAGATAAGCAATGAGGATTAACCATTAACACAGGGAACAATACTCAATACGTGGTAATAACCTATAATGGAAAATAATCTGAAAAAAATACATATATATAACTGAATCAGTTTGCTATACACCTGAAACTAACACAAAATTGTAAATCAACTGTATTTCAATTAAAAAAAAAAGCTTCAACATATTTCCTGAAGTGGAAATTTAATTGCCCATATACTTCAACCATAATGTTATAACAATAGAAATAATGATCAAAAAGTTAATTTTAAAAAAAGAAAAAAAGAACACAGGCTGTCTGATCAGGTAGACCTGAGTGATCCCTGCCACATGGACAAGTAAGAAAACTTCTCTGAAGGACAAGTTCATCTTCTGTAGAGTTGGCTTAAAAATATCTACGTGCATCACTGAATTATTTTGAGCATTGAATCAGGTGACATATAGAGAGAATAGCTGAGTGACCCCTTAGCAAGTATTCAACAAAGAAGCACTAATAATGGGGGAGCTGCGTGAGGACAGGAAGGATGGCGGTGAGTCAGAGTAGATTTTCGGAAGGCTTTGGAGAGACAGTGACACTAGATGAGTCTGTGGAAGGGCAAGGCAGATTTTCAAAAGGGAGAGAGACATGGAAACAGAACTGTAGGGCAAACTGGGGGCAGACGATGGAATGTCTGGGGCACCAAAGGAGTGACCACCCCCAGGCCACACACCTGGTTAGTGGAAGTGCTGGTCCTAGAATGTGGGTTTCAAGCTCTTATTTTCCTTGGTCAGCTTCATGAGTCATTTTTAAATCATGCAAGTAATACAATCACATTTAAACAACTGGAAATAGAGAAAAGAAGAACATTGCCTCTACTCCCATTCCAAAACCCTAACCCAACTACCATCAGCATTTTGGTATTTCTCCTTCCAGCCTTTTTTTCTAATCTCTGACAGCTTTAAAAGTAGTTATAATATATTTTATATATATATATATATATATATATATATATATATATATATATTTAAATTTCTGCTCTTTCCTCCTCACTGTGCAAATGTGGTCCCTGCCAGGCCATATATCCTTTCCCAAAACCCTAAGCTCAGGCTCAAATCCCAACTCTCCATCCCTAGGTAGCTCTTTGAGCTGGGCATCTTATCCAGTACTCTCCCAGTGTTCAGGCTGGCCGTAAGAACCTGGGAGTGTACGCATAAAGCAAAGAGCAGCCAACTTCCGCGCGGTACAGCCTGTAGAAAAGGGGCTTCCTCCTCTTCCCACGCCTCTCACCAGAAGCCCAGCTCCACAAGAGCTTATGTTTTGTCCTAGTACCAGGACAATGCCTAGTATGCAGTTGGCACTCAAGCAATGCCTGCAGAATGAACAACTCCCTCTCCATCAGATTCACCAGCTAAAACCCACCCATGAGTGGGCATCTGTTGTTCATCTGAGAAGTAAAGTGCAGTGTTGAAGGGAGGGGAGCGGAGAGGCTATGATTAATGACATAATTCTTCTTTTTCCTCCTTCAGTAATAATTACTAACATCAATTAGTGTTGAATACTTTGTGTACAATAGCCTACAATATTGTCATCATGTAAATATTTTAGTATTTCCATATTGCAGATGAGGAATCAGAGGCTTAGAAAGGTAAGCAATTTGGCCATAGTTAGTTAATCAAGAAGGGTTTTGAACCGAGACAATCTCATTTCAAGCCTGTCCTACCAACACTACCTCTACGTCCTTAGGCAGCAGATAGTTAATGGGTTCCCACTCTGTGCTGGCCCAGAGTTGACAGACTCAACTTGTTCTCACAGAGGGTTTGTGGTCCAGCATGAGAACTTCTGGAAACATGTTCTTGGGCATGCATCCATGGCAGCCATGAGGCTCTGAGCATCACCAGGAAGCTCAGGGTGGACTTGTTTTCCTAGGAAGGCGTTTGTCTCCCTAACGTGTTTTCAAATCAGAAGAAGGGTGAATAGATGCTGAATATCAAAAACAACAGAAACACCCACTCATTGATGTCAAACACAGCACAGCCTGTCATCTGGGTTTTTTTCTTCTCATAGTCTTGTGAAAAGGAAAGCTGCACGATTTCATATCTTGAAACATAACAAGGCCACGTCATTCACTCTTTATTCTGTATTTTCAATGAAACAGATTTAATAGGACTTGGTAGAATGCCTTGGATTGTTTTTAATTCACTTGAGCTGTCTGCTCTTTTTGTAGTGCCCTGGCTTGCTTGTTATGATAAATCAACACAGCCACTTCCTCAGTTAGGGCTAACCTTAGCCTAACAGATTTGGCAACTTCTCAGCTCTCCCCACACTCCGCCTCCTTCATCTAGTTCCTTGCTCTTTCCTGAACTTTCAGATGACAGCTTACACACCCCACGTCTAGAATCTTTTACAAGCTCTCTCATTCCTGTCATGAGTTTCCATATGCACCCTATACTTCCTGGTTGTTTTCTCTGTTCATTTGTTTGTTTTTGATCAGTTTCCTCATTCCTCTTGCCCTACACTAGACTTGTTTTTTTTTGTTTGTTTTTTGGGGTTCTTTTTGCGGTACGCGGGCCTCTCACTGTTGTGACCTCTCCCGTTGCAGAGCACAGGCTCCGGACGCGCAGGCTCAGCGGCCATGGTTCACGGGCCCAGCCGCTCCGCGGCATGCAGGATCTTCCCGGACCGGGGCACGAACCCCTGTCCCCTGCATCGGCAGGCGGACTCTCAACCACTGCGCCACCAGGGAAGCCCTACACTAGACTTTAATTCGAAGCAGTCTTTTTCTCAGGTATGATCCCAATGACTAGCAAGTCTCTGACACCTAGTAGACACTACAAAACTGCCCGTTGATGAATATCACACTTCAATGCAAATCTTTCTTCATTCATATATTCATCCATTCATGCATTAAATATTCATCGAGCACCTACTATGTTCCATGAACTGTTTCAGTTTTTCAACCTCTTTCCCCCAGTTTTATTGAGAAATAATTGACATACATCACTGTATACGTTGAAGGCATTTCCATGAACTGTTTGTGGTACTGGGTATACAGCAGTTTAAAAAATTCAATCCTTATGGAACTTATATTCTAATGGGAGGGGGCAGACATATAATGGACAAAATATGTAAGTAAACCATAGGGCATGTGAGGTAACGATGAGAGCTAGGAAACAAAATAATCAGGGAATGAATAAGGACAAGGGAGGTGGGAGAGAGGATTGCAACATTGGAATGAGGACTAAGGAAAGTCTCACTGAGAAGATGACATTTGAGTAAGGATCTGAGGAAGGTGGGGTAGCCACAAGATATGGGGGGAAACAGGGTCCCAGCAGAGGGAAGAAAAGAGCAAGGGCAGATAAGAGGTGCCAGGTGCAGAGAGAGCAAGATGAGAGGAAGTGGGAGAAGAGGCTGGAGATCTGATGGCATGTGTGGAGGGTAGGGAGGGTAGATGGACACTCACGGTGCAGAAGAGTGACATTATCTGACTTGGTTGTATCAGGCTTACTCTGGCTGCTTGTTGAGAATAAACTAAAGTGCGTGAAAGCAGAAGCAGGGAGAACGTTTAGGAGGCTATGGTGCCGTAATCCAGACGGGAGATGATGGTGGCTTGAACCACGTTGACTTCAGTGGATGTTGGCTGAATTGTGTATATATTTTGAAGGCAGAACTGAGAGTTGTTTATGGAATAAAGAGATGAAGAGAGGGACTTCCTTGGCAGTCCAGTGGTTAAGACTCCGCACTTCCACTGCAGGGGTCACAGGTTTGATCCCTGGTCAGGGAACTAAGATCCCACATGCCGTGAAGCGCAGCCGGAAAAAAAAAAAAAAAAAGACAGAGAGAGAAAAAGAGAGAGGTCAAAGACAATTCCAAGGATTCTTGGCTTGAGCAGCAGGAAGGCTGGAGATGTCATTCGCTGAGCTGCAGAAGACAATGAAAGAAGAATTCATTTGGAGAGTGTTAAATTTGAGATGCCCATCACATGCCCAAGTGAAAACATTGAGGAGAAAAACATCATGCCAGGCTTTACAAATATTAAACCATTCAATCCCCATAACAATCCATGAGATAGGGAGCATTCTTGGCCCCATTTTACAGGGGAAGACTGAGACTCAGAAAGAATGAATGACTTACCCAAGGTCACCAAGCCAGTGGGTAGTGGAACTGGGCAACTGGGATTCAAACCCAAGCCATGGGGTGCAGAATGCATGCTCTTCTACACCATACTGCCTCTTAGCTGAGAAAACACACAAACACACACACACACACACACACACACACACACACACACACACACACACCTCATTCCAATCACTTAAGAAAATCCTTGCCATTAGCTCTGAGCTGATCACTGTGGTCAGCTCCTGGCATGCTTTATTAGACTAGGTCTGAGTCTCCTGCTGCCTGAACTGGGTGGGGGTAGAGGTCCACATGAGGGGAAGTTCTCCACAGGACAATCAGGATATCATCCCCAGAAGAAGGGTGAATAGATGCTGAATTTCAAAGACAACAGAAAAGCACACTCATTGGTGTCAAATTTAGCCCACTCATAGCAACTTGGGCAAAGTTTATACATTAGTCATTCCACCTATGCATTTCAAACCACCCAGAACAACCCAAAAATCATGCCAAAATTTTCTCAACGGATTTTCTTATAAGATGTTTACTTGATTCCCTAGGACACTTGTGCTTTCCGTTCTTATATTCCAACACAGAGAGGCTAAAGGTCAAATATCTCAGCTGGGAGGAGGAACACATTCTTGAATATCTAAGAGGCACTGTGAAATGATGTTTTCTCAACCTAGGATTTTTCAGAGCAGGCTAAAAACAAAATAAACAGAACACTCAAAAGAAAGCACCAAATAGAATTCACGGAAAGTAAGGGTACTGAAAATCATTCACTGATTTTCTAATTTTTTTTTTAATAAACAAGTCTTTAGAGTCATTTTAGATTCACAGCAAAACTGAGCAGAAAAGAATGAGTTCCCATATACCCCCTTCTCCCACGCATCCACTGCATTGCTGCATTGCCCACCCTCAACCTCCACCACCAGCGGGGCACATTTGTTACAATCCAGAAACCTACATTGACACATTATAATCACCCAAAGGCCATAGTTTACATTAAGATTGATTCTTGGTGCTGCATACTGAACAGGTTTTGACGAATACATAATGACATGTAACCCCCATCATAGTAACATACAGAATAATTTAACTGCTCTAAAAATCCTCTGTGCTCTCCCTATTCATCATTCCTTTCCCCCTAACCTCTGGCAACCACTGATCTTTGAGAGCTTGTTTGGAGGTTCTAGCAGGGGAGCGCAGCTACTCGTATACCCTTGACCGAAGAACGGTCCTCCTCTATCGGGGAAGGTCGTCCTCTTCGACCGAGCGCGCAGCTTCGGGAGGGACGCACATGGAGCGGTGAGGGAGGAAGGGGACACCCGCCTAGCCGACCACTGATCTTTTTACTGTCTCCATAGTTTTCTCTTCTCCATAATGCCATATAGTTGGAATCATACAGCATATAGCTTTTTCAGATTTTTTTTTTCCACTTGATAACCTCCATTTAAGGTTCCTCCATGTCTTTTCATGGCTTGATAGCTCATTTGTTTTTAGCCCTGAATAATATTCCATAGTCCGGATGTACCACAGTTTATTTTTCCATTCCACTACTGAAGAACATCTTGGTTGTTTTGTTTTCTGAGACTAAATTTATTTCAACCTAATAAATTGTAAAATTCTGATTATTTTACTTAATAATTAGTAGTCTAAGCAAAGTTCAAATTTATCTTTTAGAAAGATATCCCTTCTTGAAAAGTAACAGCTCTACAAATAATTTTTTTATAATATCAACTTTGTGCTCATATGTAATTTTCTAAATTAAGAAGGCTTCAAAGACAAAAATTAAATTACTCATAACTTCACTCAGAAATAAATATCATTAATATTAACAATTTGTTGTTATGTATACATATATATATATATGATTTTCCTAACATTTATACCCTAGGATTTTAACACAGATACTTTACCCTCTTTAAAAATTCTTCAGGGAATTCCCTGGCGGTCCAATGGTGAGGACTCTGCATTCTCACTGCCAAGGGCGTGGGTTCGATCCCTGGTCAGGAAACTAAGGTCCCCTCAAGCTGCGCAATGTGGCCACAAGATTAAAAATAAAACCAAAAATTCTTCATAAGTAGTATTTCTAATAATGCATAGTCTTCCATAGTATTGTCCTACCATAGTTTATTTGATCATTATCTCAATTTCAACTATTTCCAATCTTTTGCTATGTTATGGTAAAAAAAAAAAATAGTCCTCTGGGCACATCCCTTAAGATTTTCTTACAATAACTTCTGGAATTTGAATAAAATATTATTCTTTTTTTTTTTTTTTTTGCGGTAGGCGGGCCTCTCACTGCTGTGGCCTCTCCTGCTGCGGAGCACAGGCTCCGGACACGCAGGCTCAGCGGCCATGGCTCACGGGCCCAGGAGCTCCGCGGCATGTGGGATCCTCCCAGACCGGGGCACGAACCCGTGTCCCCTGCATTGGCAGGCGGACTCTCAACCACTGTGCCACCAGGGAAGCCCCAAAATATTATTCTTGATGTTAGAAGATAAAGGACAAAAATCCGAAGAACTGGGAATTACAACATATTTTAAACTTATAATCATTAAAACTGGTTGGAAGAAATTTTCCCATATCAAGGTATGAGGAAGTCATTCTGGCTTATACACTATTTAACTTAAACTTTATGCTAACTAGAACAGCCTGTTTTGTGGCCTATTCTAACATACATTGTACATTTGCTTTAACTATTAAAGAAAAGAATGCATTTAAAAATCAAAATGGAATAACTGTGGTCCAGGCATCCAAAATGAAGCCTGGTGGCCACTGTGGTTTCAGACACAGTCCTGCAACACTGAGAACTGAATTTTCTGAACTGAATCAGACTCAAGGACACCATCAACTATTCTCAAAACAACATCTGCTGCCAGCTGCCAACTGCAAATTTATGATCCTAAGTTCTCCCCTTGTAACTATGCAACCATTTCAGACCCCAACCAATCCTTGCTTATCAAGCATCCTTACTTCTTGCCAGCTCCAATTATGATTCTTGACAAATGACATGTAAGTTGGGGGGTTTTGCCTTTATAAGACTCCCCCATTTTGTAGTCCAATGGAACACAATTCAACTACTTCTTGAGCCTGAGTCTCCTGGGCTATAGTCCTCAGTTTGGCTCAAATAAAACTCTTTTCTATTCCTATTATAGGTTGTTTATTGATTATCTCCATCGACATTGTTTGATATAGTCTGCTGGTTATCAGAAAAACTCACCTGTCGTCTACTTTGGTACCAAGCATGGGCCCCTTGTGAGCACCCCTGGCCCTCCTACTCCCAGCTTCACATCACTCTTCAGGTGCTTCAGTGAGGTTTTCCTGATATCTGGATCTCCTTGTATTGGATAATGTTCCAAAACTTTTATTTGAGCTATTATCTTAAGACTTGGAGTCTTAAGGGGGGTACCAGTATATTTCCTAGATGAAAAGGACCTAGGGGGAATTTCCTAAGCAGAGGAGCTAGAGGGGAGTTCCTAGCAGGGGACCTCGTAGGAAGTTCTTAGGCAGAGGACGTAAGGGGAATTTCTAAGCAAGGAACCTAGAGGGCATTTCTAGGAAGGAAAGACCTAGAGGGAACTTTGGAGTGACCTGAGTTGGCTAATCTTTTTTAATGTGGCTTAAAATTGGAAGGATTTGTACTTTACAGAAAAATGAAACTGAAAGAAAATGGAAAATTGTGCTTCTAAAGCCTACCATCTCCCAGCCACCCACTGGAACTCCAGCTGAATTCATGTACAATTGAGATGGACCCAATACTTGTAAGTACAATAATTCTCTCACCCTGAAATGACCAAGATGGGGCTCTTTTGACATTCCCAAACTGGTTTTTGTGTATGCAGTTAGAGAAAGTTAGCTTGATAAAACAGTTTTTCAAACTTCTCACCCTGAGAGAACAAAACTATTCCTAGGAGAAAGATTAAAGCTGTAACTCTTTTATCATGTCCTTGAAATGTAAACACATCCCACACTGCCTGAGACTATGGCTTTGACTCAATTAGTAGAACCTAAAACTAAAAGAAAAAAAAAAGGCCTTTGAAAACTCAAGCAAGTAAACTTATTCTTACTATTATTTATGAGCAAATGAGTTTTATATTGTAAAGCATGATTCATGACTAAGTTTTAAAATGAAAACTATGTGATCTCTATGTCTATCTAGATGTCTGTATGTAGGTTACAAATATATGTTTCTACCTCTGGATGGTGAAAGAGCTGTTTTTGATTGAATTAAAAACAAGTGTTTACGAATTAAATATTTCTAAATGTAACATGAAGTAGCCTAATTTTTTTTAAGGATCACAAGATGAGAAGAAGGTGACAGCAGTCGTAGACAGCTGTAATCCAAGAATCTGGGCCAAGCCTGTATGATCCATCCTACTAGTTCAGTTGAACTGTTTACCAAATGTTTATCTCCCTGTCAAAATTGAAAGCTATTGTTTTACTTCTAGCTAACTCTTGCCCCAATATACAGGACGGAAAGAAAATTCTTTAGTAACGTTGTCACAAAGTATAGCTACTGAGGGCAGTCTAACCAATTGTTGGATCTGTCATCAAATTCCCAGGTCAATACAAGACTGATATAAGCCTCTCATAATACCTGTCACCAAATTTTCAGGTCTTCCTAATGTTACCATCCACCTAGACCGACCTCCCTAACTTTACAGGTTCAAAATTTTCAACAGATTAACATGTCCAGTCCTTGTCTGATACCATCCTCAATCCTTAGAGATCAAGCACAATAACCCCAGACTACTTCGGTTTTTTGCTTACTTAAACTGAATAAAGTCTTAAAGAGTAAAACGTGAGTAAATTATGCCAGCAACTCCCACATGTTAAATACCACACAAATGACTTTTGGAAACCTTGCAAGAGAAATGACCCATGGTTTGATGTTGTGTTGACAAAACTTCCAATAAGAGCACCCTGGGAGGGGTCACTTTGTGTCTTCACATGTGATACTGAAATTGACACACCTTCCCAAGGATGGGCACATAAATGTCTTCATAGCTGGAAAATAGAAGGTTTATTTTTATTGGGTTTATATTATGCATTGTCTGTATATAAGGAAACAGATTAACCTCCTTTTTCTCTTCATTACAGAGTCAAGAGATCCATGTTAGCAGGATACCAAGAAACCTGGTGGCAAAGTCTTTTGGGAATCTTGGTTCCTAATGCAGGAGTATGTATAAAGAAAAATATGATTAGAAATCTATCATCACCATTGCTCAAATAGCCAAGAAGACTGCAAAAATCATTGCAGCACAACAGACATGCCTAAACTCCTTAGCCCAAGTAATGTTAGATAACAGGGTTGCCTTAGATTCTATGCTGGCTAAACAAGGAGTTGTTTGTGCTATTGCTCATACTACTTGTTGCATTTGTATCAATACCTCTGGAGAAGTTGAAATTCTAGAAAAAATTTCCCAAAAGGTAAAATGGTTATAAGATGTAAGACAAACTGACCCTTTAAATGATCTGTTCAGTTATCTCCCCTCAGGAATAGACAATTTTTTCTGCTTTGCTTTATAGATGATTGTCATTGTCATAGTATGTATTACTATCTTTTCCTAGCTATTAAACTACTTATGACATGTATCACTGTTTGCTTTAAGTCTTCTGCTAAAAGTACAGGTACAATCATAAATATATTGAGCAGATTGTACATATGCTTTTGTATATATGATGCAGACAAAATATATACAGTTGTATACATACACATACATATATATATAAATGCATAGTTTATAATTAAGTGTGAAAACTATTCACAAAAAAGAAAATGGTCTATAAACACTAAAGTTAATGTCACAAAAATTTACTTGTTCATTCATGTTCACACTTCAAAACTATGCATTGAACCTACTCTATGCACCTGGCTGTGGACTATATTCTAAGAATATAAAGACTTTAAAGCCAAGGTGTCTGCCCTGTACAGGTCTATATTCTATTCTGGAGAAAGAATTCTTATTAACTAAGGATAATTGATTGTTATGCACATCATGATATAAGCTCATTGACAGAAGTGTAGTAGCAGGAGTGAGTGAATAGTGAATAAACTAAAATTAGAATTTCACTAGGTCCTCATTCATAAATTATTTGATCATATTTTACTTACAGTCCTAGAGCTTGGTTTTCCAGCTACCAGCTATAAACAGCCTAAAGGTAAGAGTAAAGAAACTACCTCCTTTTTTTTTAACATTTTAATGTGTGCCTATATTATCCCATACATGCATTATTATATGCAGTATTATCTCATTTAAATTTCACACTCAGTTAACCGTTTTTCCTTTTAGAATGATAAGGTGGCACACTGGATATCAAAAAAATGCTGTTGCTCAGAATTACACAGCCAGAGTGGAATTTCAAAATCTCATTTTTTTTTCAGTGTGTTTGTCTTAATTTTTCCCAGTTTTATTGAGATATAATTGACATACATCACTGTATAAATTTAAGATGTACAGCATAATGGTTTGACTTACATATATTATAGAATGACTGCCACAATAAGTTTAGTTAGCTTCCATCATCTCATATAGATACAAAAAAAAAGAGAGAGAAAGAAAAAAGAGAAAAAAAATTTCCTTGTGATGAGAACTCTTAGGAGTTTCATGTATATCATACAGCAGTGCTAACTATTGTCATCATGCTGTACATTACATCCCTAGTATAGTTGACACTTGAACAATGTGGAGGTTAGGGATCAACTGCCATGTAGTCAAAAAACCACATACTGCTATCTCTGAAGTAAAACATATGAACTGATAAAAGACTCACCTAAGGGCAGGAAGCTGAAATAGTTTGGATGGAATCAGCACTCAAACCCTGGTTCTTTCTAGTCTCCATATTGTGGTCTCTGAAAACAAATTTTCCCCATATGTAGTTAATGTAAAGATCTGTAAAATGAAAATATAGGTACTATATTTATTGAAAAAAATCTGCATATAAGTGGACCCTCACAGTTCAAACCCATGCTGTTCAAGGGTCAACTGTACTTATTTACCTTGTAACTGGAATTTTGTACCTTTTGACCACCTTTCTCCAATTCCCTCTCCCCCAAAACCCTGCCTCTAGTAACCATAAATCTAATCTCTTTTTCTATGAGTTTATTATTTTTGTTTTTAGATTCCACATACAAGTGAAATCATTTTAAATTGGATTATTTGATTTGTTTTTTGCTGTTGAGTTGTATGACTTATTTATACATTTTAGATATTAACCCCTTATCAGATATATGGTTTGCCAATATTTTTTCCCATTCCACAGGGTTTTTTTCACTTTGTTGATTGATTCTTTTGCTGTGCAGAAGCTTTTTAGTTTGATTAGCTGCTTTTGCTTATTTTTGTTGTTGTTGTTTGTGCTTTAGGTACTATATCCAAAATATCGTTGCCAAGACACATATCAAGGAGCCCTTTTCCTACATTTTCTTCTAGGCGCTTCATGGTTTCAGGTCTTACATTTACGTTTTTAATCTATTTTGAGTTAATTTTTGTGAGTAGTGTAAGACAAGGATCTTTTTTTCTGTAAGAAAGAAAGAGAGTGAGACAGAGAGACAGAAAGAGAGGAGGGAAGAAAGGAAGGAAGGGAAAGAAGAAAGAAACTATGCCATATTTAATGTTCAAACAAAAATATTTTACTCATGCTTACTATATAAGGAAAACTTATGTCTTCATCAGACAACTATTAATTCATTTTTTCAATTTGCTTAATTAATACCTGTGTTGAGTTTACCATATGCCAGCACTACTATATCAGCAGTGAACAAACCAGATGAAAATCCCTGCCCAGCCAATGTTCATAGCAGCATTATCATAATAACCAAAAAGTAGAAACAACCCAAATGTCCATCAACTAATATATGTATAAACAAAATGTGATGTACCTGATGCTGAAAACTTGGTCTCTGTGCACTGGTGCCAAATCGAATCTTGGATACAAAGTTTGGGTGAAGTAGAAAAGAATACCTTTATTGCTTTGTCAGGCAAAGGGGAACACCGAAGACTCGTGCTCCTCAAAATTGTGTGTCCCTACCCGGGAGGATTTGGTGAGGAGTTTTGTAGCAGTTGTTCAAGGGTGGGGTTGCTGGTAAGGATTAGGGTGTGTGCAGGGTGTGCATTCCTTTAATCTGGCCTCAGGTGGTCTTCTCTGGAATGAAGAACACTAACATCTTCCATTTGTTGAGGGTTTTAGTTCTGTAAAGAGCTCAAAGATATTGTTATGTGTATCCCTTGAGGCAGAACCAGGACCCTGCCCCAAGGCTGCACTATTGTTTCTTGGCTGCTCCTTCCTTATCTCTGTATCCCCTCCCTTCCCTGGTTAGCAACTGTTTGGACCTGCCCTATGAACTCAGGGAAGGTCATGGAGGCTGAAGGCTGTTCCCTACAAACAAGAAACGGGGGACACAGAAAGGCTTCCATGCCCAGGAGTCCCACAGTGTCCTGTTCGGTTTCATACCCATGCAATGGGATAATGTTCAGCCATAAAAAGGAATGAAGTACTAACACATGCTATAACATTGTTGAACCCTGAAAACATTATGCTAAGTGAAAAAAGCCAGTCACAAAAGACCATATATTGTATAATTCCATTTATATGAAATGTCCAGAACAAGCAAATCTATAGAAACAGAAAGTAGATTACTGGTTGTGTTAACAAACGCCAGTTTGTATGCCCCAAGCACAGTGAGGCCAAACAAACCGAAACGTCAGAGTTTGGAACAGAAAAAGGTTTATTGCAGGGCCAAGCAAGGTGAAAAGGTGACTCATGCTCAAATAACCTGAACTCTCTGATGGTTTTCAGGGAGAAGTTTTTATAGACAAAATTTGGGGTGAGGGCTACAGGGTAGTGACTTTCTTCTGATTGGTTGGTGGGGAGGTAACAGGGTGGTGGTCCAGGAATCTTGTGTTCAGCCTGAAGTCACCATCCTCCACCTGGGTGGGGGCCTTGTTTCCAGCAGAAGAACTCAAAGGTATTGTTAGACACATTCCTTGAGGAGGAACCAGGACCCTGCCCCAAGGTTGTACTATTTTTTCTTGACTGTTCCTCCCTTGTTTCTGCATTCCTTCCCTTCCCTGATTAGCAACTATTTGAATCTGCCCTTTGGAACTCAGGGAAGGTCAAGGAGGCTGAATGAAGCCTATTTCCTACAAACAAGAGACAGGGGACATGGAAAGGATTTGTACAAGGGAGGGCCCCACAGGGTCATGCTCCATTTCAGTTGCTTAGGGCTGGATTGTAGGGGCAATGGGGAGTGACTGCCAATGGGTATGAGGTTTCTTTTGGGGCTGATAAAAATGTTCTAAATTTAGATTGCGAGGTTGCTGCAAAACTGTGACTATACTAAAAATATACATTGAATTGTATACTTTAAAAGGATTAATTTTATGATGTGTGAATTATATCTCAATAAAAATGTTAAAAGAAAAACCCTGCCCCCCATGGCATTTACATTCTGTAGTGCAGCTTCCTCCCATTTCTCCTGGATCTGATATGAAGCCAGCCCATTTCATACCTCATGGTCCAGGTTTCAGTTCCTTTGTGCAGAAATCTGGGCAGTAAGCTCTCTACTGAACCAGTGGTGTAATCTAGATATTATTCCTGGTTCTTTCTTAATTCCTTCACCCTCCTAGAAATTCTGGAACTTAATTTCTTATAATGCACTATTGGGAGATAATTCTGTTTTACATATCTAAGAACTCTGACTATGGCAGAGACCAAGTAACTTAAGACCCATCCAGTTCAAGGCATTGACTCCTATAGACAATACTGTACAAAAGGCATTGAACTGTGAAGACTGTAGCTCCATGGTGCCACCCACAGTGAAGACCAGCATACCACTTGCGATGGACAACACATGACTCAGGTGGGAAACACTTTGTTCTGTTTCATTATAGGAATGACACCAAATAACTTATACGTATTAAAACCATTAATTGATATTGAATATAATTAATCAAAATGCTGGCGCTATTATATTTTTAAAAATTGAACATTTACTCTCCAATGAATTACCTGTAAATGAAAATGATTCTCTGTAATATTAATATTAACAGGAAGAAGTGTTGAAAAGAGGGTGAGATTGCAGAGATGTTTTAACAGGAGGACCACTGTTTACAACAGTCCTGGAGCTGTGTGCTTTGTCCTCTGACAGACAGGAGAAGGTCCATCTTGTTAGCTAAGGTTACAAGACAGAGACATAGTGGAACTGGGGTGGATCTTGGAGCCCAGAAAGGCACTGTGAAGACTGACCATCATGGAAAGAGAACTGATCAGCCACTGCACAACTGTATATCACACAGAAAAACTGTGAAAGTCACTCCAAACCTCATCCTCTGAGGCCACCAACAGGAATAACAACCTGACATACCTGCAGGACACTACAATAACCCAAGTTTATGGTGATGGCCTGATTCATCCAGAAAGGATTCACATTCTATTCAGGATACCAGCTTCACAAGGCCAGGAAGTACATAACACACTCTAAGTCAGAATGGTTTTCAGTCTTTCTTAAACTATCTACCACATTCTCACCACATCTCCACTCAACTGCAGAAAATGGTTGAGTGTCACTTCCTGAGTGTAGCTTGTACTCAAGATGTAACTTCAACATGTTTTTTTCAAATACATCCCAACCCCAGCCCTGCCCTGCAGTGCAAACCTTTAGCCACAAACAAAAATGGCTAAAACCAAAATATTGGAGATTGGTAAGAAAAGTTCTCAGCTAACTGGGTGTTTCATGGGGCTAAACCCATTCTTCTCCTGAGGGTCTTTAATAGCTAAGTTTTACTGCACAGTCTATTTTCACAACCTTTAAAAGTCCAGGACTTCTTGTGTTTTTCTTTTATGAGAAAAACTTCCCTCAACTTGTTATGAACAAAACTTGGGTCCACTCACCTTTGTGCAGCAAAACCAAATTTACTGACTCTGGGTTGTGGTGAAGGAAAGTTCAGCATTTATTGTAAGCACCAAACAAGGCATCTGGGTGGCTAATATTCAAAAGAACCAAACACCCTGATGGTTGTCAGGGAAAGGTTTTTAAGGACAGAGTGAGGGAGGAGGTTGCAGGGTATGTGATCAGCTCATGGACATTCTTCTGATTGGTTGGAGGTGAGGTAATTGAGAGCCAATATCATCTTCCTCTGGTTCCAACTGGTCTGGGGTCAATGGACTTGTGGGCAGCATACAGTTAACTTCTTCCACCTGGTGGGGGTTTCAGTCTCTGCAAAACAGCTCAAAGGACATGGCTCAGAATATTATCTAGAGCCCCTGGGGAGGAACTAAATATGCTCGACTTTGTTTAATGGCTAAACTGTTTTTATTTTGTCTCACTTGAGTGTTTTCCTCTGTTTCTGCATTTTCTCACTTCCCTGATTAAATTTATTCTTTGGAACTTGAAGAAGGCCTAGGAAGCTAAAGGTTTTCTACAAACAAGAGGCAGGCAGAGAACACGGTAGGGGGGTGGGAGTGGGGTGTCTGTCCTGAGAAGGCCCTATGGTCATTTAAAAACCCACATTGCTCTGTATTAGCAAAAACACTGGAAAGTGATTTTTTTCACATTTGGTTGTTATTGTTAATGGTGTGTTTTGTTTGGATTTCCTTTTTTTTTTTTTTCCCAGAGTCCATGGTTACTTGCAAAATAAAGATTTATTTTACTGTGTAATTTTGAAGTGTATGCCTGTTGCAAGGAATGAGAGGATTTTTCAGACTATCTTTGGAACCCTAGGGCTTCTATCAATCAACACAAAACTTGCCCTGATGGAGGAATTCCAAGCTCTCAGATTACCTTACCTTTTTCCCCTGAAACCTCTAGATCATTGGAATTAAAAGCTGGAGTCTTTTAAATAATTAAGAAATTTGTTTCTTTGGAGGTGGGGTGTAGTGTTTATCTGCAGTAATAACCAAATGTCTAGATTTTCTTCAAACTGGGTTCTCGGAGTACACATCAAGTTTGCATTCAGGGATACATAAACACTCCGAGACGTTCATCCTTCTTAAGAAGCAGCACTCTACACTGACTAAAGTTTCTATCTGGACTCAGCATTTATTTCCATCTTTGGAGGTTTTCATTTGGAAATAATATGTGGTTGTTCAATTCACTGCTAGACCATAGCCAGCAAAGAATTAATATATCAATACATCAGTCTTACAAATGCATTTACTCCTTGACCCACTGACTCCATATCTAGGAATTTATCTTGCAAATATCCCTGCCCACATAAGAAACGATGGGTATACCAGATTGTTCACTGAAGCACTGTTAATAAGAGAAATGACTGCAAACAAACCAAATGATGTCCCCAACAGGGGATGGGTTAAATAAATTGTGAAACATCTCTCCCATGGAATATTATGTAGCTGTAAAAAAAAATAGTGAAGAATTGCTGTATGTGCTGATACAAAGTAATCTCTAGGATATATTCGTAAGCAGAAAAACGCAAGATACAAGGCATTATTTATGGAACACTCCCTTTTGTGTAAGAAAATGTAGAGAGTAATAATATTCATTCATATGTTCTTGTATTTTCACAAAGAAACAAGTGGTTATCAGAGTGAAAGGAAGGGGACAAAACAGGTGACAAGGGTGGGAGTGAGGCTTTTTATGTTGTTTGTATTTTTGAACTATGTGTAAGTATTGCCTTTTCAGGAATAACATAAAAATCACCCAATGTAATCTAAAACAACTTACAATATATTAGAAGAATGAACCCTTGAGACAGCATGTGTTTCTCATCAAGCATGCTTATCAAATCACCCTCCAGTTGAGAAATCAACAAAATTGTGTATGCAGCTGCATCCTTTATTGTTTCTTCATATGACTCAGAACCACACAGAGTAAATGACAACATCCTTCCTCTAGGTGTTGGCCCCTCCACACCCACCCCAGGGACCCTGAGAACAGAGCCAGCAGACCGGGAGTGCTCTTAGAGAGCAGCCCTGGTAGATGTGTGCATGACTAAAAGACTATTTGGAAATTCAGAAATCTTTCCAAGCTACACATGACTGTTTCCCTGGGTCTCTTGAGGCCCGAGTTCACAGTCGGGTCACCATAACCCTAAGAACCTCTATCTCAGTGCCTTTTGAAGCCTCCGTGTATTTTGTAGAATATCAGCTCCTTTCCAAGAGTCTCCACCTCACTCTCTCTATGGGTCCTCATGAGGAGTATTGCATCTCTGGTCACAATGTCTGCCTATGGCCGGTGGCTTCTGTCAGGATTTTCCTTTCTTGCTCAGCCCCCACTGGTGATATGTACTGAAAAGGCAGAGGGCTGGACACCTCCCACTTGATCCTCCAGGTTCTCCACCCACTTCCATTTGGCTCTCTGCCCCCAACCTACCCCAGAGGGAGGAAGGAGAAAGCTATGTATTTCCTGTCTTAGTTCATTTGGCTACTATAACAAAACACAAAGACCAGGTAGCTTCTAAACAACAGAAATTTCTTTCTCAGTTCTGGAGGCTGGGAAGTCCAAGATCAAGGCACCAGCATGGCCGTGTTCAGGTGAGGTCCCTCATCCTGGTTCACAGATGGCACCTTCTCGCTGTGTCCTTACATGGCAGAAGGGGAGAGAGATCTCTGTGGGTTCTTTTTCATAAGGCACTGATCCCATTCATCAGGCTCCACCTTCATGGTTAAGCACCTCCCACCAGCCCCACCTCCTATTACTACCATCTTTGGGGGTTAGGATTTCAATACATGAATTGGGGGCACACAAACATTCAGACCACAGCCATTGCCCCAGCTGGCTCCTTCCTTGCAGGGTGGCCTCCCACCTGCCGGATTCACTGACAGAAGGTCACTGCTGCTCTCAAGGTGACCTCTCCATGGGACTCTTTCCTTCCAGATTCTTGCGGCCACCTCATCCACTGGTCCCTTTAGGCAGTGTTTCTGCACACTCTCAATATCTTTGTAAATGGTCCTTTGTTAAACCTTCTTCAAATTATCCAAATTTGAGTGTGTCATCTGGGTCTTGCTAGGACCCTGAGGGAGTAGACTGGCCCTGCCTGCAAAGCAGTTTGATTTTGCACCATCATTGCTTTTGAGGACCACTCTCACTGGGAACCTGCATCTATGCCATAGTTGGGTCACTCTTTGGTAGCTCGGCCCCCCCACGATGCTATTCGTGGCTCTGGGTCTCACAGTGCCTTCTGTCCCTAAGGCTTTCCTTCCCAGAGAGAGATGCTGTTAAATAATTACACTAGGACAAAGGAAACCAACTGGCACTATGGGCCAAACAGGATGTATGATGTCCACACACACACACACAACAAATCTCTACTACACTACAGATATAATGATAACCTTCTAATTCTTCTCCACTTTCCAGAATTCCTTTGTTATCTGATAACCCCTCCCACAATGGATTTCCAAAAGCCCCATGCCATCAGCCCAGACCTATCTGAACCCCAGGGATAGACACAGCCTTGATAAAAGCTCAAAAACATGTAATCTGACATTTTAGAAGAAGAGTAGAGTGTCTTGTATTTTAGATATGACATTATTTCAAAGATATAGAGGTAGAGAGTAATCCATTGTCAGATGAAACTTTACCAGAATAGCACTTCACCTCCTTAGGGATTGGTATTTGATTGATATCCTCAACCAGTATTTTGGGGCATCAGTATGCTGTGACCAGAAGGCTCTTTCCAACAGGCCTCCAATGGCTTTTCATCATATTCAGAGAAAAGTCTGCAAAATGGCCTGCAAGATCCAACCCAATTTGGCCTCTTTCCTTCTGTCACACTGATCCCACCATCCTGGTCTCCTTGATTTCCTCGAATAATTCAGACACACAGCCCCCCAGGGCCTTTGCTCCTGAGGCTCTTGCCTGAAATGTTCTTTCCACAGAGATCAGTTTGGCTTAATCCCTCCACTCCTTCAAATCTTTGTTCAAATATCATCTCAGGGAGGTGTTTCCAGAACTCCTTATATAAAACAGTAACCCCCAGCCCAACACTTTCTATCATCCTTCTCTGGTATATTTTTCTTGATAGTATGTATCACCTTCTAAAATACAATTTACTTCTTTATAAAGACTACTTATTGTTCATCTCTCCCCCCACCCCATACTAGAATACGCACTCCAAGAAGGCACGGATTTTTGTCTGCTCACTGAAGTAATCCTAGCAGTTAGTGCTTGGAACCTATAGACACACAATATTTGTTGGATGAGTTAATGATTAGAGCACAGATCTGATCATCCATCTCCTTTGTCCAAGTTTTTCAGTCTTCAATAGTTCCACATTTCTCTAAGGACAAAACTAAAGCTTTTTAGCATACATGTAAACTGGCAGCAATTCACCTCCTGGTCTTATACAAGCCTCCCTCCCCTATTGCCATGAGTTGTTGTAAAAGAAGAACTAGGATGATCTGTGAAAAATGAGAAATTCTGGGTTTTCATTGTTGTGTTGAGAAAAAAGAAGCAAGGATGTAAACATAACATGACTAAGGAAATGGTGAGTATTATTTATAATACTCACCATTATATACATAATAATACATGGAAATGGTCCATGTATTATTTAGCCTACTCAGCCCTCCTCCCTTCCTGGACCAGCACGACGTTTCTTCTAAAGCATTGCTTTTTCTCTTCTGAATAGAAAATATTATATGTGGAATCTAAAAATATTACATGTGGAATCTAAAATAATGGTACAAATTAACTTATTTGCAAAACAGAAATAGAGTCACAGATGTAGAAAAAAACAAACGGTTACCAGGGGAGAAAAGGGAGGGAGGGATAAATTGGGAGATAGGGATTGACATATACACACTACTATATATAAAACAGATAACTAGGGCTTTCCTGGTGGCGCAGTGGTTGAGAGTCTGCCTGCCGATGCAGGGGACACGGGTTCGTGCCCCGGTCCGGGAAGATCCCACATGCTGCGGAGCGGCTGGGCCCGTGAGCCATGGCCGCTGAGCCTGAGCGTCCGGAGCCTGTGCTCCGCAATGGGAGAGGCCACAGCAGTGAGAGGCCCGCGTACCGGAAAAAAAAAAAAAAAAAAGATAACTAATAAGGACCTACTGTATAGCACAGGGAACTCTACTTAATACTCTATAATGACCTATATGGGAAAAGAATCTAAAAAAGAGTGGATATATGTATATGTATAACTGATTCACTTTGCTGTATACCTGAAACTAACACAACATTGTAAATCAACTATACGCCAATAAAAATTAAAAAGAAAATATTTGCTGAATGAGTGAGGGGAAACAGCACAGTTGGAAATAGAAAAAGTTAAATGAGTAAATTCAGGAGAAAAAAAAGACAGTCAGTGGATCTTGGGGAGAAGGAAAGAGTGTACTTCCAGATGTTACTGGGTTCAAAGAAAACTAGAATCAGACAAAAGTTAAAACAGCAATGGCAAATTTTATTCAGGAGCTGTTATAATATGGGAAAAAGAGGGCTTGATATAGAGCTGGCTCCAATCTGAATAGAACATGGACAAGGAGAGACTTATAGCCAAGGCACAGGGGGAGGTCAGTGGGTGGAAAATTACCAACAAAAGACATCAAGAATAGGGGAGGTTGTGGCTAAACTGACTTTAGGGGTTTTTCTAAAGGCAGGTACAGAGGAGGAGAAAATAATTTTGCCTCTACCCTTTTACATTTATGGCCAAGGTCCCTGTAATAAAAGACAGGGAAAAACAAATAGATTTATTAACATGTATACCTCATGCATACATGGGAGATACCCAGGGAAAAAAATGAGTAACTCCCTGAGGTGGCTTAGCATTCAGGATTAAATTCCACCTTAATAGGGAAAGGGGAGTAGGGGGGAGACAGTTCTGGGAGGTTATCAGGAATAACATGGTGAACAAGGGCAAGGTTTGTTGTGCAGATTTAAGTGAGTGCCTTCTCCACTGAGAAGATTCTCTTGTGATTTTGTTTTCAGCTATATTGAGGTATAATTGACAAATTGTAAGATATGTAAAGTGTACAACCTGATAATTTGATATACCTATACATTGTAAAGGGCTTCCCCCATCCAGTTAATTAACACACAATTACCTCACAAATTTACCTTTTTTTTTTTCCCAGTGAGAACGTTTAAGATCCATTCTCTTAGCAAATTTTAATTATTCAATACAGTGTTATCAGCTATAGTCACCTCAGATCATAGTCATCCTAAAACTGAACATTTGTAATCCTTTACCAACCTCTTCCTGTTTTCCCCTCCCCCCAGCCCCTGGCAACCACTTTTCTGCTTTCTGTTTCTTTTTACAGAGGTACGATTTACCAAGTTAATGTAAGTTATAGATAGCTTAAGAGAAAAGAGAAAAATGCTTCCTTAAATCTGTAAAACAAAACATTAAAGAACCAGCAACATCACCTAGAGGTAGAAAAACACCACGCGTCTATAACATACACATAAAGACAGACACAGAGATATTACAGCTTTCGTTCTAAAATTTTGGTCATGAGACAGGTACAATGATACAAAAGTCACTGATTTATAAAAGAACAGTTAGATCCAAACTGTGATTCTGGCAGATGGACTATATTAAGTTTACCCACTCAGATGGCCAAAACTTTTAACTAATATTTGTGGCAAAGACCTTGTCAAATAACAAAAATAATACACTTTAGTAAGGAGTTTGATGTCTTTTTATCAAGGGAAGACAATCCATGGATTGGGAGACTGCTGTGCCTCACAAGCTGTGGAGCAATCTTCTCTAAAAATCTTGGGCAAGAGGAAGTTTCATACAATATTAGAAGAGGCAACATGGAAACAGGGCATGATTGCCTAGGAGGTCAGGGATTTCCTTAGACGACTCCAGGTCCCATTTTCTTGGGCAAGGTGACCTAGCTAAGCCAAGCTGGTGGGTTCAACTTTTAAGGTGTTTCATTTGCTTTGTTTCCAAATAGCTCAGGTAGCTGCTTTTGAGGTTGCTTGAGTCCCTGGAGAGCCCCCAGTGGAGAAGGGGGGCCAAAGTTCAAGTGACTGTAGGAATTGAGGGGCCGGAGAAGGAAAAGTCTGGGAGGCATGGACAGAAGGATGGAGGAGGCTGTGATTTTTGGTGACCTTGGCCTGTAGCGGCTTGAAGCAGGATCTCAGTTCCCTGACCAGAGAATGAAGCCAGGCCGAAGCAGTGAGGGCACCTAATCCTAACCACCAGACCAAGGGCCAGCGGCCAGCAACAAGGCCCTGGCTCGTCGGCTTTGGAGAAAGGAGTTTCAACAAAGAGACGGAAAGTAGTGAAACAAGTAAAATGTTTATTAGGGGGAAAAAAGTATGTGTGGATAGACACACACGGTCAGGCTCAGAGAGAGAGTTGTTTAAATCACTTATGCGGGGGCAGTTCTTCTGGTTTCCTCTGGCCAATCATCTTGCTTTGTCTGGCTCTGAGTCCAGTTTTGGTCTGACTCGGGTCCTCCCCCATGGGCACGCACATCTCTTAGCCAAGATGGATTCCAGTGCAAGGGTTTCTGGGAAGTTGACAGAACATATTATGGTCTGGCACCCCCCCTTCTCTGACCTCTGAACCTTTCTGTGCATGCGTAGTTTGGGAGGTCTCCTTGACCTCAAGAGTGAGAAATATTTGGACTCTTTATCTCTTATCTGGGGAGGACTCAGCTCCTCCTTGCTCCTGCTGTTATCTTCATCTTGGAGTATCTGTCCACAGGGGACAGACTCCAGCTGCTCAGCCGGGGCTCATCTATCTCCTGCCTCACTTGAACAGACCTGTATCAAAGGACTCAAGGGAGCTGGATGGAAGACAGAAGGTGACATGAGGAGGAAGGATGTTTAGAGGAGCCACTCTGGGGAGCACTTACGTTACCCAAAGAGGCCAAGGAAGTTCCAAATTATCCTCAGCAAAATCATACTAACAATGAGATGGGCAAAATTGACAGAGCATAGAGTCAGCAGGAGTTTGAGAAGGGGTTTCCGACTGAGCAGTTCCAGTGGGAGGAGCAGCATCAAATAAAACAGACAGAACAGAGACCTTTTAAAAATAGCTCCTGTTTTACCCCTAGGTTCTTCATGACATTTGTTTTTTTCTTAAATTCCATATATATGTGTTAGCATACGGTATTTGTCTTTCTCTTTCTGACTTACTTCACTCTGTATGACAGACTCTAGGTCTATCCACCTCATTACAAATAGCTCAATTTCGTTTCTTTTTATTTGAGAATGGACTTGAGGATATGGGGAGGGGAAAGGGTAATCTGTGACAAAGCAAGAGAGAAGCATGGACATATATACACTACCAAACGTAAGGTAGATAGCTAGTGGGAAGCAGCCGCATAGCACAGGGAGATCAGCTTGGTGCTTTGTGACCGCCTGGAGGGGTGGGATAGGGAAGGTGGGAGGGAGGGAGATGCAAGAGGGAAGGGATATGGGAACAGATGTATATGTATAACTGATTCACTTTGTTATAAAGCAGAAACTAATACACCATTGTGAAGCAATTATACTCCAATGAAGTTGTAAAAAAAAAAGACAATAATTGGCAATAAATAAACGTACATTAAAAATTAAAAAAAAAAATAGCTCCTATCAGCCTCTGAATGTCAACTTCCAATGTGGCTAACTTCTGACCATAGAGCTATTCTAAAAAATTCTTTCAAATATCTTATTATCAGATTTCAGCTGGAACAAATAGTAAATATTCCTGGTGATATTAAACTCTTCTTTTTTTTTTAATCCTTTTTCTCTTAAACCAAAGATATAGCTTTTCTCTTCCTGGTACAGAGTGGGAGACACCCTTACAAATGGAGATTTCCTTTATAAATGTAAATTTCCCTTACAAAAGGGTAATTAATCCTCAGTTTTCGAGCTTCTCAAGTGTGTGCGGTTTCTTAATCAGCTCAAAATAATCCTTTGGCCCAAGAGACACAGTTTGAGGTGACATTCTACTCCCCTTCACAGGGTAGGGTGATAAGATTTTGAGGGTGGGGGACGATGAACTTGACCATCCATCAAAGGTGGGGGACTTTGGCTAAACTGACCCAGCGGCATTCTGCTTTAGCAAGAGTCTTTGCTAAAACTGGACTGAACAGAGTTCAAGATCAGAGCCCAAGGTCAGGGTCTTGAGAGTTTAGAGGAGCCTGACTAGAGTGAGGTCAAGGAGAATCTTTGTCACTGGTCAGATACTTCTCCCAGAGTCTCTGGGCAGGGTCAGCAGGAAGAAATAAGCCATGTGGTTTCACAGGCAAGTTATTCACCATGTGAAGTCAGTCTCACTGCTTGGAGGAAGCTCCTGAAATCAGGGACCTAAAGCTGAGGACATGGGGCTGCTTGGTCTCCTGGAGCCCTGGGAGGGGCTGTGGGGGATGCTGGGACTGTTCTCCCTGGACCCCAGCCCGTCCCTGAGAGTCCACACCAAGAGGGAGCAGACCAGGGCTGCAGGGCAGCACTTGAGCCGCAGTACAGGTTTCTGGAATCTTGCAGCCAGGGTTCACACTAACTGGTCAGTAACAAAAGTCTCAGAACTTCGCCCCTGAAATCAACATGTATGTGGGGATTAATGAGTTAATACGTGTAAAGCAGTTAGAACTCTGTCTGGCACTGAGCAAGCACTCAAATATAAGCTATGTGTAAATAGGAAAAATTTGGAAAAATATCCACTACACTCAGACCAGTTATCTCTAGTGAATGAAATGTGGCAAAGGTACTTTCACTTAATACATTTCTTAATTTTTTGGCAATTAAAGAAATACATTAATTAGAGCCTGCAGATAGAAGTTGATAATGATGAGGATGATACTGGCAAATAGTAACTACATGGATGATCCAACATAGTTGTTAAGAGTACAAGTTCTAGAGTTACCTCGCTGGGTTTGAGTCCTGGCTCTGTAATTTCCTAGATGTGGTATCTCGCTGACTTATTTTCCTGCTCTACACTCCTGAGTTTTCTCACCTTAAAAAGGGGTAGGGGGGATATTATTAACTATAAATTGCAGTGCAAGGCTCAAATGAGGTACTGCATGGAAAACACTTAGAACTGCTCCAGACACACAGCAAATATGTCATCATTGTTAGCTAATATTGTCCAGTCATTTCTGGTCTTCTAGCTTATTCACAAAACCTTTAGGATATAGGGCTGGGATTTTTATAGCAATATAACTGGAGCTCTTAGGATGGTAATTAATACCCTGCTGGGGTTTTATGTTGTTGTTTCATTTTGTTTTGGTGTGTTGTTTTGTTTGTTTGCTTCTTTTTAGATTTTACTTAGCTTTTCAAACACACGAAAGTAGAGAGACCAGGAATGAACCCCCCTACACCTTTCATCTGACTTAAACAGTTATCAACATGTCACCAATCTATAATACTGGATTTTGTTCCCTTTCAATTAGGACACAGATTTGGTGAGATTACATGACTTGCCCTAATTGGTGAATCAAATAATTTGCTGTGACAGGTAAATTGGTGAGAAGTGCACAATGGTTTCATTTTTTAATTAATTGTTCCCTCTTCAAGAATTCAGAAAGAGCTTAACTGTCCTGAGGGCTCAAATTTGTGGACTTTTGACTCACGTTGTAGTTCATGGCGGGCCATGTGATAATTCTTTCTAGATCAGCACTGTCCAGTAGAAATATAACGTGAGCCATAGATGTAATTTTAATTTTTCCAGTAGCCATATTTTTTAAAAAAGCAAAAAGAAACAGGCATAATTAATTTTAATAATATATTTTATTTAACCCAACCAATCCAAAACATCATTTCAACATACAGTGAATATAAGAATTATTAATGTGATTGCTTACATTCTTTTTTCTCTGTACTAAGTTTCTGACATATGGTGTTTATTTTATATTTATAACACATCTCAGTTGGGATGCTCAGTAGACATAAGGGGCTAGTGGCTACCATATTGGACAGCACAGTTCTGAATAGTAGCTCCTTGAGGTTTAAGATCTGTATCTTCTTCATCCTGCTGTCTTTTACAAATAATTAATGAACTTCTCTCTAGTTTTGAGCAGAGATACATATTAAAATTCTTCCACCTGAAGGGGTAGGAATGGATTGCTAACTATTCCTCACTGTCATTTGCTAGAGAAAGCCACATCTGCTACATTTTGGGTTTGTTATAGTTTTAAACAAGGAATCTCCGTCATTTTAATGAAATAAATACCTTTATTTTCAAAGGTATCCTTTGCTTTGAAAAATACGAAAGTGACCAGGAAAGGGATGGGGTAGGAAGCCTGCCATGAATTAGGCAGTACTGTAGCAAGAAGGGATTTCGAGGCAGAGGCAAAATTGAAAGGATCCCAGAAAGAATCCCTAAATAAAATCCCTTACCTCAACTGGGAAGTACTTAAATCAAGTGAGAAAGAAACCAACCATAGCAGATAATGCTGGTGCGTGATGCTTACCCCCTTGGACAGTTTCTGGGCACTTGTCCAACTGCCCAGAGGAGGCACCTGCAACTCTTTTGTCTGGGAGCTTTCTCTGACTTCCAATACCTGCTCTATCCACATACAGGGTAGCCTGAAAGTGCCCAGGAATTCACACCCTCCCTGGGAGCAGCCCTCAACCAATGACTGACTGGAATGAAGAATAAAGACCTCAGCTCACATGTGCCTCTGAAGTGTTCTACCCTGTCCGCCCAAAGCTGCCTGCAGGATCAAGTTCCAGTTGCCCTCAGTGACAATTTGCCTGGAAATCCATCCTTTATTGGCTTCTTCCCTCCCTGGTCTCAATGTACCCCTCCCCTGACATACAGTGGCATTACAATCACTAGGACCATCACAGGAGGGAAGCTCATGGGCTCCGGGAAATGAATACACCCACTTATATACTATCTGAGCCACTGAGAGAGGTAAGGAAAATAGTATTATAAGGAATGTGGAGTAGGTTGTTGCTTTCTGCTACCCCCAAAGTGCTAAGGGAAGAAAATGACAGAATCAGGTTAGCCAGCTATCAACTAAGGTACGGTGGAAGGCTAGAAGACCTCTATGGTGCATTTAAGGAGACACTCACCTCCTGCAGCTGCAGGGCAGGCTGTGCTGAATATCATGCGAGCCCAGTACGTTCACTGTGAGCAGAGCAGAGTGACAAGAAATCTGAATTCATAGCCCTGGTAGATCTACATCCCTTCTAGGGAAGGAGTGAGACCCTGAGACTCAGGATGGGCACATCTTTGTATATGTGATTGAAAACCTTGACCCCCCAGAGTAGGTAGGACTGGCTTTCTCCTCCTTTCTGGAGGACAGCAGCTCCCTTTGCCTGAAGATGTGCACAGGCTTCACATGGCAGGATGATTCTTGCCCTCTTCAGGACCTGACTCCCTTCATTGCTTTTAGATTATAACTAGGTTTGGGGCTTCCCTGGTGGCGCAGTGGTTAAGAATCCGCCTGCCAATGCAGGGGACACGGGTTGGAACCCTGGTCTGGGAAGATCCCACATGCTGCGGAGCAAATAAGCCCGTGCGCCACAACTACTGAGCCTGCACTCTGGAGCCCGTGAGCCACAACTGCTGAGCCCGTGTGCCACAACTGCTGAAGCCCACGCGCCCTAGAGCCCGTGCTCTGCAACAAGGGAAGCCACCGCAGTGAGATGCCTGTGCATCACAACACAGAGTAACCCCTGCTCACCGCAACTAGAGAAAGCCTGTGTGCAGCAACGACCCAACGCAGCCAAAACCAAATATAATTAATTAATTAATTTAAAAAGAAAAAAAAAGAATGTATCGATAAGGGGACACTCTCCCATCATTCAAAATTTAACAATCTGACAAGGACACCTAGGACCTAGTCCTAATAACATTGTTGGAATTGCTCATTGAAATCTGGAATAAAAGATGCCCTGAAGTCAATGAGATAAGATTTATTTATTACTTTACTTTGGCAGAGTAGTAAGAAAGGGGTTAAAGGCTCAGAGAGATGGGCATGCTGGAAAGAATATGTAACACATCCAGCTGACTATGTTCCCTCAGAGCACCCAGAGATGCTCTTTGTTAAAACAGTAAAGAATGTGCTAGTGATGGGGGTACTGTCCTCATGGAGAAGCTCATAAGTGGCTGTGTTCTGAAGGCCAGGGATGGTGGTAGTGATGTTGCCATGGGATTGTGCTTCCTAGTGCCAAGAGGAAAAATAGGATTCCAGAATTGCAGAGACTGGGAGGCAACACTTAACTGGCATAGGCAAGGCACATATGACTGCCATATGGCAATGAGTTGACATGGCAAATGGGGGCCTGGCAGGCAGGAATCTGCGACAGAGGCTAATAGATCCTATAGTTCCTTAGAGCAAGATATAGCTGTGGGCAATCAATGAGAATGTTGCTTGACCTTTACAATCAAAAGTGATATACAGGGCTTCCCTGGTGGCACAGTGGTTGAGAGTCCACCTGCCGATGCAGGGGACACGGGTTCGTGCCCCGGTCCAGGAAGATCCCACATGCCGCAGAGCGGTTGGGCCCATGAGCCATGGCCACTGAGTCTGCGCGTCCGGAGCCTGTGCTCCACAATGGGAGAGGCCACAACAGTGAGAGGCCCGCGTACCGCAAAAAAAAAAAAACAAAAAAAACACTGATATACAGCAAATGAGCCAAAGGCTGATGTCTGCTATTACAGTGGAGGATCACAATCCTTCACCCAATCCCCAGACGTGTATCTGGAATCTCAAACCCAGATCCAATCATTTAAGGGGGAGGAAGTGTCCTGCAATGCCACAGCAAGTATATAAAATAGTGATTCTTTCAACCTTTCCTTCAAAATGACCTATGGCCATTCATCTGAGTTACTGCACATTAGAAGAATGGAAATATTCTGACCTTCTTATGACCACTGACTATAAAATTTGAACTGTCACAGCTACAAGACCCAAAACACAGTCATGGCCCCCCTTAGTTAAATAAGGGCTTACTGAGGCCAGGTAACTAATGGACTCCTGGCCAAAGTTTATCACAGTGGGTCTCATTGTCCAGGGACCCATCCAGTGGTCATTTCCCTAACCCTTCCCTAACCCCTAACATTGGTTCCTTGACCTGTAATAGCTATTACAGTAGGAAAGACCAAATGGAAGCCTCTGAAACTGACCCCCATTCCAGAAGCAGGACCACATCCCAGGTGCAATGCAAGAGCTTAAGACCACCCTCAAAGACTCAAAAAAATAAAGCAGGGTGGATTATTCCACCATATCCTCATTTAATTCAGTCTAGCCCCTGCAAAAACCAAACACTAGATGGATTATGTCAGAAGGCAGCAGGCTATTATATATTTAATCAAGTGGTAATCCCAATTCGTAGTTGCAATGCCAGAAGGTAGTATCTTTATCAGAGTAAATTATCGCAGATTTGGGCACTTGGTATGCTTTGAATGCCTTATTTTCAATCTCCTTTGGGAAGAAGGATCAGAAGCAGTTCACGCTCACCTGGAACATGCAGTGGCTGGCCATCTTGCCCAAGGGCTATGGTAGCTCTACTGCTTTAGATCCTTGGACAGTCTAAAAAGACCTTGATTGTCTAAACATTCTGTCTAACAGTCTGGCCCCTTATATTGATATCATGTTGGCTAAAACTAGTAGTATGAAGTAGCAAGTCTCCTAGATGCCCTGGTAAAACACATGCAAGCTAGAATGTGGGAGATAAAACAACCCTATAAAGATTCAGGAGTAAAGTTACAGTGAGCCAGTGGTGTGGGACATGCCAAGATGTGCCCTACAAAATAATGAACATCTTACATCTTGCACCTCCTACTGCTATGAAAGAAGTATGCCCCTTGGAAGACTTCAGTGGATGTTGAAAACAGCACAAACCACCCTTGGGTGTATGGCTTGGATCCATTAATTGTATAACTCGGAACACTTTTGACTTTTAATGTCTCTAAGAGCAAGAGGGCACTGTAAGGGTGGAAAATTTGCCCTTTTTCCCTTCTAGATTCTTTGGCTGGTCTAATAATTAAATGAACATAAGATAGATTAACAGGAGAAAAACAAATTTAATTTCATACATACAGGAGTCCCATTAAATTATGACACTCAAAGAAGTGACCAAAGCAGAAAGCTTTTATACCTTGTAGACACAGTAATTTGTAAGGAACTAACAAGAAAAGGGGCTTTGGGTTTAGAGTAGTAAATTAGTGAAGAAGTAACAGGCTTTGTTTATACAGCCTCCTTAGTCCAAATTTTCTATTTCTGGTGCTAAGGATGCCTTCTAACCTCTTGGCACAGGGAGGGTACCTTTCACATGGGAGAATTACCTCCTGCTTGCAGGAGGACAGAGGACGGTCAGAGTGTTCCTCTTGTACTGGCTGTTTCTCAAGGAACTTCTGTGTAAGTCTGAATTCGGTTTCAAGCGTTAAGTTATACAATAGCATTTTGATGCTTCCTCCGATAGTTTCTGTAACTTGTGTAACAAACCAGAAGTGACTTCATGATTTGTTCATAATTCTAAGTGCTTCTTTATTCATTCTTTCACTGTACCTTAAATTACAGGGAAAAACCCTCTTTAAAACGGTTTCTTATTAATCATTAGTTCATCTAGAACTTCATGTGAACATACCATTTATTTTCTGTCCATTGCATCAATCTTTAAATTTAGCTTTATCTCTAAGCCTGTGGATATTTGCTCTGGAATGTTGCAGCAGTTTTCAAAACCAGAGACTCTAAATTCTTTGAAAAATTCCAATAATCCCCTGACGTGCTTTGTTGCGGTGCCCATGTGTATACTTTTGTTTTGTAATAATTTACCGATATCATTTATGACTGGCAATTTCTGTCACAGATCTCAGGCCAGAGAGTTAACATTTGTGCAACTGCCACAAGCACAGGCTCGGGGACAAAAGGGCAAGTGGCATCGCACTGCCATCATCGGTGTGCCATCTCTGTTCCTGTTGGCGGTTGCCTCTATGGTGTAGACCAGAGGTCCTCGTGGGAGCTGTCCTCCACCCATGACTGATAGGTAGAAAAATATATCAACCTCCTCCCATTCTCAGGTGCAGAAACTCTGAAGTATGTTCTACACTGTCTACAGTTGCTCCCCTGATAACCTGGATTGCCTTCCTGCCCTCCCTGACTCACTTTCCACTCCCTCACCAGCGTTTCTTGGGAGCACTTCCCAAATTGACTTGCGATTTACTTGGACTTATTTTCTGTCACCGGGTCTGCTTTTGAGGAAAGTCAGTATAACTTCTGACTAAGTCGTTAAGTCAGTCAACAGCTTAATCTGGCACAATTAGTAAAAGGGATTCCTTTATTCTCAAACTCTCCAGGGAAAACAGCTCAACAAAAGCCTGGGGAAAAAAGACCTTCTCCTTCTGCTGAGAAACTGCTTGTCACGGACTTGTCACAGCTGTGACAGCAGAGCTGAGAATGTTAGGAGGAAAGGTAATATTATTGGTTTGCATCATGTGTCTGAAGGAAGGAAAGAGTGGAGCCATCAGGCACCAACCAGACTGTCCATGCTTCTCCCAGTGTAGTAACTGGGCTGGGGGCTACTGACTTCCTCAGACTTTTAGGTCATAGGTCAGTGAGCATTTTCTTTAAAGGGCCCAATAATAAGTACTTTCAACTTTGCTGGTCATACAATCTCTGTTGCAGCTACTCAGTTCTGCTACTGTAGCTCAGAAGCAGCCACAGACAATACGTAAACAAGTGAACGTGGCTGGGTTCCAATAAAACCTTACTTCCGGACACTGAAGTTTGAACTTCATGTCATTTCCACGTCATGAAATATTGTTCTTCTTTTGCTTTTTTCAACTATTTAAAAATGTAAAACCCCCTCATGGCTTTTGGGTTGTACAAAAGCAAGTGATGGGTCAAATGTGGCCGCTGTGGACCATTGGCAAACATCTTCTCAATAATGCTGTCAATTGTACCCTTCCTCAACTACGTTGTGAGCCCCTTTGAAGTCTGAGAGCTTCCGGACAACTATCACTGTGACCTTTTATTTTTTAGTTTTTATTTTATATTAGAGTATAGTTGATTGACAATGTTGTGTTAGTTTCAGGTGTACAGCGAAGTGATTCACTTATTCATATACATGTATCCATTCTTTTTCAGATTTTTTTCCCATATAGTTTATTACAGAATATTGAGTAGAGATGCCTGTGCCATACAGTGGGTCCTTGTTGGTTATCTATTTTATATATAGTAGTGTGTACATGTTACTCCCAAACTCTCAGTTTATCCCTCCCCCCCCGACCTTTCCCTTTTGGTAAGCATAGGTTTTGTTTTTGAAGACTGAGAGTCTGTTTCTGTTTTGTAAACAAGTTCATTTGTGTCATTTTTTTAGATCCCACATATAAGTGATGTCATATGATATTTGCCTTTCTCTGTCTGGCTTACTTCACTTAGTATAATAATCTCCAGGTCCATCCATCTTGCTGCAAAAGGCATAATTTCATTTTTTATGGCAAAGTAATAGTGCATCGTATATATGCACCACATCTTCTTTACACATTCATCTGTCGATGAACATTTAGGTTGCTTCCATGTCTATCACTGTGACTTTTCATGAAGGTTATCGAGGGTGCAGACAGAATGTTTCAGCACTTCTCCCTACTTAATCTGCCTAGCCTCACCTCCTTCCACCCCCCAATGCCCTGTCACCCCCTTTCAGGAAGGAGCAGATCCTGATGTGATTGCTGGGAGCAAGGAATTCTTGAGGCACTTTTACTTGTGAGCGAGGTGACCATATCGTGAGAGTGAGGTGCTCTGGGGCACATTCACTCAGCTTAGCCAGGGTTGGCCCTAATCAGCAGCCTGACAATCTAGTGGTTAAATAATAATTGCCAGTTTCCAATCTGTGCTTGGGCTTGCCTGTAGCATGTGTGACAAGTCCACTAGAGGAGAGGGGAGAAGTTCAAACAGTCCTGGGTTCTTGGATATGACACCTCCAGCAGTCACTACCTCTCCCAGGACTCCTAATCAAGATAACCAGTAACTACTGCCTGAGGAGTATAAAGGTGTTAAATAAACAAAGTGCAAACATTTAAGACAGACTCAATAAGCTGAGGACATAAACCTTTGTACATATTAGTCTCTATGCCTGGAAATACTTTCAACCCACCTCCTCATGCCCCCACCTCTCATCTGGCTGAATAGCCCTTATCTTTCCCATCTCAACTTAGAGGTCACTTCCTCTAGGAAGCCTTCCTTCCCTGATATTACATCGAGTTAGGTCTCAACTCTGCCATCCCAAAGCACCCTGTGTCTCCATCACACACATAAAAATAGAGAGCAATTCCTAGTTTAATTATCAGGGTCAGGAGAGTCTCCCTCCCTCCCCACCTCTCTCTAACCCTCCTAAATGTTATTAACAGCAGCAGTGGTAAACAAGAACTCCATTCTGATTATAATTCCGTGCAGATCACTGTGTCACACAGAATCCAGTCCAAGCAAGCTTAATGTGTTCTTCCAAGAGATTTTAACTATGTGCCAGCTATTCCCAAATAGCAAAATTTTACAAGCCGCATCTTAGAATTATCACGTCACATTTCTATCACAAACTCATGCAGGTGCAGCTGACACAAATCAAATTAAACCCTTTCTATTTCTGCACAGGGCAGAAACACACACACTTGGACTGGCTTTTCGACATGCATTTTTCTCAAGTAAATAAATCTTTTGAGTGAAGACTTTGGGTAATTTTGACAGCTACCCTTTAACAGATACATGACAATGGGAATTTGAAAGGATGAAAATAACATAACAATGAAAATATGATTTTGGGAATCTGCTTCAATCCACATCTTTTGGGGAGAAAAAGAACTATATTCCTAAAATTCTAAGTAAAGCGATTTCATACATACACATTTCTTATTATTGGGACTTAATTTGGGATAGACTCTACCAAGGAAACACAGAAGCATAAGGCTATAAGTAATGAATAGTTGTGTTGAAATTAGCATAGTGCAGATCCTGCCACCTGCTTCATTGGTTATTAATGTGGATGTTCAGAACCCTGGCCAGGTCTTAAAAAGACAGCTTCCCAATCTCAACAATAGTTGAGCCCTGCTCGCCAGTAAAGTGTCTGAGTTTACCCTTTTCTTTGGTGCCACAAGTCTCCTCGTGTAAAGTGTAAAGCTGAGCTCTGTGTTTCAAAAGCTTATAAATGAAGTTCTCGCAATTGCAAAGTCTTCAGTGAAGTTTCGTTTTCATGAGTTCCACTTTCGGGCACTGAGGAATTTTGGAAAGACTAAATAAATGGAAGAATACCATTCAGGGCTGGTTCAGCTCTGCTTTGGACTGTCCCACATGGAGTGAGACTATGAATTCTTCTCTAAGTGACGCTCTTTATTCACCGTATCTATTTAGCACTCTTGCAAACCTCAATTTTCATTATCTCACAGAAGAAGGAGTTGAGAAAGCTGGTTTTCACTTCAGCACAGGTCTGCCTCTACATCTTACTTTTGAAATATTCACTGTTGTATTAGTTTGCTGGGGCTGCCATAACAAAACATGAACTGGGGAGGAACCCAATTTAGTCCGCAACATTTGTGTTCAAGGGGAATTTCAGACATGTAACCGATCAGCCAGCCAAGATGTGATCACTCCCACTTCACATCTCTGAAGATCACCAGAAGAGGGTCACCACATTTTTTGATCAAAGTCCTGTGCCTTCCAAAATATTTGTTAAATCAACCAATATTCAGGAATGTTTTTAGGATTTTTTCTCATTCTTTTTCTTTTTAATTTGCCTCAGGTGCCTCAGAATCCAGGTCCTCCCTCTTTAACATTTCATCTTCTCATCTTTGTGCACGTCCCTCCACTACATTAATACATGCACCATACAGAGTGAATATCTTGGCAAGGAAATGCTCATAAACATTACACTTTATCTCAAAGGTCTGAAATTCCTTTTCAAATTGGGCTTCTATTTTGTCCTGTTGCTTCTGAAGTTTTTGAGGGACGTTGACATGGACCAACCTCAGCCAGGGTCGCTGGAGATTTTGGCTTCCTTTCTGTGGGAGTCAAAGGCATTTGTGCCTTGACACTTGCTGAGCTGTCAGTATCATGTCAAAATTAATAAAGGGAAACCTCACTAAAATGGAGTCAGGAGGGCTGAAGGGGAATTCTCATGCAGGTACCACTCTAAGTCAATACAGATCCCAGAAGGAAGAGATGTATCTTGCATCTCCCACAGGAAATGACACTACTTTACTACTGCCAGCAGGAGGGAGAAATTTTTTCTCCTTGCCTGGTAACAACTCAGCCAATGAAAAGCCACCATACTTCAAACTCCCAGTTTCCTTCAGTGGACTTTTTTTTTTTTTTTTGGTGCTGTACGCGGGCCTCTCACTGTTGTGGCCTCTCCCATTGCGAAGCACAGGCTCCGGACGCGCAGGCTCAGTGGCCATGGCTCACGGGCCCAGCCGCTCCGCGGCATATGGGATCTTCCCAGACCGGGGCACGAACCCGTGTCGCCTGCATCGGCAGGCGGACTCTCAACCACTGCGCCACCAGGGAAGCCCCAGTGGACTTTTTGTTTATAACAGCCCGTCTTAACTTCCCCTATTCCTCTATAAAAGAGTTCCCTCTACTTTGCTCTACTGGACTTGCATATGGTTGCCATAGTTGCCTGTCCTGAATTTCAGTTCTTTGCTGCTCCCAGATAAACCCATTTTGCTGGTAAAGTAATTGCATCTTTTATCATTTTAAGTTAACCATCTTCACCATGATAGTTTCTACCATTCCTCTTCAGGTTCTGAAAGTCACTTGTTATCAAGTATGTCATGCTAGAGGGAAAATGACCAATTTTTAGGGTGGCTACCAAGGAGACCCAGAACAGAACAGAATAGACTAGTACTCAGTTCCTCAACATGCCTGCCCAGTTCTCTCTCTTGTGCTCTGGGGCCTTTCATGTGCATTTCGTTTGTGGTCAAATGCCAATCATTATTCACTCACTCAAGATATGCATTAAGTACCTACTAAGTGCCAGGCTTGGTGCTGGCACTGGATGTCAGTTCATGAAGAAGCAGAGCTGGTATATCACTACTTCTGCTAAGGCTGGCTGCCACCATCCCTGCCCAGGGCAGGAGGAACTCTCAGAGATGCTGGAGTTGTGTGATCTTAGCCATGTAATGAAACTCTCTACTTCTACACTTTCTCCTCGCAAAACAGGATATAATAGAACTGATCTCATGGGGTGGTGAGGACTAAAAAGGGCACCTATGAAAGTAGTTGGCACAGTGCCTGCTGCACAGTAATCTCTGGACTTCACTAGAAAGTACTGTATTGGCAGATAGTGTTTAGATAGGTATCAAACATCTCTAGTAGTAATAATGAAAGCACACACCTCAGACTGGCACTCGAAACCAGCCAAAACTCAGATTAGAACTTGAACCCACGGGCTGGGGCTCGAACCCTCTGTCTTTTAATTAAAATCACTCACCTGGTATCAGGACTTACTGAAGCTCAGGTTCTTTATGTCTCAACGCAGAAGGAATTCAGCGAGAGACAGAGGGATAGGCAAGAAGTAGATTTATTAATACAGGACCCTTGTGAGAGATACAAGAGGGCAGGCAGGGGGATTCTGCCCCAAGAATTAAGTGGGAAAGCAGGTTTATTTAGGGAGATGCACACTCCATAGACAGAGTGTTGGCCATCTTAGAAGGCGAGAAGCCCTGAAATATCGGGTGGTTAGTTTCTATGGGATGGGCAATTCTATAAGCTAATAAGTGGGAGGCTTATTCCAACTATTTGGGGAAGGGACAGAGATTTCCAGGAATTGGGCCACAGCCCCCTTTTTGGCCTTTCATGGTTGGCCTCGAAACTGTCATGGCGCTTGTGGGTGTATCATTTAGCATGCTACTGCATTACAATGAGCGTATAATGAGGCTCAAGTTCTACTGGAAGTCGAATCTCCCTGTGGGCATAATTGGTTCTAAACAGTTTATGTCATAGCCTCAATGGCTATGTCATTCTTTTAAAAGGTTGTGCCCTGCCCCCTTCCCTCCTGTCTTAATAACAATATTAGCAACTAACACTTACACAGTGCTCACTTATCACGGGCCTGGCACTGTCCTGGGTTCTTTATGCACATGGACCTATTTCATTCTGAGTACTTGCAATCCCTATTTACAACAAGGTGATGCAACTTGGAGACATACAAGATCTGCCCAGAGCCACACAGCTAGCAAGTGATAAAGGCAGAACTGGCCAGACCTATGTCGACTGAAAAAAATGCACAACCTAAAAGTTGAGAATTATGTTTCATTCGGCAGACAAAACTGAGGACTTAAGTGCAGAATACAGCGTCTCAAATAGCTCTGAGGGACTGCTCCAAAGAGGTAAGGGAGGAGCCAGGATACAGAGGCGTTTCTGCAACAAAGACCAGGTAGTGGAACATCAAAAGATGACTGTTAATTTAAAAAATCCAGATATCTTGAGTTAAAGAATTTAACGCTTTTCTGTATATGGGAAGATGCAAGAGTCTGGGTTCACTGAAATCATTCTTTTGATATGCACCTCAGCTATCTGTGGCCAGTATCTTGTGCTATCTGGTCCTGAGCCTCCTCAAGGTGCATCGTTAGAAGGTGACTGCAGTGGCTGATGGCTTGATGGCTGCAACATCCTTTGCTTACTGATATAGCAGGCAATATTTTTCATTCACACCTAACAGAATCTGCTCTTAGCCACAATGTTGGGCTGCAACCTCACTTGGTTCCCTGTAATATTGTGATTTATAATAAGAAATATAGGTTTGGTCTTCATCCCTGCTCCTGGCACAGAGCTCCTAAAAACCTTGGAATTTCCTGAGGAGGGCAGTAAATATTTCTTTGTTATCTTAATGAGTGAAATTTTGGAAAGCCCACAGGTAAGAATGGAGGCTGCTTGTCAGGGGAACCAACCACATGACTAGAGGATTGGAACTTTCAATTTCACCCCCTTGACCTCAGGGGAGGGAAGAAGGGCTGGAGTTTGAGTCCAATCACCAATGGCCAATGATTTAATCAATCATGCCTGTGTAAGGAAGGCTTCATAGAAACCCCAAAGGAGAGCTTCCAGGTTTGTGAATCCACGGAGATGTGGCAGAAGTGGGGCTTGCAGAGGGCGTGGAGGCTCTGTGCCCTTTCCCCGTACCTTGTCCTCTGCATCTCTTCCATCTGGCTGTTCCTAAGTTACATACTTTGTATTAAATGGTAATCTAGTGAGTAAACACTAGAGTTATGTGACCTGAGTCATGTGACCCACTTCAGCAAATGAATCAAACACAAAGAGGAGGTCGTAGGAACCTCTGATCTATAGCTGGTCAGTCAGAAGCACAAGTGGCAACCTGTAACGGAGCAGGACACTATGGGGCTTTCCCAGGACGGACCCCACCCCCATATCCTCTGCTGTAGCTCCCCTCTGAAGTAAGTTAACAGTATCTGATGCACATTTCTTGAGTTGTTTTTGCAGATGCTAAAACCCCCAGCAAATGGAAGATGTTGACTACTTGATGACCATGAGCACGTAGCCCCCAGACTTCCTGGAGCCTGAGGATTGATAATGTTAGTTATCATTATGACACTGCTCTGTTACCTCACCATCAACCAATCAGAGAATTGTGCACGAGCTGACCATATACTCTGAAACTCCCTTCCCTTACCGGGCCTTTAACACTGCTTTGCTGAACCACATCAGGGAGTTCGGGCTTTTTTGAGCACTAGCTGTTCTGGACTCCTTGTATGGCATCTTACAATACACGCTGCACTTTCCTTTACCACGACCCAGTGTCAGTAGATTGGCTTTACTGTGCATGGACCAGCAGACCCAAGTTTGGTTCAGTAACAAACATGGGCTGACAACTGGCTTGGTGGAGGGGGGAGGGACAGTCTTGTGGGACTGAGCCCTTAACCCGTGGAATCTAACGCTGTCTCCAGGTAGATAGCATCTGAATCAAGCTGAAATGTAGGACACGCGGCTGGTGTCAGAGAATTGCTTGATGTGGGAAAAAACCCACATATCTGGCAACCAGAAGTGTCAGAAGTGAGGTGTTCTGTGTGGCTAGTAAAGGAGAAACCCAGGAGGAGTAGTGAAATGGAGCAGGACACACTGTGGGGCCCTCCTGGGTACAAAATCCTTTCTGTGTCCCCGTTTCTTATTTGCAGGAAAAAGGCTTCAGCCTCCTAGACCTTCCCTGAACCAAAGGGCAGATTCCAACAGTTGCTAATCAGGGAAGTGAGAGAATGTATTACAGAAACAAAGGAAAGTCAGTTAAGAAACAATAGTTTGGCAATACAGCAGAGACCTAGTTCCTCCCCAAGGGACATACATGACAATACATCTTTGAGTTCTCCTACAGGAACCCTCCACTTGGGTGGTAACTACACACTGAGACCGAAGACTGGTTGGAACCAGAAGGCTGATGATTGAGATTCTTGGAACACCATCCTGTTATCTCATCACCAACCAATCAGAGGAAGGTCACACACCCAGCATCCCTCACCCCAAATTTTGCCTATAAAACCTATTCCCCCAAACCCATTGAGGAGTCTGGGGTATTTGAGCATGAGTCACCCATTCTCCTTGCTCGGTCCTGCAATAAACCTTTCCCTGCTCCAAACTCCGATGTTTCCTTTCATTTGGCCTCACTGTGCTTCGGACACATGAACTTGCGGTCAACAAGAGTAGTGTAGGATTTTTCTTCATATTCCCCAAACCTGATCATCTTGCTCAATCTTAAATGCAAATGCAGTATTGATTCCTTCACATATCAAATGCTCACTGGGTCATCGTAGTTCAGGGTGAAGCCTTGTGACAGACACAAAGACAATGGATGAAGTCACTGTCCTTCAGAGAGACATTAAAAACAAATGCATCTGAAACTGGAACAAAGTGAGGCTTCAAGGAGGAGGTGAGTGAAGGGACCGAATATGAGGGTTTTGTTGAGAATGGGGAACTGAGAATAGGCGGCTGCAGAGCATGGAGGGTCTCTGGGGACACAAGGTGAGGAAGGCAGTTTGGGGGCAAATGGAGAGACCTTGAATGCTAGATTTAAAACTATGGATTTTATTTTGCACTGATGAGTTTGTGACACAGGAGGGAAGGGGGCATGGCACAACCTTTAAAAGAAGGACACAGCCGCTGAGGACACGACATAAACGGGTTAGAACCAACTAGGCCCAAGATGGCAGGAGATTCCAGTGGACCTTGAGCCTCATCATATGCTCATTGTAATGCATTAGCGTCTAAATGACACACCCACAGGTGCCACGACAGTTCTGAGGCTGACCATAAAAGGCCAAAAGTGAGCAGTGGCCCAATTCCTTGAAATTCCTGCCCCTTCTCCAAAATAGTTGGAATAATCCTCCCACTTGTTAGCCTATGAAAATACCCAGCCCATAAACACTAACAACCCCATATTTCAGGGCCTCTCATCTTCTGAGATGGCCCACACTCTGTCTGTAGAGTGTGTATTTCTGCTTTAAATCTGCTTTGACTCTACTTCAGCTCGCTCTGGAATTCTTTCCTGCATGAAGCCAAGGACCCTCATTTGGCGGCCAGTCCCAGGGACTCACTGGAGACCCGGGATGTGACCATCCTCTCGCACCCCATTTTCCTACGACATCTTAAGTAGGGGATCAGATCATTCGGTCAGGACCCTCACTTAGGGTGCTTGCTCTGGCAGCACTGTAGAAGTTAGGTTGGAGAGGAAACAGATCAGGAAATGTTTGAAATCAGCCTGTTAATGTGTAAAAAGCCTAGAACTTGCAGTTGAATGATTCTGCTCTCAGTTGTAGTCCTGATATCAAACATAGCTTCATGTGTTCAAAAAACACGAGTATGTGTTTGAATGTATATAGAGAAAAATCTGCTACGTTGCATATAGGATGACAGAGGATATTTATCGCCTTCTTCCTTAATTTTTCTGTATCGTTTAAAGTTTTCCAAGTGATCAGCTGTCATTAAAAATGTAAAGTTATTTTTATTTTTTAAAAAATAAAACACTTTCTTTTCCACGGAGCTCAAAACGACAGCATCTAATTAAGTCACAGGCCGGTGTGCTGTGAGTGACTGTGTAAATCCACCGGTAACCCAGGCAACCCAAAGGCAGTGGACACTGTGTTCTCTAAGCCTGGCCTGAGAGATGCCCTTGGCTGGGGCTTCCATGGGATTAGCCTGAGGAGCCAGCTGACCCTGAGACAAGCTGAATTGGAAGTCAGTAGGGGCCTTTCTCTTCCTTTCTAGGAATCCCAAGTTCTTATGCCACTTGTCATCCTCCCTTCTACTCCCCTCACCCACACTAGAATATATCACATATTTCATGTGTTTTATTGAAGTATAGCATAAATACAGAAAAGTATGACATGCGATGCTATTTTTTTTTTTTTTTTTTTTTTTTTTTTTGCAGTACGCAGACCTCTCACCACTGTGGCCTCTCCCGTTGCAGAGCACAGGCTCCGGACGCACAGTCTCAGCGGCCATGGCTCACGGGCCCAGCCACTCCGCGGCATGTGGGGTCTTCCCAGACCGGGGCACGAACCCATGTCCCCTGCATCGGCAGGCAGACTCTCAACCACTGTGCCACCAGGGAAGCCTGACATGTGATGCTTTTAATCTTCCCTTGTACCATCCCTGACCTCCTTCAACAAAATTTACATTAAAAGAAAATTAAAGAATCACCCACCCTGTGTTTTCTTCTCTGAAACCCAGTTCATTCACATATTCATTCTCTCATTAAAGCCACATGTGGAATGTCCACTTTATCCAGGCAAGGTCAGGCCAGGGAGGAAATGATGAGTAAGTCTTCAAAAAACCACAGTCCCAACGATGACAAGACAGTGAAGATGGACCACCTTAGGGGAATGCACAGGGGCTGAGGCAGCAAAGGAGCAAAGAACTGCTAAGGCTCTGTTGGTAGAGGTACCAGAGGACTCAGGAGGCTGTCGGGGAGGAAGAAATTTTCCTCTACCCTTCTAGGTGCTTCTGGCCTAAGAATTGAATTGACATGAGATGGATAAGCAGGAGAAATCAAAAAGGAGTTTAATAACGTATACATGGGAGAGACCCAGATAAACTGAGTAACTCACCAAAATGACTGAAGCCTTCACCTTAAATGCTATCTTCAGCTAAAGATGAAAGAGGACATTGAGGGTAGTGGTTGGGGACTTCAAAGGGTAAAAATGCAATTCACATGAAGATAGTAAAGCAAATGTCTGGTAAATAAATGTTTGCTGGGTCATGCAGAGACAATGGGTCACAGAGTGGACCCATTGTCTGATCTCTAAGCCCTGCTGAGTTTCCCCCTCCACACTGAGCCCATATCTTTGCAGGTATCTCTGGTGATAGCTCTATTCTAGGGAACTGGCCTTCTTTCTTAATTCTTTTAGGCAGTTAGGGGGAATTTCAAAGTTTCTTCCTGAGTCTTTTGGGCCTTGGTTATTTTCAGCTCAAGATAATCCACATGCCCAAGAGATATTCTGGGGTGGAAAATTTTGCTCCCCTACAAGGTAATGCTTAAGATGGGCCATAAAATCTGAAAAATGGATGGCAGAGCAGGAAGGGAAATCAGTGCAGAGAGACCAGCACATTCAAGACCCCAAGGAGTGGGAAAGCAGGACACATCTGGGTTATGGAAAGCTAGTTGGTTTGACAGTGCTCATCTGGGTACAAGCCTCTCTAAGATGCTGACACCACTCACAATTCATAGCAGTAGCCACACCAATGAACATTCTACATCATGCCAGTTCTTCTTGGATTTCATTCCTCTACCATCTTTCTTCCCATACTCTGTTTACTCAGCCCATTCTGAGCTTGACCTGGTTCCCAGCCCCATCCACTCCCTGTGTAGCCAGTGTCCTACCACACCGTGGTCCCCAGAGTGTCCTGGCTTGGAGGGAGGAATCCACTCTTCTACCAGGTACCTGAGTGTCTGCTCTATATGGAAGCTGGAAAGCATGACCAGTAGCTTCAGGGAGCAGGGCTAACTGGTGTCCACATCCTGAGTAAGGGCAGGCTAGGGAGTCACAAAAGGTCCAACACATTAGGTCCGAGAATTGCTTCAGAGCAAATCTAGGATCAACAACAGAGAACAATCATTTATTCACAGGGATATTTATTGAGCATTTTTTTATGTGCCATGCACTGGGCCAGGGGCTGAAGATACAATGAGGAGAGTTAATCCCATCACTGCTGTGGCTGCTACTGGTACCCTCACCATGGCTGGCCAGTTGTTAAAGCTACTGGCCTTCCTGATTAGGACATTTAGTGTCTGCTCTGATTGGTCAGGCCTGTGCCACAGGGATGGTTATTTTTAATGCTACGTCTGGTCCCTGGCCTTGTTGTTAGTGGGCAGGTACAGATGTTAATCAATATTCATATTAACAAATGTACAATTACAAACTGAAATAAGGAAAAGAACTTTGAATTTGACCTAGAGTGGGAATGGTGGTCAGGGAAAGCTTCATGGAGGAAGAGACCCTTGAGCTGAGATCCAAATGATAAGCAGGAGATAACTGGCAGAGATGTAGGGGGTGGAGCAGAAGGTTAGAGCATTCTGAGCACATAGGGAGAGCCAGATGGCTTTGTGGATAGAGTTTGGTTGAACCCTCTAAGGTGAAGGGGTGGAGTGCAAGATGGATGAGCTGTGAAGAGTTCTAAGTTGGCTTGGGCATCGGTGCTTGTTATGGTCTAAATGTTTGTGTTCCTCCCAAAACTCATCCCCAAAATGTTGAAATCCTAATGCCTGAAGTGATGGTTTGGGGAGGTGCTTAAGCCTTGAAGGTGGAGCCCTCATGAATGAGATGAGTGCCTTTAAAAAGAGGCTCCAGAGAGATCCCTATTTCATTCTTCCATGTAAGGACACAGCAAGAATGCTCTGGCTTATGTATCAAAAGGAGGGTCCTCACCAGAACATGACCTTGCTGGTAACTTGATCTTGGACTTCTCAGCCTCCAGAACTGTGAGAAATACATTTCTACTGTTTTTAAGCTACCCAGTCTGTAGTATTTTATTATAGCAGCAACCCAAGTGGACTAAGACAGTATCCTTTTTTTTTGGGGGGGGGCAGCAGGGGAGTTGTTGAGATTCATACAAAAAGAGATGGTGGCTCAAACCTCAGCAGCAGAAGTGTAAAGTGATGGACACTCAGCACTTCTGTCCACCACTGCAGGTTAGAAAGAAAGTATACCACAAAGGCACCAGAAACCACAGGACATTGGCAAGCCCAGACAAGCCAGTCCATCCAGCTCTGTCCACAATGGCAAACACTGCCATTTCACATAGGGATGCTCCTCTTCATCAGTGAAAAACCTCATAAGCTCCCAAAATGTGGAGACATGGCTGAGCAAGTCAGTTCTAACCTTCACCTTGGGCTGGGGAGGGCTTCAGTTAGAGTCAGAAGCTTATCAGTTGCAAACAACAGAATCTACTCCAGCCAGTGTAAGCAGAAAGCACTCATAGAATCTCCAGGAGAGTCAGGGAATGAAACTTCCAGACTATGAAACCTGAAACCACACCCAAATTAACAATGTCCATCCACCCAGCAGGTATTCTGAGCCCAGTGACCGCTGGGCATGGTCACCTCAGCCTGCACCAGTCAAGGCACCAATAACACCCCACTCTTCATGCCTTTCCCCTCTGATCAGGCCAAATCCTTGATGCATCTCCATGTTCACCTCTCTTTCCCCTGAAGGGAAGTCTCCTGCATGAGCACCTGACCAGCGAAGTACAAGTCACATGTCTGCACCCTAGCTTCAAAGAAGACTGGGAAAGCATGCTGCTAGCGTCCTTCTTGGGGAAGTTGGACTTAGAAGATAAAAAAAGTCCCCAGGTATATGAAATACGCTGAAGAGGAGCCAACAGGGGTGTTTTCAGCTCCCATTAAGCACTGAAAGCCTGTGATCAAGATTGGGCACAGTCAGAGCCTCCATCACCTATTTCTTATATATTAAACAGGGCCACCTTAGACAGAATAAGGCTCCCTTTGTTTTGGAATGCTTTACTTCCACTCAGGACCAGCTACATAATTTACAGGTCCCAGTGAAAAACAAAAATGCTGTGCTCCTCATTCAAAAATTTAAAGACAGAGACAGAAGAACATTAAACCAAGCATGGGCCCCTCTGAGCATGGGTCCCTGTGTAACTGCACAGATCACAACCCTTGAAGCCGGCTCTACCTCCTTTTTCTTCTGATTGGCCAGTAGGATTTATGTCATTTGGACACGTGTCTAATCTACTGTTGCTAGACATGGTGGGAAGAGGTGGTAACTCAAGTGGCATCCTCAATAATAAGATACATGGTAAGGTCTGGATCCCTCTGGAAAACTATTAGAGCTCACTGGGTATGGGGAGAGGTATAATAAAATTCTGGAACCTATACAAAGAAGAAGAAATGATGAATTCCAAGGCTGAATTGAGAACAAAAATTGCTTTGGCAAGCTTGTTCATCCTGCCTCTCTTTATAATGCTCTACTTCTTGTCATGGCATATGGGTTGTTATGGTGAGTGAACTGGGGCAGCATTGTGAAACATTACAGAGAAGGTTTTCTTTTCTTTCTTTCTTTTTCTTTCTTTCCTTCTTTCCTTCTTTCTTTCCTTCTTTCTTCTATAAACGTTGGTCAAATGTATTCTCTGAAGCTAAGGTAAGACATCCATAACCTGGTATTTCATGACAAAGGATACATGTGTTCAACATTTATATAAAAAGAAAAAAAAATCCCAAGTTTCAACCATCGATACCAGGCTTCTCCAAAACCCATGGGCCTCAGCTACGAAAAAAAAAAAATCTTGACACTGGTAATACCTCATGCTCATTTGCACACCTGGAAGGATTCTAGCTGTAAGTCTAATGCCCACCTACAATGCTCAGGTGGTCTGAATAGGGATCTGACAATGTCAGCTCTGGGAAGGTGAGATAGAAGGCATGTTACCCTGACAAGTGTCCTTAAATGTGCTGAGGTGAGGAGAAGAGATACAGGTGTAGAAAAGATGGGAGTTCAGTTTGGGACAAGAGAGACTATTTCTGGTGTCAAAGTGCAAAAGAAAAGCAAAAACATAAATGGTAGGTGGAGTGTGGGGTTGGAGATCTAAGAAGACTGAGGAAATAGAAAGAGGAAGGGGGAAGTGAGTTCAGAGGTTTCTGGAGCAGAATCCAAGTGTTGTTAACATTCCTGGGGCCTTATTTAGTGCAGCAGATGGAAGAGCACCCCAGTGATGGAGTCAGTCCTCCTGGTTGTAACACTTCTCCTCCATTACTAACTGGGTGACCTTGCAGAAGTGATTTAACCTTGTCAAGCCTCAATTTTCTCATCTGCAAAATGTGGATAGTAATGAGAATTAAAAGAATGATTAAAAATTGACAACAGGGCTTCCCTGGTGGCGCAGTGGTTGAGAGTCTGCCTGCCGATGCAGGGGACACGGGTTCGTGCCCCGGTCCGGGAAGATCCCACATGCCGCGGGGCGGCTGGGCCCGTGAGCCATGGCCGCTGAGCCTGCACGTCCGGAGCCTGTGCTCCGCAATGGGAGAGGCCACAACAGTGAGAGGCCCGCGTACCACAAAAAAAAAAAAAAAAAAATTGACAACAGTGACTGGTTCATGGTAAGAACTCAATAAATACTAGGCATGGTGATGATGATGGTGATAATGATGGTGGTGATGATGACTGTTAAGATGATGATGGAGATGATGAAGGTGACTGATGGTGATGGTCAAGGGACCTGGCCTCTCCCGAACCCTGGAATGAGCACCATGGCGTGGGGCGGCTGAGTGTGTAGACCCCACAAGAGAGGGGTAGTGATGGGAGATGAGAAGGAACCAAGAGAGAAAGAGATGGGAGGCACAGGGAGCTAGTTGGGAGACCTGTGCAATCATTCCCAGTGAGATTCCCTGCCCAGCGCAGTGTCTGAAGTGATCTCTAAATACACATGAGATTGAATTGTAAATGTGTGTTATATAAAACAATCATCAAGCTGTGAGGATTCCCAGCTTTACAGTGAACACTTGGGCAAGTGGTTACATAAAATGGAGTAGAGGCTCTGTCAGGAGGAAGAAAGAGCTCTGCGGTCAGGGCAGCACGTTTGAGGAATGGCTCTGCCCGCAATGGGCAATTCTTTTTCTCTCCAGAGATTTACAGGAAACGACAGGAAGTGAGAGCTCTCACTCCCAGCTGCTGGCCGCTGGGGCACCAGAATCTGCGAGTTCTCACGTCTAAACCTCCCACGCTCATTTTAGGTGAAAAAAGGAGTTAGGAAATGTCTGTGAGGAGTTTTGGTTTTCTTTTCCTCTTCTGGAAATGTTTTGTGTTGTGTCAAATTACCACACATAGATGATGTATGTGTTTATTTCTCTTTTTCTGATTAGAAAAGTAATGCATGCTCATTAGAGAAAATTTGGAAAACACCAAAAAGTCAAAAGTCAAGAATAGGGATCACTAATAAGAACATTCTCCAGAGATCATTGCTCCACTTTTGGGCTTGTTTCTTCTCCTTTCATTCATTTACAGTATGCGTATAATACAAACATACATCCATAATGTTACATTTGTATTATATTTTAGACAATTAGATCATATAAACAGTTTTATGTCCTATGTCTTACACTGATCGCTGACATTTTTCTATGTCATGAAATGTTCTTTGAAAATTTTTAATTTACAAACAGTGAAATGACTTTATGGCATACAGTTCTGAGTGTTGGCAAATATAGATTCCTGTCACCACCACCATAGCCAGTGATCCAGAACAGTCTTGTCACTCCCCTCAAATTCCCTGAGGCTGCTCCTTTTCAGTTAGCCCCTCCCCCTAGTCTTAACCCTGAAACCAAAAAGTTCTCCATTCCTATAGTTTCACCTTTTCCAGAATGTTCTGTAAACAGAATTATACAGTATGTAGCCTTTTGGTCTGGCTTCTTTCACTTGGCATGCTGCAACTGAGTCTCATCCACACTGCTGCATTTATCCATAGTTAGTTACTTTTTATTGCTGAGTAGTATTCCACCGTATAGATATACCAAGGTTAGTTTATCCATTCACCAAATGAAGGACATTTGGGCTGGTAAACATAACTTTTCCTGTTTGAATGATATTCCATCCTACAGATATACCAAAACATATGCAAAGAGTTCCCTATTAGTAGAATGTTTAGTTCCCCCTCATTATAAATAACCCTTAAATGGACATCATTATACATAACTGTTTGCCTACCAAACATGTATGAATACACTTATATAGTATACATATATTTGAAGCTATCAACAAATATGCAGTGTGCCCTGCTGGTTGTATAAGAAAATATAAAAATATATATATACAGTTCTACCAAAATTTTCTTAAAATGTTTGCTTATATAACAAACAGTCTGAGTCTCAATATGTTGTATCATTATGAAAATAAGAAAATAATAACTAGCTTTAATTCTAATGCAGTAGTTTTTTTTCCCTGTGCTGCACAATAGGTTCTCATTAGTTATCTATTTTATACATCGTAGTGTATATATGTCAATCAAATTCTTAATGCAGTAGTTTTAACCGGTTAAATAGAACTAGCTTAATTTCTGAAATCCTGACCGTGTATATCATTCAAAACCCATTTCAGGACATTGTTTTCCCAGCAGGAAGCTTCTTTAGGCAATGGAGTCACCTGGTGTACACAGAACAAGAAGGATGACTGGGCAAGGACAGGTTTCAGGACTGCAGGCTGCTTAGGGCAACATAGCTGAGTTTCTAGTTATTACATCTGAGCAACTGAAGCCAAAGCCACTAAGAGAGGAAAGACAAAGCTGGCACTTTGTTCTGCATAAAGGGACAGGGCTTCTCTCTGAGTAGATGTTGCTGCCCTGCAAATTAAAAAGGAAATAGAAAAAATGTCAGTATTGGTGGATGACACCTACTTTCAAAAACATATATGCACACTGTGGAAAATTTAAATAGTACATGGGACTTCCCTGGCAGCGCAGTGGTTAAGAATCTGCCTGCCAGTGCAGGGGACACTGGTTTGATCCCTGGTCCTGGAAGATCCCACAGGCTGAGGAGCAACTAAGCCCGTGCACCACAACTACTAAGCCCGTACTCTAGAGCCCGTGAGCCACAACTAGTGAGCCTGCATGCCACAACTACTGAAGCCCACGCGCCTAGAGCCCATGCTCTGCAACAAGAGAAGCCACTGCAGTGAGAAGCCCGCGCACTGCAACAAAGAGTGATCTCGGCTTGCCACAGCTAGAGAAAAGACCACGCGCAGCAATGAAGACCCAATGCAGCCAAAAATAAATAAATAAATATAAATAAATAGTACAGAAAGTTACAAAGTGAAAAGTAAAAGCTCCTTGGCTTCCCTATTCCCACTTTCCATAGAGAATCATCCTTGATAGTTTTGATTTGTCCTTCCAGGAATGCGATACACACTACCCACACACACACTTGTGTGTGCACACACACTCCCCCCCCCCACACAGACTCACATATCCTTTTATCTAAGTACAAGTGGAATCTACAACTTGTTTTTTCACCCAACAGCACATCTTGCACATACTTCCATATCGGTACATGTGGAGTTTATTCATTCTTCCTCATGGGTGAATTCTGATTGTATGGATGTACCATAAAGTTCGCCAAGTTCCCTATTGATGGACATTACATCATCACAGTTTAACTGGTGAGGAAAAACCAGTCATGACATAAAGACACTGAGAGAGGATCTGGCCAAAATAGGGACTCTGGTCATAGCAAATAGGGTCTGACCACCAGATTTTTAAAAACAGAAATTACTGAATTCTTTGAAAACAATTAAAAAACAAACTTTTAAAATTATGAAACAATCTGAGGATTTTATTCCCTGGATCCTGACTAGTGGCTGGGGTCCTTGAAAGTTGCTTACTCCATGAGTGCTGTTTGCCCCTTTTTTGCTAAAGGAATCTCGAGCAGCCCACAAATTTGTACTAGGGCTCCTCCTGCTGGACATTTTCTATAATTGCACTTCTAATTCAGTTAATGTTCCAGACAGTTCTTTCAAAATTGATTAGTGTTTTTGCTGTTAAATAATTAACCAATTAAGACAAAGACAAATTTACTTTTACTTTTTAAGAAAATAAAATAACACAGAACTAAACACAGTAAAAATGAGTCTCCCTTTGTCTTTTTCCAGTTCTCACTCCCTTCCCTTGCCATTGGGAGTTTATCTTAGATCTATTTCTATCATTTACATCTATTGTCATGCACAAACTGAATATAGTTTTGTTTTCTTTCACTTTAGATGCCTGGGTCCACTTGTCACATTTTAGCTTAAGCTTTTCGTGTCACTGTGAGGCTTTGCTTGAGGGTGGTGTTTATGCAGAGAAAAAGCACATTATTTGCAGTTACTTTGGTCTTAAAAATTAATTCTAACTATTAAATTTATAAATTCAAAAGCTTGACTTTCCCATACACTTTTCTAGTTAATTTGTGAATAGTATTCTTCTAATTAAAAGCCTAGTCAACTCTGATAATAACTTTTAAGGGGGCTTCACAATTATTCCAATTTCCTGAATATTTTAAACTCAAGTTATTTTAGGTTAAATTATTTTAAACTTACATTTTAAAACATTACATTTTCTTTATAAAATACTTTAAATGACTTTAAGTGAGCAAAACCTTCTCGAATACTTAATTCTAGTAAATCTAATAAATGTATAAAATTTAATCTTAATTCTCTTAAACATTCCAGTACTGATTGAAAACTTAGTAAAATTCTCTTATAACTTTCAACTAAAAATCCTAAGCCTGAAATCATTTTTTTTTAAATCAGTTATTTAATAGTTACACTTAAATTGGAATCACAGGGCTATTCCAAGAGCTATTCTTAAATGCTAAACTCTCTAAAATGTTGTAAATAAATTAAAATGATGTAAATAAATTAAATATCAAAAACTACAGATTGTTCCTAAACTTACCACAAAAATAATGTGAGTTGGATTCTAAACTTTTGCAGATTCAAAGTCTTTTACCCCACTATTCCTAAGCAAGTGAAATTTGCCATCCCACTTCTGTGGCCTAGGGCCAGGGCAGAACAGGGGAACACATTTTGGAGAGAGAATTCAGGCCAAGATGGGAAATCTGATGTTTTCCCTTGACCCTGACTGACAAGGCGAACCCTATGTCAGTAACATGAGTACGTCTGTTTTCTCATATCCTCACCAATCCTGTAGATTATCCATCTACTGAATTTTTGGCCAATATTATAACCTATAAGCATACAAAGTTGTTTTCTACATGTTTTTCACTTTGTTTGTGAGAATTTTTCCATATTGCTGCATGATCATCATGATTACGGTTGTTTCACTTTCACCCCCAGCTTTATGGAGATATAACTGACATAAACCACCTACCATTGTTTTTAATGGCTACATTCTATTCCATGTGGTAAGTATAACCCTTTGATGTAACCATTCCCATACCCTTGAATATTTAGCTCCAGCTCTCAATGTTTGCACTTCTGATACTGCATTAAAAAGAATTGTTTGTGAACCTCTGTGAGCATGTAGATTGAATCTATATTTTGAATCATGTCTTTAGAATAGGGTACTTAAAGTCTGACTTAGGTCAAAGATTATGAATATTTTTATAATTCTTGATACATATTATCAAGTTGTTCTCCCAAAGCGTTTTCACAACTTACAATGCCATCAAGCATTGAATAACATCTTTAAAATATTTTTCTGCTGGGCTTCCCTGGTGGCGCAGTGGTTGGGAGTCCGCCTGCTGATACAGGGGACACGGGTTCGTGCCCTGGTCTGGGAGGATCCCACATGCCGCGGAGCGGCTGGGCCCGTGAGCCATGGCCACGGAGCCTGTGCTCCGCAATGGGAGAGGCCACAACAGTGAGAGGCCCGTGTATCGCAAAAAAAAAAAAAAAAAAAAAAAATTTCTGCTATTTTTTGTCACGGTATGTTAAAGAAGTTGAGGTGGAAATTGCCCTTTATTGAATGTGTAGTTCATTATTATTAGATCAATAAAATAATGTTTCATATTTGCCACTGGTGGTTCCTCTTCTGTAAATTATCTACCAGTATTCTTTGCTAAATCATTTTTAAAGGAGATTAGTAAAATTCCTTCCAAAGTAATGAAAGTGGAGAAAACCTCGGCAAAGAGTGAAAGAGGGTTTTATTCTTGACGTTCAATGGACTTGGGAAAGAACTCTCATAAATAAATCTGTTCAACAGTCACTGAAAGAATGCCCAAAGAAGGAAAGAAGAACTGGTCAGGAACTATAAAACTCTTACTTCTCTGCTGTGGTGTGAACCCCAGAAACATCTGGAGGCAGTGTGGTTCAGTGGGAAGAGCAAGGACTTTACACACAGACAGACCTGGGTTCCACTTCTGCCTCTAGCCAGTCCTGAGTGACTTTAAGGGGTCACTTAACCTCTCTGAACCTCAGCATCACTAATGGCGATCAAACTGCCCACCTTCCAAGAATGTGGTTGGATGCAATGAGATGATGACTCCAAAGACCAGGTTGACAGGCTGACATGTGCAAAGTGCTCAGAAAGACCTGAAGACTGGTGAGGAGAGCTGCCCTCATTCACCGTACAGAGCCTGCAGCAGGGGAGGGAAAAGCAGGCACCGGTGCCAGGGTGGCCCCACTTGCCTATTTTGGGAACAGCAGTGTAGGGTGCAACAGGTTTTACAGGAAGGAATTTTACACGATCTGTATCTGCATAAAGTTTACAGTCTGTTTATGGAGACAGAGTAAAACCAGAAAGACCTAAGTTACACAGTGACAATAAGGACACTTACCTCTCCAGACCTTATGAGGTGCCCTGCTCACTGGAGAGTCTATTCTATTAAATCTCCCCAACAACTTTATTCCCCTTTTTTCCACCTACTGAGCCACAGCTGGATTCTGTTTCTTACAATCAAAATCTGGAACTTCTACACAGGCTGCCCCTGGTCACTTCTTATAGGACAAACTCTCACAGGACCCGTGCCATTCCCTTCAGTTGCCCAGCTCCTTTCAACATCATTTGTCTCAAATCTATGCCTCCCCAGGGTAGAAAAATCAATCATTTGTTCACTCATTCATTCATTCCTCAGTGCCTACCAGGCTGCAGGCTCCCTCCTAGGTTCTTGAGTCACATTCATCAGTGAACAGAACAAGGAAAAGCCCCTGTCCTCCTGGAGTTGATGTTCTAACAGATGGGAAACAGGTAATAAAAAACAAACTTAACAAACAAATAAGTCAGAAGATGATAAACAAACACTATAGAAAAGAAAAGTAGAGCAACATGAGGGGGTTTGCAGAGCCAGAGTTGATGGTGCAGGCTGCAGCTTTAAACACGGAAGTCAAGGTTGCCTCAGGGAGCTGAGATGTGAGCAAACACAGTGAGTGAGTTGGCCACATGGGGAAGGACTTCCGGGCAGAGAAAACAGCGACCAAGGCCCTGTGGTGGGAATGTGCTGTCAAGTCCCAGGAGGTCACTGCGGCTGAGTCCCAGTGAAGAAAGGGAAGAAGAAAAAAGTCTGAGAGAAGTGGGGCTGGGGGTCCTGGGCAGGCTGTTTGGCTCTTACTCTGAGTGATGTGGGACTGACTGCAGGGCTGTGAGCAGATGAGTGACGTGACTGAATTTTCGAAGGACTATTCCTTATACTATGTGCATGTTTGAAATTTCCCTAATAAACAATAAAAATAAAAGGCTAACTCCTTAGTAGCTGGGTTTCAAAGAGGCCCCGTGGCTCAGACCAGGCTGGTCACAGTAGATGATGGGATTTTCCATTAATTTTGTAAGTTGAATCAACAGGATTTTTTGCTGAAGGGTGAAAGAAGGGAAGGCATTAAGAAAGGCGCTAAGATTTTAGGAACAGGCGTTTGGAGATTTTTGGAAAGGGGGGTGTTACCATCAATTGAGACAGGGATGTATGGGTAGACCAACTGAGGGGTGTATTCATTTCCCGTTGCTGCTGTAATAAACTCAGTGGCTCAAAACACCACAGTTTTATTTATTCTCCTACAGTTCTGGAGGTCAAGAGTCTGAAACCAGTTTCCCGGGTTAGTCAAGGTGTCAGTGGGGCTGGTTCCTTTTGGAAAATCTCCAGAGGGGAGAATCTGTGTCCTTGACCTTTATCTACCTTCAAAGTATATCATTCTAATCTCTGCTTGCATTACCACACTGCCTTCCCCTCCTCTTGAACCAAATCTCCTTCTGCCTTGCTCTTATAAGGACACTTACGTTACATGCAGGGCCCACCAGGATAGTCCAGAATCATCTCCCCACCTCAAGATCGTTAACTTCATCATACCTGCAAAGCCCCTTGTGTAATATAAAGTAAAATCCACTCATTCCAGGAATTAGGACCTGCATATCTTTGGATGCCATGACTCAGCCTACCACCGTGGGTAAATTCAGTCGGTTTGGGATGTGTTGCATTTGAAATATCTATTAGACATCAGAGTAAACTGCTGAATATACAAGTGTGGCGTTCAGTACAGGGCCTGGACTAGAAATACTCATTTTGGAGTCACCAGCATACAGATGAGATTTAAAGCCGTGAGACTGGATTTAAAGCAGAGATTCAATTTCCCAACCTCCCTGGAGTTAGAGCACAAACGCGTGCTCAAAACTCTGCCAACCAGATGTACCCACATCTGGGTATAGCTGTGGGCATAGTAGATTAAAACAGCAGATGCCACCGAGGGTTCATTCTAGCTGGGGGTGCCCTGGCACCAGCTCTCCGAGGCAGCCGTGGCAGACATTCTAGAAGGAGCAACCAGGCACAAGCATCATAGGAACTCTCTGCGGTGTCTGTGCCCAACAGGCTGCAGGCGGATCTCCCCTAGGGCAGTTTTGGGTGGGACTTTGGCATAGCCTCCAGCCCTGCTTCTCTGGCTCTCCCAGGAAGACTCTGAGTGACCCAATATCCTTCAACACATCCCATTTCTGCTGAGCTACCTGGATCTGGTATGCGATGCTTTGTGATTATGAGTTTCGACCAACGTGCTCCTTACTTGAACTTTAGGAACCTGAAGGCTGCACCTGGGTCCAGGCTCTGGGGAGTCTTTCTAGTATCCTGTCTAGAAGGGAGGTTGGGCGCCGTCTTCACAACAAACCCATGTGGCAGTTTCCATTATTTCAGTTTTGTAGATGAGAAAAATGTCAAATTCAGGTCATCTGACTCCAACTGCATTGCTCTCACCATGGCCAAAAGGGTCAGTGTCCACAGGACTGTGGGCAGGAAAGCACAGGATGTCTTCAGGGAAGTGGATCCAAGCCTGCAGTGAAAGTTTCCGGTGGGGAGCAGTGGGTGGTGTGTTTAGAAGGAGGTTTTTATAACCAGGAAGGCCAGGCCAGAAGTTTAGACTCGGTAGCAGGGAACATTGAAGGTTTCTGAGCAGAAGGGACAGGAGAGTGGATTTTGTTCCCAGGTGAGGAAAGTGAAGACCCAGGTACACAGTCTGCTCTTTACTTCCTGTGAGAGGACTCAAAAACATGCGTGCCTAATTCACAGACAGTGAACAGCAGAGAGTGGGAGAGGACTTAACCTCGCCAGCCACCCTGGGACACCTGCTGGTGTTGGTGGATCTCTTATCCCAATTTCTAGTCAAAAGAGCCTAACTGTCGCCAGGGTGAATTCTGGAAACCTCATAGACTCACTTCAGACCCACTCACTGGCTGGGTAGTCTTTTCTTGGGCAAATCCTTCATTATCTTCTCTAAGCCAGAGTTTCTACACCCCTGAAATGAGGGTAACAGAACCTATCTGTACCGGTTCAGATATAGGTTTGGTTGCTGTTGAAATGACCCCAAATCCCAGGGGCTTAGACAAAACAGATGTTATCTCTCTCTCCATAACTGTGCAGGCTGATACTGTGTTTCCATGGTAGGGGGCACCCAGCCTCCGTCTATGGCATGCTCTGCCATGCCCAGCGAAGGCGGCTCATCACCACACCTTCTGGGTCCATACACCAGCCAACAAAGGGGGAAGGAATGAATGTTCTTTCCTTTCAAGTCACCCACATCACTCGGCCACAGAGGAAAGAGAGGCTGGGAAGTACAATTGTTATTCTTGGCAACCATGAGGCCAACTAACATTCAAGCGTTCTATTACTAAATGAAGATAGGAAGAAGAGCTATATGGGGATGATGAGCAGTCTCTCTGCCTGTCTGTTTGTCTTTCACTCTCCTCTCTGTGTCTATCTAATGGACTAGTTAGAAGGATGAACAGAATGTTCTATGCAATGCACACAGCACAGCCCCTGGCATACAGTTGATGTCCAGCCCAGATTAGTTTTCTTCTCCTTCTAGATGGAAAAATGGATCCTACAGATTTTTATGGAGCACCTACTCTGTGCAATTGTGATGAGACACACAAAGAGGAAGTTCATGCAATCTCTAAGTTGAGTGTTGGAGACAGATGGTGAGGAATGAATTACAACATGACTGGAAAGAGGGAAGCGCTGTAGTTGGGTTGTGCACAAAGTCAATGGAGCACAGAGAAGGGAGTTCTTACATCCACCTGCAGAATCAGGAAAGTCTTACAGACAAAGGGACATTTGGAGTTGGGTCCTTAAAGGTACATACAATTTTAGCAGATAGGAAAGGAAGGGAAGAGAACTCAGGTGTTGGCATCAGAAATCTTCCTGCCAACACAAATCAAAACAACAATAAAGGGCTTCCCTGGTGGCGCAGTGGTTGAGAGTCCGCCGGCCGATGCAGGGGACATGGGTTCGTGCCCCGGTCCGGGAGGATCCCACATGCCGCAGAGTGGATGGGCCCGTGAGCCATAGCCGCTGAGCCTGCACATCTGGAGCCTGTGCGCCGCAATAGGAGAGGCCACAACAGTGAGAGGCCCGCGTACCGCAAAAAAAAAAAAAAAAAAAAAAAAAAAAAAAAAAAAACAATAAAGCATCATGTTTTATCCAGAAGACTGACTAAAATTAGGTATAGATACAGGTACAAGTACAGATAATACCCAGGGTTAGTGAAGAACGGGAGAAAGGGGCACCTGCCACATACTGTTGGCGGGAGTGCACACTGGGGCAGCTTTGTTGAAACATATCAAAATTCAAACTACAAATACATTCTTTGACCCAGCAACTCCCTTTCTGGTAATCTTTCCTACACAGACACTTCAACAAGAGCTCAAGGTATGCAATCAAGGATTATATTTCAGCATTGTTTATAATAATAAACAACTACAACCACAACCTACAACTAAGTCAGCCTATGACTGAAAAATGGTTAAATAAATGGCGAGTGGCCATCCTACAGAATACTCCGCAGCCACTAAAAGACGGAGTCAGAAAGTAGGCACAGACAGAAAAGGATGACGTCCTTATATCGTTAAGTGAAAAAGGGCCACAGCAGAACAGTCTGTCCAGCATGACTGCTTTTTGTACAACAACAGAGGCAAGTAAATAAATGAAAATAAGACCAAGCCAAAAACAAATAGATGAACAAACTTACATCTCTGCCTGGTAACATATGTGTATGTGTGTGTACTGGGATGCATGGGAGGAGGTGGACCAAAATGTTGAAAGAAATTACTTTGAGGAAATGGAAGTAGAGGGAAAAGTCTTCATCTTATTCACTGTTGATGATAGCTAAATACTGGAAACAATCTAAATGTCCCCTTTGGGCAATGGGTTAAATAAATCATGATGTGCACACACAACAGAACACTACAGATAGGAAAACAACACAAAGACACTCTTATACGAAAAAAGCGCGTTGCAGAATCCTATGTATACTATCATTTATACTAATAGTATAGGGCTTCCCTGGTGGCACAGTGGTTAAGAATCCGCCTGCCAATGTAGGGGACACGGGTTTGATCCCTGGCCCGGGAAGACCCCACATGCTGCAGAGCAACGAAGCCCATGCGCCACAACTACTGAGCCTGCGCTCTAGAGCCCGTGCTCTAGAGCCCATGCTCTAGAGCCCGTGCTCTGCAACAAGAGAAGCCACGACAATGAGAAGCCCACACACCACAAGGAAAAGTAGCCCCCGCTTGCCTCAACTAGGAAAAGCTCATGCACAGCAACGAAGACCCAACACAGCCAAAAATAAAAACAAATAAATTAATTAATTTAAAAAAATGTATACATTAGGATTGAGAAATGTAAACCTTACCACTTAAATGGAGTCAGGAGGTCAGAAGGGGGAGCTCTCATGCAGTGCCACTCACATCAATTACAGGAAGAATTACAGAATTACAGACCCCAACAGAATCATCCACAGGAACAATCATCAATCATCAACAGGCCACAGCAGGAGAGATGTACACTGCATCTTCTGTAAGAAATCAACTACCCCAGCAACTCAGCCAATGAGAAACTGTCATCACCTTGAATTCTCACTTTTCTCTGATGGACTTTCATTCAAAACACCCCCTCCCAACTTACTCCTTTTTCTCTATAAAATAAAGTTCCTCTCCTTCGTTTATTGGACTTGTCTATGGTTTTGCTATAGCCTGCTTGTCCCGAACTGCTATTCCCAAATAAACCCATTTTGCTCGTAACATAACTGTCATCTCTAAGGGCAACAGAAATAAGTTTTAATAGGTCCTCCTGCCACCCCATTCCCAGCCTTTGTGCTGAAGCTGAGGCATCAGGGCAGCCTCTGCTCTGTGGTACATGGCAGGGGTTCATTCAGCTCAGCTGCACAGATGTTCAGCAAACCTGCACCAACCCAGCAGTTCAGAGATGCAGAGAAGTGCAGTGCAGAAGTACCAGTCTTACTCTGCAGCCAGACGTTTTAGGGGGTGGGTGTAAAATGATATTGCAATTCACCAGCGTTCTATAAATAGTATGGACTGATTATTTTGGGGAAGCAAGGAAGTTGGGTTAAGGCATTCACTTACGAATTTAAGGCACAGTCAGGATGAGTGCTGTGTTGCACACACATTAAGAGCTTCACTGGTCTATAAAATGAAAAGAAGTAATATTTAAGGGATTATTTAAATGACTTGCATTCATCATACATTTATGGGGGGGCCTGCAAGGTACTGGAGATACAAAGTCTTTGACCTCGAAGAACATAGTTTCTTTTTAAAAATATTAGCCGGCATTTATTGAGCACTTACTATGTACCAAGAAATCTGATTACATATTTTACATAGATTATGTCATTTAATCCTCACAACAGCCAAACAAAGCAGGTACTATTATCATCTCCAATCTAGAGTTGAGGAAGCTGTCCAGAAGCACTTGCTCAAGTTCTCACAGTAGCAAGCTGTGGAGCTGAACTTGAACCTCCACTCCAGAGCCTGAGCATGGAACCACTTCTGTAAGGGTGTACGATTTTGCTTGGAAAAACCTCTTGGTAAGAATTTTGGGCAGGTTGGACTCGAAGCACACAGGTGATGTCTGGTGCCCAGGCTTCAGCGAAGAAAGTTAAATTGCTCTGTACAGTAGAGGTAGAAGATGTGGGGTCCAGGCAGCCAGGAGGGAAGGGAAAGCAGCAGTGAAGACAGGAGCCAGGTAACAGTGGGAGGAAAGCCAAAGGAGGATCTCTGGGTAAGGGGACCAGAAGGGACTCTGGAAGAACAGGAAACACGTTCGGTCTATGGCACGCTATGTGACCCCTCTGTAGGACTCCCTACTTCTCAGTCTACACTATTCAGATATTTTTTACAAGAGTAGTTTGTTATTTGCTATGTTATGCCCCCCAGAAAAGATGCATTGAGTTTCACTGAGTCTGGATCAATACAGCGCTAAGCAGAAAACAATCAAGAGAAAAGAGAGGCTTTGGGGAAAGACATCGCCAAAATTTGCAGGGATCCTGGGGAGAACTTTCAACTGCCACAGGACAGAGGTCAGTGTCACCTGAATTTTGAGAGGCATCTGGCTTGAGTTTGATTTGTTAACCTTGTTCGCTCTCCCATGTTAAGCCTGTTGTTATCGCCTCTGGGGTCCCAGGAGCAATAAAAACCCTACCTTAACCCAAAGAGAGCCCACGAGCAGTACAAAAATGGGAGCTGGGAGGCTGAGCCAGGCAAGGGAGGAGCCCTGAAACCAGCTTTGGTGGGGGAAACTTGAGCCAGTAAAAGCAGGCTGAGACCCTGAGGCTCACAGCCTGTTAGTCAGGAATGAGACCCTGGCTGGGCTCCCACACTTGACCTGATGACTTATAAAAAGACAGCCTCCTCGGGGGAGGTCCTGGACCAAAGCAAAGGGGTCCTAACTGTGGAATTTTTAGCCATGGTTTTCTCTACCATTGAGCTGTTTTAGAGTAAGAATTATCTTTTATTTAATTTACTAAAATCTGATGCCTTGATTAAGAATTAGAGTTCTACAGTAGAAAGAAAAGAGGAATCTTCAGGGCCACTCAATGCTGGGTTCAAATTTCAGCTCTGTCACTGAGTGGTGACCTTTGGGAACTTGCTCAACCTCTCTTAACACTTAATTTACCCATCCATGAAAAGCGGATATTTATATAAACCTTAAAAACAGACAAAACTAGGGCTTCCCTGGTGGCGCAGTGGTTAAGAATCCACCTGCCAATGCAGGGGACACGGGTTCAAGCCCTGGTCTGGGAAGATCCCACATGCTGCGTAGCAGCTAAGCCCGTGAGCCACAACTACTGAAGCCCGCACGCTTAGAGCCTGTGCTCCACAACAAGAGAAGCCACACCAGTGAGAAGCCTGCACACCGCAACAAAGAATAGCTCCCGCTTGCCTCAACTAGAGGAAGCCTGCGCATAGCAATGAAGACCCAACAGAGCCAAAAATAAATAAAATTTAAAAAAAGAAAACAGACAAAACTAACCTATGCTCTTACAAGTCTAGAGAGTGGTTACTACTGTGGGCAGGCAGGGAGCCTGAAAGGGAAGCCAAGGGGAGACTAGGGGTGCTGGTTGTGCTCTGTTTCTTGATCTACATGCTGGGTACATGTGTATGTTGAACTTGTGAAAATTCATCCACCTGTATACTTATGGTTTCTGCATTTTTCTGTACACAGATTATATTTCCAAAAAAGAGTATGTGCTTCACTTTGTTTTCAAAAGAGGGTGATAACAACACCTAACTTGAGAGATTCCTGAGAGCATTAGCAATAATAGATGAGTAAAATGGTACAGCTTCAAGCTGTGGAAAAAGAACAGCTTTGAGGGGCTTGTTCTCCTGGGGAGTCCAGAGTAGGGGGAGACCCACACTTCCAGGGGCTTTGCTCAGGTGGGACGGTTACCTGATCCATGGAACTTTTGAGACAGCAGAGGGCAACAGGGCCACCTGGATGGTCACGGGCACTGGCAAAGACTGCGGATGTAACGTGCACCCTGCCCTACCCACAAACGTTTGGGAAAGCCACTAAATCCCTGCAGTGTTGGACTCCAGCCCCTAAGGAGACAAACAGGCCTGTAGACTCAGGTGCCGACACAGAGAGAAGAAGGAAGCAGCAAGGTGAGTAATTCCCAGTCCAGGGGAGGGCTTTCAACTGCTGCGGGGATTGAGCCAAATTTACCTACATTTCCAAGTATCAGGAATGCCCTGAAACGATCTCTGATTATACGTATATAAAGTGCCTGTCCCATAACGTGCTCAATAAATGGTAGCTATGATGATTTTCCTGTTGGTCCACAGTCACCATGCATCTCTCTGTAAGTATCTCAAACTCCACCTTAGCACATGTCATGCACAGAGTGGCATCCAGAGATGCAGGGACCACAGTCCCTGTTCTCAGGTGACGCACATGCAGTAATCAAGTGAAGAGAAAACTAGACATACACAAATGACAAAGGGCTGCTGTCTGTCCTTTAGCGTCATTAAAAAGGACTCTGGACAGAAGTGGGCGGGAGCCAGGTGGAACCCTGGCCAGAAGGCACTCCCAGTCCCCACACCCAGTGACAACCCAGAAGGCACAGTTCCGTGGGCTTTGGAGCTGATCTCTGAAAAACCTTTTCGGCAACCCTCTGCTCCTCCTTTGAATATATACACTGACTATAATTTGCCACCTACTTGTAGTCATTGATACAGCTATACTGGAAACCCATTTTCTCCAGTCTCTCTTCCAGGATTTTCACACTGCCTTCTCCACAGGATTCCCTGAAACACAAAAACATAAAAACTATCGAAATAGAAGGAGAAGAGGATGGGGGGAGCTGTTTCTATGTTAATCAAAAAATATTTTGACCGTGTGCTCCCTAGATGTTCTCCTCTCTGGAGAAATACGTGGCAAATTCTCTGGACCCAAAAAGGCTGCCAGCAGTCAAGCCGCGGGTGCCCAGGACAGGGTGCTCTGAGCTTTCAAACCTGCCCGAAGTTTTGCAAGTCACAGGCCTTCGGAGGGCTTCTGCCGGCGCATGCGCGGTGCTCCACAGGGCTCATCACAGCCCCGCCCGCCAACGCAGCGCTGTGCTTGTGCGCCGAGCCTGACCAAAGGTGAGTGCCAGCCTGTTCAACCCAGAGTGTATGAAGTTAAGCTTCAAATGGAAACAAAAACATACATGTCAAAAATATGAGAAAACGTAGATAAACAAAAGGGAAAAAACCCCAAATCTCACATCAGTAGAGATAACTGCTGCTAACATTTTGGTGTACATCATTCTAGACTTACAGTATATTTATTCCCACAAGACTTTTAAAATATTACAATGTGATTCTGCTGCCCAACGCATTTTGTAATATGTGTTTGCCCATGTCTGTGTATATACATATATACCTCTCCGCCATTATTTTTAATTCCTGCCTGGTCTACCTTACACAATCAGAACACAATTCATAAAAGCAGTCGCCTCTTGTTAAAGACCAAGGTTTATTCCTATATTTCAACGTCATTGACACTACAAAAAAACCTTGTTGAAGTTTCATTCTCATGCACATGCTTAATTATTTGCTTCCTTAGCATACATTCCTGAAAGTAGGTTTCCTGTCACCGAGGTTTTGAATGCTTTTTAAGGCTTTTGATGGCACTGCCACACTGAACCCCATGTTGACCACCCCAACAGAGTATAAGATGTCTATGTCCCCACGTTCTCAACAACAAGGATTCTTGCCCTCCCGACGGTCAGAGTTAAGCAGGGGGATTGATAAAGGCAGAGGTGGGTACAACACTGCCAGCTGTGATGAGTAGGTATGTTATTCACGTTCCAGACAGGATCTGGCCTCAGTTTACCTGGAGTGGGAAGGTGAACAGCCTCCCCACTATAAAATTAACAGAGAGGAGGTGTACAGGGAGGAAATGAGCCATGGGAGGAAGTTTTCACAGAAGTGGAATTCTAGGCATTACGGGAATGAAGAGGGTAAGGTGTTGAGTGACATCATGTTTTAGAACCTTGCCAAAATCTGGGACTCTGTCCTTCTCTGGGCCAAGTTCACTACTTAGAATTTTTTGGTAAACAATGACATGGAGGTTTCAGGACACCTAGACACAGAGCTCAGTCAATAGGTTATTTTTTTTTTTTTTTAAATAAAAGCAATCAAAGCAGTGCTAAACACAATTAGCTATCAGCCATGTGATTTTTCACTTTCTATGATTTTTTTCCCCTAAAATCTGAGCAGTTTGGGACCCCCATTTTCTTAGCTCATGACCTGCACCTCCATCCTGTGGCACAGATGTGGACAACCAGGTGTTCTTACCCCTTTATCATCTCTCCTGACACAGAAATAATGGGCTGAGATGACAATGAATTGCAATTTCCTTATCTCATTAAAAACAGATTCAAAGAAAACAAAAATAAACAAATGTGACCTAATGAAACTTAAAAGCTTTTTGCACAGCAAAGGAAACCATAAGCAAGACAAAAAGACAACCCTCAGAATGGGAGAAAATATTTGCAAACGAAGCAACTACAAAGGATTAATCTCCAAAATATACAAGCAGCTTATGTAGCTCAATATCAAAAAAACAAAAAACCCAATCCAAAAATGGGCAGAAGACCTAAATAGACATTTCTCCAAAGAAGATATACAGATTGCCAACAAACACATGAAAGGATGCTCAACATCACTAATCATTAGACAAATGCAAATCAAAACTACAATGACACTTTGTTATAAAGCAGAAACTAACACACCATTGTAAAGCAATTATACTCCAATAAAGATGTAAAAAAAATAAAAAACTACAATGAGATATCATCTCACATTGGTCAGAATGGCCATCATTAAAATATCTACAAACAATAAATGCTGGAGTGCGTGTGAAGAAAACCTCTTGAACCCTCTTGCACTGTTGGTGGGAATGTAAATTGATACAGCCACTATGGAGACCAGTATGGAGGTTCCTTAAAAAGTTAAAAATAGAACTACCACATGACCCAGCAATCCCACCACTGGGCATATACCCTGAGAAAACCATAATTCAAAAAGAGTCATGTACCACAATGTTCATTGCAGCACTATTTACAATAGCCAGGACATGGAAGCAACCTAAGTGTCCATCAACAGATGAATGGATAAAGAAGATGTGGCACATATATACAATGGAATATTACTCAGCCATAAAAAGAAATGAAATTGAGTTATTTATAGTGAAGTGGATGGACCTAGAGTCTGTCATACAGAGTGAGTAAGTCAGAAAGAGAAAAACAAGTACCGTATGCAAACATGTATATATGGAACCTAAAAAAAAAAATGGTTCTGAAGAACCTAGGGGCAGGACAGGAATAAAGACGCAGATGTAGAGAATGGACTTGAGGACATGGGGAGAGGGAAGGATAAGCTGCGAAGAAGTGAGAGAGTGGTATTGACATATATACACTACCAAATGTCAAATAGATAGCTAGTGGGAAGCAGCCACATAGCACAGGGAGATCAGCTCCATGCTTTGTGACCACCTAAGGGGGTGGAATAGAGAGGGTGGGAGGGAGATGCAAGAGGGAGGGGATATGGGGATATATGTATATGCATAGCTGATTCACTTTGTTATACAGCAGAAACTAACACAACAGTATAAAGCAATTATACTCCAATAAAGATGTTTTAAAAAAAAAAGATTCAAAGGACTATCTTTCTCTGATAGATACATTAAAACAACAAGCAAGCATAACATCTAGACAAAAAGCAACTTCTCACAGAAACAAGAAAAACAATACATATTGTTTTTCATGCAACAATAAGTATAAGTTGTCTTCTGGGAAGAGAAGAGCAGATTCTGGTATGACTGTGTAATAAGTCATTTGCAAATTTAATCTACTGCCCAAGAGAAAAAATAATCACTCATTATATAGTGAGTCTTAGGGGGTCCTGGTGGCCTGAAATGGGGAATTTGCTAAGATACTTCCAGAACATTCTTTCAATAACACGTCCACTCAATGCTTTCCCCAATGTAGCTTCAATGCCCTGAAGGACAGGGCCCCAGCTGCTTCTGAAGCACCATCACGTCTGCACAGCTTTTACCAGGCTTGGCCTTATTGGCTTGTCTCTGAGCCAACTGGGTTTACGTTTTTTATCTTTAGTTTTGCCAGCAGTGCCCTTTGTTGATGAGAAGGATGAGTTCAAGTTTGCATTGATATCTGAGCTGATATAACCACTTGAGTTAGTGGCTTCCCAGAAAAATATAGATCATAAAAGTTTCCTTAGCCAGTTATCTGAGACCCAGCTGCGAAACTGGTTGTTCTCTGAGAAGAACGTCTTCATTACATGGTCCATGAGTCCATTCTGTGAACTCCTAGTGAGGCTTTTGAGCTTTAAATGACCAGGGAGAAAAACTGGCTTTGACCTACACAAATGACCTACTCAGAAAGGCTGAGAGGAGTATCTGGATAGAGGAGGTTTTCTCTCTGGGCTCAGGACTGACTCATGGCATTTCCAGAAAGTCAAGCCTTTGCCTTTCTCTGCCCACCACATTAGAAACAGAGAAGACTGTTGATTCCCCAGAAATGTATATGTAAATCAGACTGGATCATATCACATCCAAGAAAAGCATGTTTGCACAAAGATCATTACCAGTAGCACCATAACTTACACATTGGATCCCCCGATTTCATGCATAACCCAGATCTCAATGCGTGTGATTTTATCCTTCTGTAAGTGGGGAATTTCAAAATCTGCAAAAAACCTGAGAAACAGGAAAGACATTTCTTAAAGTCCTAAAGCAATATGATACTGTTCCCATATCAATGTTAGTTGACTTACACATTACTTTTGTTTTAAAGCTTTGAGGGGGGGCACTTTTTAGCTTTAATTTTTAGGTTACTTATTTCATTCAGGCATTCATCAGCTGTTAGTGGTATAAATGTATGGACATAGTTCTGATCTCCAGGTCATTCAATTGTTTTTCTCTACCTGATCTTACAGAAGCAAGCATTAGACTGGGGATGTGGATGATTCTCTTAAGCCTCCATTAAAAACAACTAAAAACAGGGCTTCCCTGGTGGCGCAGTGGTTCAGAGTCCTCCTGCCGATGCAGGGGACACGGGTTAGTGCCCTGGTCCGGGAAGACCCCACATGCCGCGGAGCGGCTGGGCCCGTGAGCCATGGCCGCTGTGCCTGCGCGTCTGGAGCCTGTGCTCCGCAATGGGAGAAGTCGCAACAGTGAGAGGCCCGCCTAACTCAAAAAAAAACAACAACAACAACAACTAAAAACACATTTTGGCATCTTTGTCTTACATGTTGGTGCTGCATTCTTACCCTTTTACAGGATAGGCTCCTGTTGGCTCTGAACCATTCAGCATGACATTGATCACCCCAGAACTATCCTTTGCATACTGCAAAAAGAAGCAAGCATTTTGAGTAAGCTAAGAGGTCATTTTTAAGCTATGAAATGGTCAACTGTTTTTTAAATTGACAATTTTCAATACTGGCTAGGATGTGATAAATTTGGTATTTCATAGAGCCAGAGGGATGCAAACTGGCATATCTTGGAAAGCAAATTGCTTTGAAATGTCAAAAAATGCAGTAGTTCCATGCCTGGGAACCTACCATTATAAAATAATGCAAACTAGTATCAGATTCCAGCATTGTATCAGCTGGTGTACACTAACTTATGCTGGCATTACAAGCAACCTCAAAATCACAGTGGCTTTAAACAAGAAAGATTTATTTCATGCACACACTACATGTTTATCACAAGTGTTTGGATTTGGGGTTTGGGTTTTGCTCCATATGTCCTTGCTCTGGGACCCAAGCTGATGCAGTCTCCACAACTGCAGAGTCACTGGTTATCAGGAAAGGGAGAAGAAAGTGGCAAATCACAGACCAGTTCTTAAAGGCTTCCACCCAGATGTCACACAGTCATTCCTACACACATCCTATTGGCCAGTGTAAGTCACACGTAAATAACTTCAAGAGACAGAATGAGTGCAAACCACATGCTCAGAGGATGAGCCAGAAATACTTGGTAAACAGCACGAAGGATCACCTGGTGCACAGAGATGTGCACAAAGATGTATATTGCAGCATGGTTTGTAACTAGTCTAAAACAGTCAACGTCAACAACAGGGAAGGATAAGTCAATTATGGCACTTTCATGTCTGAAATATTACCCAGCCATTAATAAAAGTCTACAAAAGATATGCAATAACATAGAAAGTGCTTACATTCAAAGCAAAAAGCGAGACTAGGTGGACAGAGCATGTGCTCCACTCTGTTAAAAATAAATAGGCAGAAGTCCTGGAATATTAGTCAATATTCTCTGGACCTGTCTGTCCCTGAAATTCCCAAGGGACAGACAGGTCCAGAGAAGTTCCCAAATCTCCAGTTGAGAACACTACTGGTGCATATAATTTCCCTGATAAAACGTTTATTCTAGTGTGAAGCCGGGTGCGGGGGCCGGCAGGGAGTATCACGCAGCTCTGTGACACATGCCCAGCAGAGCCATGCCAAATGCCAGCTGCAACAAAGCAACAAGGTACTCCATGCCACGCCTGTCTCAGATTGCTTCCAAGTAGGCTAACAGTCTCAGTTAAATCTGCAAATGTCAAGGTCTGATGACCACTATTTGCCCTTAGGTAGCATGAATATGGATGATTAGTTTTCTTATTTATACTTTCTATAATTTGTCATTCTCTATCCTGAGCAGTTATTACGTTGATAATAAAAAATTTTTTTCATTAAAAAATGCATGCAGATACAGTGAGGCTCTATGAAGTCATGGTCAAAAATTTGGTTTCTGGCTGCTGCACTTAGTAGCTGGGTAATAAGTCTGATCAAGTTTCTTGGCCTCTCTGTGCCTCATTTTTCCTATCTGTAAAACAAGGGTAATAAGAGTCCCTACCCCATAAGATTGTAAAGATCAAATCACTTAAAATAATACTTAACATTTATTGAATACTTCTTTGCTATAGTTCAGACCCTCTCCTCATCACTATACTATACTACCTCTCCTCATGTTCAGACTATCCAGCATATTCTAAGGGCTCATAAAATGTGGGCATGATTATTGGATTATTAGATTCCCATTCTAGAGTTGAAGGAAGTATAAAATGGTGGCTTGCAGCACACTTTGAAGTTGGGCAGATCTGCTGGGGAGAATTTTTTTTTTTTAACATATAATGTTAACATCACCCCCAAGTTGTCGTTATGATCCCATGTTCAAGTGCTGATGCATCCACAGCCTCCCACTCCTCACTGAGGGTCTCGGGCAGCTCACTGCCAGCTGCCTGGAGCCTGTACTCGAAGCAGAGCCTGTGGGGAGTGGGCTTGAACGGAGGGCTCCGACTGGAGCTGGCAGGAGAGCACAGGAATAAGAATGCTTCTGTCTGGAGCGGGCCCTCTGCTTAGTTCCAAACTGCAGCTGTGGTGGAGGATTTGACCAAAGTCTCGCTCACCCTGATTAACAGTGGACCCAGTGAACACCTGGTGATCCAGAGCAGGAAGTAGGACCAGAAGAGACAGAGAGCCCTGAAAGGAGCTTGGTGGCAGTGGGTAGAAGGACCTGACATCCACCAGCCTTCTAGTCAATACAGCTAACAGTTAATTGTTGACTTGCTTTGCTCAATAGTTGAGCTAAGGACTGCACCCTCTTTATTTGGAATCTTTGGTCTAACGCTGGTGACAGAAAATGTAAGCTGTAGTCACTGGCATGTTATAGCTACCGATAGCTATCATCAACTCTGGTGACAATACCCTCTGAGAAACAGACCCACATTTAGGGGACCATTTCTTTGTCTCCATCTTATCCCTGGTCTCCTATTGCCTCCTCTTCAGTTCATATCAACTTTGTGCACATCTCTGATGCCCACATCAAGATCTTAGGGGTCCCAGGCTCTCCTATAAAGCAGGGGTTACCCCACTTCACACCTCAATCAAAATCACATTGATTTGAACTACTAACAACAGCCACAACACCAGAGTAATAATGTCTGTTTAATCCCTTCTTCTGGAGCTAACATTCAGAATTTTTTCTCTGTACCAGGCATTGCATTAAGCATTTTAGCTTCTTAAATCCTCACCCCTTTATGGAGCATAGAGCGTGAATCAGAATGTTGCAAAGGTAGAAAATGAGACTCACAGAAGTTTAGTAATGACCCAATGGCCCAGCCTCTGAACCCTTCTCTACCCTGTTCACAGATCCCACACCTGCTCAGTCACCCAGCCAGCCATCCCAGGATTACCTGGATGGATGCACTTTTCCAGTAAGAATCCACAGGATTGTTTTCACAATCTTCTGATGTAGGGCAGGATTGGTAGTCGAGTCCTACAGGGAAAATAGACAAACACATTTTATTTCAAAGGTTATATCAAGGAAGAATTAATTGAAAATATTTGCTGGCTCCGCAAAATATACTGAAACTCATTCTACATAATGTGTATGGGCTTAACATTCATAGTTCTGCCCACCCAGTCCACAAGGAGCCTGGTGAGGAAGCACCCAACCCCTGATACAAAGACATTTGTCATTGTGCTCGGCACAAATGTGAGGAAAGCAGAGAACTAAACAGCTGGGTTAATTCTCTACTGGAGTTCTAGCAAGTTATATATATATATATATATATCCAAAAATTATATATAATAATATTATATTATACATTATATCCATATTAAAAATTATGTATTAAAAATTTATATTTATTACATATATAACTTTTTTTTTTGCATTGTTGGGAGAAATGCCTTCTCCAGTTAACCCAGTTCTTAGAAGTAAATACAAGAAAAATAGACCAAGAAAGTAACAGTCCTTAACCAGAAAATAGAAATTTTATAACATTTAAAATATAGGGCTTCCCTGGTGGTGCAGTGGTTGAGAGTCTGCCTGCCGAAGCAGGGGACACGGGTTCGTGCCCCGGTCCGGGAGGATCCCACGTGCCGCAGAGAGGCTGGGCCTGTGAGCCATGGCCGCTGAGCCTGCGTGTCCAGAGCCTGTGCTCCGCAACAGGAGAGGCCGCAACAGTGAGAGGCCCACATACCGCAAAGAAAACAAAACAAACAAACAAACAAAAATATATAGAAAATGTTAAAATGTATTACATTTAAAAGAATTTTAAGGACAAAATTCAGTAGATATATAATGGGATTTGTTCCCCATTTACTCTATAAAAAAAGGAGAAAGTGCTAACTGACAATTCGTTCCAGGGAGAACGAAGCAGGGCAAAATGTGAACTTCTTGAAAGGAAACACATGGAGCTTCCTTGCTCCCTCTGGGTGCACCAGCATCTCGATGTGCTCACCAACTTGGAGGCTCCCCAGACCCCATCAGAGAGGGGTTTTTATGGAGATTTCATTAAGTAGACATGATGGATTAAATCACTGGTGATTAACTCAATCTCCAGTCCCCAGCCCTTCCCAGAGGACAGAGGATGGGGCTGAAAGTCCCAACTCTCTAATGATGTCTCTATCTTTTTGGTGACCAGCCAGCATCTGAAGCTATCTAGGGGCTCCCAACCACCAGTCATCCCATTACCATACAAAAGACACTCATCACTCCTCAGGGTCCAAGCGTTTCAGGAGCTGTGCGCCAGGAACCGGGGGGACCAAGACCAAGTATTAATTTGTATTATACCACAGTCTCCCTTCATGATCTTTTCATCTCACCCCTCCTCCATTCTCCCTCACCCTCTGTAGGATCATCAAACTGAGGCTTCCTGGTCACAGTCCACTGGAAGAATGGCCATGTCCATTTGATCTGCACCCTGCCATGCTTCCCATCTCACACAAAGTGGAAGTCAGCATCCTCACAATGTCCTGTGCTGTCTGGCCCTCCTTTATTCCTCTAGCCTCACAGTCTACTACTTGCCTCTTCACTTACCGCCTGCCTTTCTGTTCCTTAAATATGCCATATACACTCCCACCTCAAGGCCTTTGCACGTGCTGTTCCCTCTGTCAGGAAATGCTCTTCCTCAAGTCCTTTAGGTCTTTGCTCAAACATCACCTTCTCAGTGAGGCCTTCCCTGGGCCTGTGTAAAACTGCAATGCTTCCCTCTCCCCTCCTCACCAGCCAGCACTCCCTACCCTCTTTTCCCTGCTTTGTTTTTCTCTGTAACCTTTATAATCTTATGGCGAATTATATGTATATGTTTTTACTTGCCTGTTGATGGTCTTACCTCCACCCCTGCCCCTATAATGTAAGGATGAGGTATTATTTTCCTGGTTTATTCTCTGTTGTGTTCCCAGTGCTTAGAAGAGCAAGGACTGGCATGGAGGAGGCACTCTACAAACTTTATAGATGGATGAATGAATGGAGGAGCAAGAAACAAAACTGAGCTTAGGTTAATTTTTTTTTTTTTTTTTTGGCCACACCACACGGCATGTGGGATCTAAGTGACTCCAATACCCAGGGAGGAAGAACGTCCAGTCTTCACGAAGGGACCACCTCCCCGCAACCGCTTTCCTTGCTGGCCTTCGTCCTGCTCAGCCTTCAAGACTCATCCAGAGCAAGAGCCGCCAGGAAGCTTCCCGAGGCTCTGGTCTATGCCGGTGTCTCCCTCTGCTACTCCCTAGCTCTGGGTCGTTCCCACCTCAGAGCACACCTCTCTGCACTCACAAAACTACATGTTTCCTGAGGGCAGAGACCGCTGTATCACCAGCTCCTAGCATGGGAGTTGATGAATGAAGAGCGTTTTCCTTACTGTCAGGCCAGCCTCTGTGACTTTAACTTTCACTGTGATTTTGCCAACTACAAAATTGCCACTTGCCATCTACCTCTAGAAGGATTAAATCATGAGCCGCTGCAGCCGCTGACCTTCAACACCCCCTGAAAGGAGTTCAGGGTGGAGATCAGGAATGAGGCACTCTGTGCTGTGGGAAAAACTGGCAGAACAGGTCTTTAGATAGTTAAATAGTTTCAGGAGAAGATTTTATGAGCCCAAGTCTTGCATCTCCTCCTATTTAGGAAAGTACTAAAATCATTAACGGTGACATCTGTTCCTTGTGACTAGCAGCAGGTCTCTGCCAAAATGTGTGCCTGGGGCTTCCCCGGGATTCCCTGGTGGCACAGTGGTTGAGAGTCTGCCTGTCGATGCAGGGGACACGAGTTTGTGCCCCGGTCCAGGAAGATCCCACATGCTGCGGAGAGGCTGGGCCCGTGAGCCATGGCCACTGAGCCTGCGCGTCCGGAGCCTGTGCTCCCCGACGGGAGAGCCCACAACAGTGAGAGGCCCACGTACCGCAAAAAAAAAAAAAAAAAGTGTGCCTGACTTCACACACTCACCCCCTTCACTAAAATCATACATAACAGTGACCCTTCCCCCCTACCTCTTTGGAGCAGTTTCTCAGAGCTATCTGAAGTGCTGTCTCCCGGGCTATAGTCCTCATTTTGCCCTAAATAAAGCTTAACTCTCAGCTTTCACGTTGTGCAATGTTTTTTTAAGTCAATAATTTGAATCTCAAAATATCTGCTGGCGGCCTGGAGCAGCTTCAGAATCAGTGAGAAGAGGGGAGAATCCTGGCCCTAGCTCTTCAAGTCATTTAACCTCCCAAAGCCTCAGTTTGCCCCTCTGGAAAATGAGGATAGTGAGACAGAGTCATGCAGGACTCTGGAGTCAGACTCTGACTTTGCTGTTTACGCACTGTGCGATCTTGAGCAAGTTTCTCAGTCTTGCTGTGCCTCACTTTCCTCGTTTGTCAAAATAGAAATCAGGATAGAACCTATCCCATGGGGCTGTTGCAGGGATTAAATGAGTTAATATCCATAAAGTGCTTAGAACAGTACCTAGCAAAAGATAGATTCTCTTTCTCTATTATCATTGTTATTATTTAATTATTATTATGACCACTTTACCTGAGAGGATTTGAGGGGGGCGGAATCCAAAGAGATAAAAAATGCATATGAAAGCACTTAGCACAAATGGCAAATGCATAGTAAATAGGAACCTTGACTTTTCTTGTGATTCATGCAGAAGTCTTACCAGAGGCATTTTTCTGTCGACACCAGCTCAAGAAATCTCCAACCATGCCATACAGAACATTGCACAGTGGCATAAAGCGACGGCCGTTCTCCGCATAGCTGGTGACAAGGAGGTGGTTGTTTTCCCAGAACAGGGACTAAGGAAAAACCAACACAAAATGAAATCAAAACAGATTTCTTCAGGCACAGTATCATCAAGACAAGTCAGGCCAAGCATTTCTCATTCACCTTGGACTTGCCTCACAACAACTGAACCTTCTTTGTTTTTGTCTTTAGTTACCCATTCAGAGAGTGCTACCAGCTCTCTTTTCTTTATTCCAAGGGTATCATGCAAATGTTAATGAAATATTTTCCCAGAAGAGAAAAAATATAGATACATATATACATATATATTTTTTCTAGTAGTTAAAAAATTATAGATAGATTTTTTTTTAATCAAGGGACCTGGGTTCAAATTTTGGGTCTGTCATATACTAAATGTGTGATCTTGAGCAAGCCATGTAATCTCCCTGTGCCTCAGTTTCCACATGTGGAAAATGGGGAGTATGAACCCTTTCTCTTCTCCCAGAGCTGTGGTTAGGATGATATACAATCACAAAATGAATTCCTAAAGGGTAAAGTGCCTCAAAAATACATTACTTTTATATTATACTTTATAGTTTCCACTATGAAGTTACAATGTTTTCACATAATAATAATACAAATAACAATATCCCCCTCATCATGCCATCAGATCCTCAGTATTCCAACCAGCAGTCTCTGTCTAGACTGGATGCTTCCCAAGGGCAGAGGCTGTTTTGTTCCCTGTTGCATCTGAAAGGCTGAGAACAACACCTGGTACATGGAATTAGCTGAGTATTTACTGAGTTTATCAACCAAAGTCCATGAGATAGGAGAACAAAAATAACAGCTCCCCTTTTTACTGACCAAGAGGCTGCAAGGTTCAAAGGCAACATATACTCAAAAATCATGTTTTCAGCCTATTATGCATTTGAACCTCCCAGCTCCATTTACCTGCCTTTACAAATGAAAAAAATCAATGTTAAGATGTTTTCATTTGTAAACATCAATGTTACATGGCTTTACGATGAAAAAATCAAGTTAAGAATTTGTGTCAACCTATTTACAATAGCCAGGACATGGAAGCAACCTAAGTGTCCATCAACAGATGAATGGATAAAGGAGATGTGACACATATATACAATGGACTATTACTCAGCCATAAAAAGAAACGAAATTGAGTTATTTGTAGTGAGGTGGATCGACCTAGAGTCTGTCATACAGAGTGAAGTCAGAAAGAGAAAAACAAATACCGTACGCTAACACATATATATGGAATCTAAAAAAAAAAAAAGGTTATGAAGAACCTAGGGGCAGGACAGGAATAAAGATGCAGACGTAGAGAATGGACTTGAGGACATGGGGAGGGGGAAGGGTAAGCTGGGACGAAGTGAGAGAGTGGCATGGACATATATACACTACCAAATGTAAAATAGATAGCTAGTGGGGAGCAGCTACATAACACAGAGACATCAGTTCAGTGCTTTTTGATCACCTAGAGGGGTGGGATAGGGAGGGTGGGAGGGAGACGCAAGAGGGAGGGGATATGGTGATATATGTATATGTATAGCTGATTCACTTTGTTATAAAGCAGAAACTAACACACCATTGTAAAGCAATTATACTTCAATAAAGATGTTCAAAAAAATTTATGTCAAAAATATGTCCTTCATTAAGAAAAAAAGAATTTATGTAAGAGAAATAAAAAAAATGGTATCTAACTTTCTTTAAACTCAAGGTACTGTTCTAAACAAGCAATTTACATAGATGTTCTCATTTACTTTCACTGTGTTAGTGCTTAGAGTGCAGACAGAATACAGACATGTAAACCGCATGATTATATGTTAACCAGTTTCTTTAAGAAACTGGTCCTGAATGGATATAATCTTAAGACCTGTTAAGAGGAGGGATTGGTCTCCTGGGAGGATACTGACATAGAGGGTTTTCTGAAGTACTAAAGGTTCAGGCCTTTGGAGCCAGTTAGGATGGAGATTGTTCAGAACTGGCCAGGTGCAGAGGCCCCGTGGGAAAGGGGTGGTGACGCCCTGATGTTCTTGGGCTTCTGCACTGACTTCTTGACTTAGGAAAGTTCCTTCTGCCCAGGACAGGCAGGAGACCCAGGAGCACCGTTGAAGACAGAGCCACTTTCCCACCAGAGAGCCTGGCGCACTTTGTGAGTTGGTTGCTTGGCCTGGACACTGTCTGTCTCTATAGAGACAGAGTAACATTTTACCGAGGTGAAGGTAGAGTTACCTTGTCTCTGGGAATGGAGTGCCTGGAGAGGTTAATAAAAAGATCGTAATCTGAGGGAAGCACAGAACAGGGATCCTTATCCAGCACCAATTTAAAGGCTTCCCAGATGGCTGTGCAGTTCTTGTCCCTGCGGAAAAGTACAAGTTTAAAAAAGAAAAAGAAGAAGAAGAAGAAGAAAAAAAAAAGACCACATTCCAGTGTGATATATTTCCGTTTCTCTCTCCAAGTTTTTTACTAGTGATTTTGTCAAATATCAACTCTGCAGAACTGGGCATACAAAAAAGACAGGAAATTGTCATAACTCTTGCGTTAACCCCAATTCAGAAGAGGAAGAAAAATAACTTTGGTGATGGATTTAGAAATCTGAAAGTGGAAGTGTTTTTCAGAGGTGCAACACACATTTCTTAGAACTTAAAACAGGCTCACAGAGACAGCAGAAAATGCACAGAGCTAGAAGGTGACAATTCCGGTAAACCACATGGTCTGCCAGCTTCAGGTGCCCCTTCATTTAGACACAGGTCCATCCTGGGGTTGGGGGCCAGGTGAGATCAGGCAGACATGCAAGACCTTGTAAGGTCAGGAGTGAGCACAGAGTGTGGAAAAAGACTGCTCCACCTCCTGCTAAGGCAGAAAGTATGACTTCCAGTGTCTGCTGCAACTCCTTAAGTCCAACCTAGCTTTCCAAAACCATTTCCCACCCCATTTGTAACTTATTTCTTATGCTGGGTGGTAACATGGGTGTTCCCTGTATTATTTTCCATTCTTTTTTATTGGCCTAAAATCTGTCACAATAAAAACAACTGGCACAAGAGAGGGACTTTATGAAAACAGAAAATATGTGTCCAAGGAAGGAACAAAAATTAATAAGAAGCACAGTGCTGGCAAGAGAGGTTCAAACTTTAAAAGTCCTCTAAATTAGAAGACCTGAAATTTGAATTCCCAAAGTACCTGGACTCGGGGAATTCCAGCTGGAGACCATATTCCTGGGTCTGATGGGTTCTGGTTAACCTTACGCTGGCTGTCGTCCAAACTCACCGCTACATAATCCTCATCCACTCCCCAGCATCCGCTTCATTTTTACACACACACACACACACACACACCCTTCACCTCCAGACCCCACCCAGTGCACCCTCCCCAGTAGATTCCCCATCCTCCTTCCTCTTCCCCCTCCCCCTCCCCTTCCTCTCCCCCTCCCCTTCCTCTCCCCCTCCCTCTTCCCCTCCCCCTCCCCTTCCTCTCCCCCTCCCCTTCCTCTCCCCCTCCCTCTTCCCCTCCCCCTCCCCTTCCTCTCCCCCTCCCTCTTCCCCCTCCCCCTCCCCTTCCTCTCCCCCTCCCCTTCCTCTCCCCCTCCCTATCCCCCTCCTCTCTCCCTCCCCTTCCTCTCCCCCCTCCCCCTTCCTCTCCCCCTCCCCCTTCCTCTCCCCCCTCCCCTCCCCCTCCCCTTCCTCTCCCCCTCCCTTCCTCTCCCTCTCCGCCTCCCTCCCCAGCCGCCGCGCTCACCGCAGCTCGGGGCTCAGCACCGCAATGTACTCCGCGCAGCGGCCCAGGAAGATACTCTGCAGGTGCGGGACGGTGCCCTGCCCGCTCCAGCGCGCGTCTGCAGCGCCTGCAGCGCCCGCGGCCGGCGGCAGCAGCAGCAGCAGCAGCGCCGGCAGCGGCCGCCCGGACCGCGCGCACCCCCGGGCTTCCATCGCAGGCACTTTGGGGGTGCCTCCCGGACTCGCCTCCTCCCGTCGCGCTGAGGTGGCTCCCCGAGCTGTCGCTGGGCAAGATTCTCGCCCTAACGGAACCCGCGCTCACTTGCTGTCTCTCTTTCTACTTCAGCTCCGGGACTGAGTTGGGACATTACCCGGGGCAGGACTATTGCCCTTGGCTAATCTCGGCCGGAGTCCACCCTAGAGGCTCAAAGAGGAAGCAAGGTTGGAGAAGGGGTGAGGCGAGTACAGTCCCCCGAAGGAAGATTTTTCTGGCTTCAAACTATGACAACTTTCACAGACACCCTCTTTCTCACTGGCTAATGATGAGTGGACGGTGTTTGTTTTCAGGAAATAATAACCACAAAAGCTAATATTTATTGAGCTGTTACTATGTGCCAACCACTTTACAAGCATAATTTTCATTGCCTTTTCACAGTATCCCTCCAAGCTAGGTTTATCACTCCCATTTACAGGTGAGTGAATTCAGGGAAGTTAAGTAGCTTGTCGGAGGTCACAATCTCCCTTCCAGATAGATGCAAAATTCCAGAGACAATCAGTGTAGAGATCTGAGATTAACAGACGTCACTGGAGGGCCAAGTCCTCTGTTCCTACGGTAATGATAGCTCTGTGCCTGGCAGACGTGATAAATGTGGGAGGCCCGTGAGAGGTAGGGTGGAAGGTTCTGGAATATTTTATTTTAATCTCTCTTTTCTATTTTTAAAGTTTATAACCAAAACTCTCATTGTCCTGTCCAGCCCCTCCCTAACTTGAGTCCACTTTCCAGAAATAAGCATTTTAAATTATTTCAACAGGTTTTTTTGTTTTTGTTTTCCTGGCATTTACTTCCACATTTCCAAATAATATGCCTGTATGCCATTTCTTGATGTTTCCATTTTGGATAGTATTCTATGACTTCCCACAACATCAAAGGAAATTTTATCTTTAACCCCACATATCCTCAAAAGCCATCCTTCTGTACCCTTCATTGTCCAAGTCTTTTTATCAAAAGCTTTAACTCAGTAATCAGCATTTATGTTATTATGACTTGTGAATATTATTCATGGCTGAGTTGTAGTATTCGATGATTCTGTTTCCTTTCTTGTGAACTTCATGCTTACCCTAGAGATAATAATAGTCTCCCTCCCACCATCCCCAACCACTGGCTTATTTGTTTGTTTGTGATATTATATGTACACTTATGATTATGGTCAAATTCTCTACAAGACATGTAAATCTTTCAATGCATTTAAAAGTATCAGTCAATATTTCAGGTGGTGTGTGTGATTTCTTTCTCTCTCTCTCTCTTTTCTTTTTGTTTCTTGGAAACACCCTTTTTTGTCCAGCTTACTCTCCCAGTCTGAGATTACTGCTCTCAACTTGCTGCACAGTTGTCTTGCAGTGGCCCAGGAAGATGCCTGTTCTTGTCTCTCCTGGATTGATGCCCTGTTTCCTAGATCCCATGTCTAGAGCACACCTTCCAATAGCTTCTTTTTTTTTTTTGCAGTACACGGGCCTCTCACTGCTGTGGCCTCTCCCGTTGCTGAGCACAGGCTCCGGATGCGCAGGCTCAGCGGCCATGGCTCATGGGCCTAGCCACTCCACGGCATGTGGGATCTTCCCGGACCAGGGCTCGAACCTGCATCCCCTGCATTCGCAGGCAGATTCTTAACCACTGTGCCACCAGGGAAGCCCTCCAATAGCTTCTTGAGAAGATGCCATAGGGGCTAAATTTTTTGACTTTTGCATAATAATGTAAAATGTCATTATTCTACTCTCATGCTTGATTGAAAGTTTGGTTAGAGAGAATTTTAAGTTGCAAATCATTTTCCCTCAAAATTTTGAAGGCAGTGCTCCACTGTTCTCTGATTTCTGTGTTACTATTGAAAAATCTAGAGCCCTTTCCCTAATCCTGTTTATTTGACCTTCTCTCTGGAAGTTTTTAAGATAAATCTCAAGAGTATGAAATTTCAGAGATGAACTTGAGAGCAAGTAATTTCCATTCATTGTGCTGACAGCTCTAGGAAGGATGTTTCCAAGAAACAAAAAAAAAGAGAGAGAGAGACAGAGGGAAAGAAATCACACACACACCACTTGAAGTACTGACTGATGCTTTTGAATGCATTGTGAGATCTATATGCCTTGCAGAGAATTTAACCATAATCATAAATGTATGTAGAATACCAATCAAACAAATAAGCTGAGGGGGAGGGGGAGGGAGACGATTACTACCGCTAGTTAAGCAAGTTTATAAGAAAAAATATATATATAGTCATATAATTCTCTAAGCTCAGCCATGAATAATATTCATAAGTCATAATAAAGTAAATGATGATTATGAAACAGGAGGGAAGGCGGCAGGGGACAACCTTTGAAACAATGACATAGCCAGAGGAAGTGACATAAACTGATTAGAACCAAATGGGTCCAAGATGACAACTAAGTCAAATTCCATTAGACCCTGAGCCTCAGTATATGCTCACTGTAACACATCAGCAAGCTAAATGACACACCCACAGGTGCCATGACAGTTCCAAGGCCAACCATAAGGATCAAAAAGTGGGCAGTGGCCCAATTCCTGGATATCACCGCCCCTTCCTGAACCAGCTGGAATACTCCTCCCACTCATTAGCCTATGAAATTACCCACCCCTATAACCCCATACCCTGGTGCCTTTCTCACCTTCTGAGATGGCCCACACTCTGTCTGTGGAGTGTGTTTCGCTCTAAATAAATCTGCTTCTTACCTATCACTCTGTTTCTCACTGAATTCTTTCCACACTGAGACACAAAGAACATGAGCCTCAGTAAGTCCAGACACCAGGTGAGTGATTCTAATTAAAACAATGTGAGTTTGAGTCCCAAGCAGGGTTTTGGCCATGTTCAAGTCCCGGCCGCATGGGTTCAAGTCGCAGTCTGAGGTGCACGGTTTCAATTACTGCTTTAACATTTATATCCAGAAAATAGAAATAATTCAACAACTCAAAAATAAGAAGGGCTTCCCTGGTGGCACAGGGATTGAGAGTCCGCCTGCCGATGCAGGGGACGCGGGTTCGTGCCCCGGTCCGGGAGGATCCCACATGTCGCAGAGCAGCTAGGCCCGTGGGCCATGGCCGCTGAGCCTGCACGTCCGGAGCCTGTGCTCTGCAACGGGAGAGGCCACAACAGTGAGAGGTCCGCGTACTGCAAAAAAAATAAATAAATAAAATAAGAAAAACAACCCAAATTTTTAAATGGTATCTGCTTTTAAAATAGTTGAGCAGATACCTCACCAAAAAAGACATTCCACTACTAGGTATTTACCAAAGAGAAAATGAAAATGTCTGCCCAAAGATTTATACATGAAATGTTCATAGCAGCTTAATTCATAGTAACACCTAAACAATGCAAATACCCAACAAGAGAAGAATAAACAAATTGTGATATAGTCTACAATAAAATACTACTAAGCAGTGCAAAGGAATGAACTACTGATACACTGAAGAATGTAAAAAAAAGTATATGCTAAATGAAAGAAGCTAGATATAAAATAATACACACTTTATTATTCTCCTTACATGAAGTTCTAGAAGGAATAGGATGCTGATATACAGAATTAGGGGAAAAGAGATTTCAGATGGAACCAATTGCCTGAGCAAATACAGGATAATGGAAAGCATGGGGCTTCTCCTGAAAATGGTAAAATTTTATTTTGACTAATAAATAGGGTACAGGTTGAGACTTGACAAAATAAGTTAGGGTCATACCTTTTTTCTTCTTTTTGCCACGCCTAGCAGCTTGCAGGATCTTAGTCCCCTGACACGGGATTGAACCCATACCATCAGCAGTGAAAGCACAGAGTCCTAACCAAAGGACCTCCAGGGAATTCCTAGGGTCATATATCTTTTTTTCTTTTTCTTTTTTTTAACATCTTTATTGGAGTATAATTGCTTTACAATGGTGTGTTAGTTTCTGCTTTATAACAAAGTGAATCAGCTATACATAAACATATATCCTCATATCTCCTCCCTCTTCCGTTTCCCTCCCACCTTTCCTATCCCACCGCCATATATTATATCCTGAAGACCTTGGACACAATAATAGTTTGAACTTTGTGCCCTTTTTCTTTTTTTTTTTTTGAATTTTATTTTATATTTTTTTTATACAGCAGGTTCTTATTAGTTATCCATTTTATACATATTAGTGTATACATGTCAATCCCAGTCTTGCAATTCATCACACCACCACATCCTCCCCCTGCCACTTTCCCCCCTTGGTGTCCATACATTGGTTCTCTACATCTGTGTCACTATTTCTGCCCTGAAAACTGGTTCATCTGTACCATTTTTCTAGGTTCCACATATATGTGTTAATATACGATATTTGTTTTTCTCTTTCTGACTTACTTCACTCTGTATGACAGTCTCTGGATCCATCCACATCTCTACAAATGACCCAATTTCGTTCTTTTTATGGCTGAATAATATTCCATTGTATCTATGTACCACAACTTTATCCATTAGTCTGTCGATGGGCATTTTGGTTGCTTTCATGACCTGGCTATTGTAAATAGTGCTACAATGAATATTGGGGTGCATGTGTCTTTTTGAATTATGGTTTTCTCTGGGTATATGCCCAGTAGTGGGATTGCTGGGTCATGTGGTAATTCTATTTTTAGTTCTTTAAGGAACCTCCATACTGTTCTCCATAGTGGCTGTATCAATTCACATTCCCACCAACAGTGCAAGAGGGTTCCCTTTTCTTCACACCCACTCCAGCATTTGTTGTTTCTAGATGTTCTGATGATGGCCAATCTAACTGGTGTGAGGTGATACCTCATTGTAGTTTTGATTTGCATTTCTCGAATAATTAGTGATGTTGAGAAGCTTTTCATGTGCATCTTGGCCATCTGTATCTCTTCTTTGAAGAAATGTCTATTTAGGTCTTCTGCCCATTTTTTGATTGGGTTGTTTGTTTGTTTAATATTGAGCTGCATGAGCTGTTTATATATTTTGGAGATTAATCATTTGTCCGTTGATTCGTTTGCCAATATTTTCTTGCAGTCGGAGGGTTGCCTTTTCATCTTGTTTGTAGTTTCTTTTGCTTTGCAAAAGCTTTTAAGTTTCATTAGGTCCCATTTGTTTATTTTTGTTTTTATTTCCATTACTCTAGGAGGTGGATCAAAGAAAGATCTTGCTGTGATTTATGTCAGAGTGTGTTCTTCCTATGTTTTCCTCTAGGAGTTTTATAGTGTATAGTCTTACATTTAGGTCTCAAATCCATTTTGAGTTTATTTTTGTGTATGGTGTTAGGGAGTATTCTAATTTCATTCTTTTACATGTAGCTGTCCAGTTTTCCCAGCACAACTTATTGAAGAGGCTGGCTTTTCTCCATTGTATATCCTCGCCTCCCTTGTCATAGCTAAGTTGACCATAGGTGCGTGGGTTTATTTCTGGGCTTTCTATCTTGTTCCATCAATCTATATTTCTGTTTTTGTGCCAGTACCATATTGTCTTGTTCACTGTAGCTTTTTAGTATAGTCTGAAGTCAGGGAGTCTGATTAGTCCAGCTCCGTTTTTTTCCCTCAAGACTACTTTGGCTATTTGGGGTGTTCTGTGTCTCCATAATAATTTTAAGATATTTTGATCTAGTTCTGTAAAAAAATGCCATTGGTAATTTGATAGGGATTGCATTGAATCTGTAGATTGCCTTGGGTAGTATAGTCACTTTCACAATATTGATTCTTCCAATCCAATCTCTCCATCTGTTGGTATCATCTTTAATTTCTTTCATCAGTGTCTTATAGTTTTCTGCATACAGGTCATGTGTCTCGTTAGGTAGGTTTATTCCTAGGTATTTTATTCTTTTTGTTGCAGTGGTAAATGGAAGTGTTTCCTTAATTTCTCTTTCAGATTTTTTATCATTAATGTATAGGAATGCAAGACATTTCGGTGCATTTATTTTGTATGCTTCAAATTTACCAAATTCATTGATTAGCTCTGGTAGTTTTCTGGTGGCATCTTTAGGATTCTCTATGTATAGTATCATGTCATCTTCAAACAGTGACAGTTTTACTTCTTCTTTTCCAATTTGTATTCCTTTTATTTCTTTTTCTTCTCTGATTGCCATGGCTATGACTTCCAAAACTATGTTGAATAACAGTGGTGAGAGTGGACATCCTTGTCTTGTTCCTGATCTTAGAGGAAATGCTTTCACTTTTTCACCATTGAGAATGATGTTTTGCTGTGGGTTTGTCATATATGGCCTTTATTATGCTGAGGTAGGTTCCCTCTATGCCAACTTTTTGGAGAGTTTTTATCATAAATGGGTGTTGAATTTTGTCAAAAGCTTTTTCTGCATCTATTGAGATGATCATATGCTTTTTCTTCTTCAATTTGTTAATATGGTATATCACATGGACTGATTTGCGTATATTGAAGAATCCTTGCATCCCTTGGATAAATCCCACTTGATCATGGTGTATGATCTTTTTAATGTGTTGTTGGATTCTGTTTGCTAGTATTTTGTTGAGGATTTTTTGCATTAATATTCATCAGTGATATTTTTCTGTAATTTTCTTTTTTTTTTAATATCTTTTTCTGGTTTTGATATCAGGGTAATGGTGGCCTCGTAGAATGAGTTTGGGAGTGTTCCTCCCTCTGCAAATTTTTGGAAGAGTTTGAGAAGGATGGGTGTTAGCTCTTCTTTAAATGTTTGACAGAATTCACCTGTGAAGACATCTGGTCCTGGATTTTTGTTTGTTGGAAGATTTTTTTTTAATTAACTTATTTATTTTTGGCTGTGTTGGGTCTCCGTTTCTGTGCAAGGGCTTTCTCTAGTTGTGGCAAGCGGGGGCCACTCTTCATTGCGGTGCACGGACCTCTCACTATCGCGGCTTCTGTTTTTGCGGAGCACAGGCTCCAGACGTGCAGGCTCAGTAGTTGTGGCTCACGGGCCTAGTTGCTCCGCGGCATGTGGGATCCTCCCAGACCAGGGCTCGAACCCGTGTCCCCTGCATTAGCAGGCAGATTCTCAACCACTGCGCCACCAGGGAAGCCCCTGTTGGAAGAGTTTTAATCACAGTTTCAATTTCATTACTTGTGATTTGTCTGTTCATATTTTCTATTTCTTCCTGGTTCAGTCTTGGAAGGTTATACCTTCCTAAGAATTTGTCCATTTCTTCCAGATTGTCCATTTTATTGGCATAGATTTGCTTGTAGTAGTCTCTTAGAATGCTTTGTATTTCTGCGGTGTCTGTTGTAACTTTTCCTTTTTCATTTCTAATTTTATTGATTTGAGTCCTCTCCCTCTTTTTTTTGATGAGTCTGGCTAATGGTTTATCAATTTTGTTTATCTTCTGAAAGAACCAGCTATTAGTTTTATTGATCTTTGCTATTGTTTTCTTTGTTTCTATTTCATTTATTTCTGCTCTGATCTCTATGATTTCTTTCCTTCTACTAACTTTGGGTTTTGTTTGTTCTTCTTTCTCTAGTTCCTTTAGGTGTAAGGTTAGATTGTTTATTTGAGATTTTTCTTGTTCCTTGAGGTAGGCTTGTATTGCTATAAAATTCCATCTTAGAACTGCTTTCACTGCATCCAATAAGTTTTGGATCATCGTGTTTTCATTGTAATTTGTCTCTTGGCATTTTTTGATTTCCTCTTTGATTTCTTCAGTGATCTCTTGGTTACTTAGTAACGTATTGTTTAGTCTCCATGTGTTTGTGTTTTTTATGTTTATTTCCCTGTAATTGATTTCTAATCTCATAGCACTGTGGTCAGAAACGATGCTTGATATGATTTCAATTTTCTTACATTTACTGAGCCCTGATTTGTGACCCAGGATGTGATCTATCCTGGAGAATGTTCCATGTGCACTTGAAAAGAAAGTGTAATCTGCTGTTTTTGAAAGGAATGTCATATAAATATCAATTAAATCTCTCTGGTCTATTGTGTCATTTAAAGCTTGTGTTTCCTTATTAATTTTCTGTCTGGATGATCTGTCCATTGGTGTAAGTGTGGTGTTAAAGTCCCTCACTATTATTGTGTTATTATTGATTTCCTCTGTTAGCATTTGCCTTATGTATTGAGGTGCTCCTATTTTGGGTGTGTATATATTTATAATTGTTATATCTTCTTCATGGATTGATCCCTTGATCATTATGTAGTTTCCTTCCTTGTCTCTTGTAACATTCTTTATTTTAAAGTCTCCTTTATCTGATAAGAAATTGCTACTCCAGCTTTCTTTTGATTTCCATTTGCATGGAAAATCTTTTTCCATCCCCTCACTTTCAGTCTGTATGTGTCCCTAGGTCTGAAGTGGGTCTCTTGTAGACAGCATGCATATGGATCTTGTTTTTGTATCCATTCAGCGAGACTGTGTCTTTTGGTTGTAGCATTTAATCCATTCACGTTTAAGGTAATCATCGATATGTATGTTCCTATTACCATTTTCTTAATAGTTTTCGGTTTCTTTTTGTAGGTCCTTTTCTTCTCCTGTGTTTCCCATGTACAGAAGTTCCTTTAGCATTTGTTGTAAAGTTGGTTTGGTTGTGCTGAATTCTCTTAGCTTTTGCTTGTCTGTAAAGCTTTTGATTTCTCTGCCAAATCTGAATGAGATCCTTGCCAGGTAGAGTAATCTTGGTTGTAGGTTCTTCCCTTTCATCACTTTAAGTATATCATGCCACTGCCTTCTGGCTTGTAGAGTTTCTGCTGAGAAATCAGCTGTTAACTGTGTGGGAGTTCCCTTGTATGTTATTTGTAGTTTTTCCCTTGCTGCTTTCAGTAATTTTTCTTTGTCTTTAATTTTTTCCGATTTGTTTACTATGTGTCTCGTCATGTTTCTGCTTGGGTTTATCCTGCCTGGGAGTCTCTGTGCTTCCTGGACTTCGGTGGCTAGTTCCTTTCCCATGTTAGGGAAGTTTTTGACTATAATCTCTTCAAATATTTTCTCAGGTCCTTTCTCTCTCCCTTCTCCTTCTGAGACCCCTATAATGTGAATGTTGTTGTGTTTAATGTTGTCCCAGTGGTCTCTTAGGCTGTTTTCATTTCTTTTCATTCTTTTTTCTTTATTCTGTTCCACAGCAGTTAATTCCATCATTCTGTCTTCCAGGTCACTTATGCATTCTTCTGCCTCAGTTATTCTGCTATTGATTCCTTCTAGTGTATTTTTCATTTCAATTATTGTATTGTTAATCCCTGTTTGTTTGTTATTTAATTCTTCTAGGTGTTTGTTCTTTAATTCTTCTAATGTCTTGTTAAACATTTCTTGCCTCTTCTTGAGCTTTGCCTCCAATCTTTTTTAGAGGTCCTAGATCATCTTCACTATGATTATTCTAATTCTTTTTCTGGAAGGTCGCCTATCTCCACTTCATTTAGTTATTTTTCTGGGGTTTTATCTTGTTCCTTCATCTGGTACAAAGTCCTCTGCCTTTTCATTTTGTGTATATTTCTGTGAATGTGGTTTTCCTTCCACAGGCTGCAGGATTGTAGTTCTTCTTGCTTCTGCTGTTTGCCCTCTGGTGGATGAGGCTATCTTAGAGGGTTTTGCAAGTTTCCTGATGGGAGGAACTGGTGGTGGGTAGAGCTGGCTGTTGCTGTGGTGAGCAGTGCTCAGTAAAACTTTAATCTGCTTGTCTGCTGATGGGTGGGGCTGGGTTCCCTCCCTGTTGGTTGTTTGGCCTGAGGCGACCCAACACTGGAGCCTACCCAGCTCTCTGGCTGGGCTAATGGCGGTCTCTGGGAGTGCTCACGCCAAAGAGTACTTCCCAGAACTTCTGCTGCCAGTGTCCTTGTCCCCACAGTGAGCCACAGCCACCTCCCACCTCTGCAGGAGACCCTCCAATACTCGCAGGTAGTCTAGTTCAGTCTCCTATGGGGTCACCGCTCCTTCCCCTGGGTCCCGATGCGCACACTACTTTGTGTGTGCCCTCCAAGAATGCAGTGTCTTTTCTCCCAGTCCTGTCAAAAGTCCTGCAATCAAATCCTGCTAGCCTTCAAAGTCTGATTCTCTAGGAATTCCTCCTCCTGTTGCTAGACCTCCAGGTTGGGAAGCCTGACATGGGGCTCAGAACCTTCACTCCAGTGGGTGGACTTCTGTGGTATAAGTGTTGTCCAATTTGTGAGTCACCCATCTAAGAGTTATGGGATTTGATTTTATTGTGATTGCATCCCTCCTACCACCTCTTTGTGGCTTCTCCTTTGTCTTTGGATGTGGGGTATCTTTTTTGGTGAGTTTCAGTGTCTTCCTGTGAATGATTGTTCAGCAGTTAGTTGTGATTTCGGTGCTCTCTGAAATTTGTGCTCTTGAACATCAAGAGCTTTCAATACTTTCTGAACATCCTTATTTAAAATTTTGTCTTGTTTGTTGGTTGGCATTTTTGGTTGCTTGAGGATGAAACAAGAGATATCATGAATTTGAAGTTTTTAGAACAGTGTTTCATAGTGTCTCTCAATGAATGTTTCAAATACTTATCAAGAGCTTGTTTGTTCCTTGTGTTTATTTTGGGTTGTGGTAAGCTGAGTAATAGCCTCACAAAGATGTCTGTGTCCTAGTCCCCAGAACCTGTGAATACATTACCTTACATAGTAAAAGGGACTTTGCAAATGTGATTAATTTAAGGATCTTGAGATGGAGAGATTACAATGGATTGTCTGGATGGGTCAAATGTAATCATAAGAGAAGGGCAATCACCCAGAGAGGTGATCATACAGAGAAGGCAATGTGATGATGTAAGCAGAGAGATATTTGAAGGTGATTTGCTGCTTGCTTTGAAGATGTGAGGCAGGGCATGCAGGCAGACTCTAGAAGCTTGAAAAAGTACGGAAACATATTCTTCCCCAGAGTCTGCAGAAGGAACAAACCCTGCTAACACATTGACTTTAGTCCAATGAGACTATCATCGGACTTCTGACCTCCAAAAGAGAATAAATTTGTGTTGTTTTAAGCCATTAATATTGTGGTAATTTGTTACAGCAGCCGTAGGAAAGGAGTACAGATTTTGGAATCTGAAAGTATCCCTCTTTCTGCCTCCCTTTGTCCTCAGTTCCAAGACTGAGTTTGGGACATCATTAGCACAGGATTATTACTCTTGGCTAGTCTTGGCCAGAGTCTGCAAGGAGGCTGCCCCAAAGAAGAAGCAAGATTTGAGAAGGGGTGAGGTGAGTTCAGTCATCAGAAGAAAGATGTTTTTCTAGCTCCAAACTATGGCAACTCTACTGTAACAAATACTAAAAATATGAAAGTGGTTTGGAAGTGGGTAATGGGTAGAAGTTGCAAAAATTTTGAGGAACATGATGGAAAAGTCCTAGATTGCCTTGAACAGACTGTTAGTAGAAATATGGGTGTTAAAGACTGCTGGTGAGGTCTCAGAGGAAATGAGGAACATGATTTGGGAAACTGGAGGGAAGGGGGTCTGTTATATAATGGTAGAAAGCTTAGAGTGTGTCCTACAATTATACAGAAAACAGAACCTGTAAGCCATGAATTTGGGTATTTGGTTGAGATTTCCAAGCAAAATATTGAAGGTGTGACCTGGTTTCTTCTTGGTTGCTTTTAGTAAAATGTGAGAGAGGAGCGGAGAGAACTGTTACAAAAAGGAAGCAGAATTTGATTTGGGAAAATTCTCAGCCTACACAGATTGCAAACAATCCTGAAGTTAAGAGATCCACTGCCAGGAAAGCATGCTCTGGAGAGCTAGCCAATGATGTAGTTGCACAGCTTTTTTTTTTTTTTTTTTTTTTTGATTAAAAATGTTTTAAATTGTAGTAAAATATACATAAAAGTTATCATCTTAACCATTTTTAAGTGTGGATAGACTTTTGCTAGTACTTGGAAAGTATAAAAGGTTAGCACATTCAAGTACATAGAGGGCTCTTTGAAGGGGTGTAAGACTCAGAAGCCAAAAACAGATGAAATTATTCAGGAAAGATCTGTGGAGTAGCCTGTTTTTTAATAAAGTGAATCTCCGTGACCCACAAAGTTTTTGAGAATGCTATACCAACAGAAACATTGTCAAGTTGGACTAAAAGGGACAGAGGACAAAAATGAAAAGACTCTCAAAGTTCTACAGGCAGAAAACATGCTGAGAAAAACTACTCAGTGGCAGACATGTGTTATTCTTCATGAAAAAGGATGATTCCAAGGGTGGAAAGCTCCAAAGAGGGAGCCAGGGGTCTAGAGGGCAGAGGCATGAGCCGTCTAAGTTATTTCCAGGCTTTGAAATTTAATGGAGTTTGCCTAGGTGGACTTCAAAAGTGATTAACTGACTCTTTTTCTTCATTTTCTCCCTTCTTGAATGAGAATGGATCTGTTGCCCTATGCCTGTCCCACCACTGTATTTCTAGAGCACAAACTTGCTTTCTAGTTTCACAGCTCCACAGGTAGAGGATTTTGCCCCAGGACACATTACATCCAGAACTGCACTCATAATTTAGATGATTAGATATGAGATTTTAGACTTGAGTTGATACTGTAATGGGCTGAGACTTTGGGGGGCCTTGGAATAGGTGAAGGTATTTCTCATGTGGGATGTATGAGTCTTTGCGGACTGGCAGTGGACTCTGATAGGTTGAATAATGGTCCCCCATAAAGATGGCCAAGTTTTAATCCCTGGAACCTGTGAATATGTTGTACATAGTAAAAGGGATTTTGTAGAATTGACACATACTGACATAAAGACACAAGACCTTTGGGTCAGAGATACAATTTATTACTCATAGCAAAAAAAAAAAAAAAAAAAAAAAAGGAAAACTAAAAGCTGGTTCTTTGAGAAGATAAACAAAATTCATAAACCATTAGCCAGACTCATCAGGAAAAAAAGGGAGAAGACTCAAATCAATAGAATTAGAAATGAAAAAGGAGAAGTAACAACTGACACTGCAGAAATACAAAAGATCATGAGAGATTATTACAAGCAACTCTATGCCAATAAAATGGACAACCTGGAAGAAATTGACAAATTCTTAGAAATGCACAACCTGCCAAGACTGAATCAGGAAGAAATAGAAAATATGAACAGACCAATCATAAGCACTGAAATTGAAACTGTGATAAAAAATCTTCCAACAAACAAAAGCCCAGGACCAGATGGTTTCACAGGCGAATTCTATCAAGCATTTAGAGAAGAGCTAACACCTATCCTTCTCAAACTCTTCCAAAATATAGCAGAGGGAGGAACACTCCCAAACTCATTCTACGTGGCCACCATCACCCTGATACCAAAACCAGACAAGGATGTCACAAAGAAAGAAAACTACAGGCCAATATCACTGATGAACATAGATGCAAAAATCCTCAACAAAATACTAGCAAACAGAATCCAACAGCACATTAAAAGGATCATACACCATGATCAAGTGGGGTTTATTCCAGGAATGCAAGGATTCTTCAATGTACGCAAATCAATCAACGTGATACACCATATTAACAAATTGAAGGAGAAAAACCATATGATCATCTCAATAGATTCAGAGAAAGCTTTCGACAAAATTCAACACCCATTTATGATAAAAACCCTGCAGAAAGTAGGCATAGAGGGAACTTTCCTCAACATAATAAAGGCCATATATGACAAACCCACAGCCAGCATCGTCCTCAATGGTGAAAAACTGAAACCATTTCCACTGAGATCAGGAACAAGACAAGGTTGCCCACTCTCACCACTCTTATTCAACATAGTTTTGGAAGTTTTAGCCACAGCAATCAGAGAAGAAAAGGAAATAAAAGGAATCCAAATCGGAAAAGAAGAAGTAAAGCTGTCGCTGTTTGCAGATGACATGATACTATACATAGAGAATCCTAAAGATGCTACCAGAAAACTACTAGAGCTAATCAATGAATTTGGTAAAGTTGCAGGATACAAAATTAATGCACAGAAATCTCTGGCATTCCTATATACTAATGATGAAAAATCTGAAAGTGAAATCAAGGAAACACTCCCATTTACCATTGCAACAAAAAGAATAAAATATCTAGGAATAAACCTACCTAAGGAGACAAAAGACCTGTATGCAGAAAATTATAAGACACTGATGAAAGAAATTAAAGATGATACAAATAGATGGAAAGATGTACCATGTTCTTGGATTGGAAGAATCAACATTGTGAAAATGACTCTACTACCCAAAGCAATCTACAGATTCAATGCAATCCCTATCAAACTACCACTGGCATTTTTCACAGAACTAGAACAAAAAATTTCACAATTTGTATGGAAACACAAAAGACCCCGAATAGCCAAAGCAATCTTGAGAACGAAAAATGGAGCTGGAGGAATCAGGCTCCCTGACTTCAGACTATACTACAAAGCTACAGTAATCAAGACAGTATGGTACTGGCACAAAAACAGAAAGATAGATCAATGGAACAGGATAGAAAGCCCAGAGATAAACCCACGGACATATGGTCACCTTATCTTTGATAAAGGAGGCAGGAATGTACAGTGGAGAAAGGACAGTCTCTTCAATAAGTGGTGCTGGGAAAACTGGACAGGGACATGTAAAATTATGAGATTAGATCACTCCCTAACACCATACACAAAAATAAGCTCAAAATGGATTAAAGACCTAAATGTAAGGCCAGACACTATCAAACTCTTAGAGGAAAACATAGGCAGAACACTCTATGACATAAATCACAGCAAGATCCTTTTTGACCCACCTCCTAGAGAAATGGAAATAAAGACAAAAATAAACACATGGGACCTAATGAAACTTAAAAGCTTTTGCACAGCAAAGGAAACCATAAACAAGACCAAAAGACAACCCTCAGAATGGGAGATAATATTTGCAAATGAAGCAACTGACAAAGGATTAATCTCCAAAATTTATAAGCAGCTCATGCAGCTCAATAACAAAAAAACAAACAACCCAATCCAAAAATGGGCAGAAGACCTAAATAGACATTTCTCCACAGAAGATATACAGACTGCCAACAAACACATGAAAGGAGGCTCAACATCTTTACTCATTAGAGAAATGCAAATCAAAACTACAATGAGATATCATCTCACACCAGTCAGAATGGCCATCATCAAAAAATCTAGAAACAATAAATGCTGGAGAGGGTGTGGAAAAAAGGGAACCCTCTTGCACTGCTGGTGGGAATGTGAATTGGTACAGCCACTATGGAGAACGGTATGGAGGTTCCTTAAAAAACTACAAATAGAACTACCATATGACCCAGCAATCCCACTACTGGGCATATACCCTGAGAAAACCATAATTCAAAAAGAGACATGTACCAAAATGTTCATAGCAGCCCTATTTACAATAGCCCGGAGCTGGAAACAACCTAAGTGTCCATCATCGGATGAATGGGTAAAGAAGATGTGGCACATATATACAATGGAATATTACTCAGCCATAAAAAGAAATGAAATTGAGCTATTTGTAATGAGGTGGATGGACCTAGAGTCTGCCATACAGAGTGAAGTAAGTCAGAAAGAGAAAGACAAATACTGTATGCTGACACATATATATGGAATTTAAGAAAAAAAATGTCATGAAGAACATAGGGGTAAGACAGAAATAAAGACACAGACCTACTTGAGAATGGACTTGAAGATATGGGGAGGGGGAAGGGTAAGCTGTGACAAAGCGAAAGAGAGGCATGGACATATATACACTACCAAATGTAAGGTAGATAGGTAGTGGGAAGCAGCCGCAGAGCACAGGGAGATCAGCTGGGTGCTTTGTGACTGCCTGGAGGGGTGGGATGGGGAGGGTGGGAGGGAGGGAGATGCATGAGGGAAGGGATGTGGGAACAGATGTATATGTATGACTGATTCACTTTGTTATAAAGCAGAAACTAATAAAAAATATATATATAATAAAGAAAAAGAAAAAAAAAAAAAAAAAGGAGCCAGAGCAGCACTGTGGGTTGGTTTCCCATGCTCCAATTCCCACAGGTGTTAGCTCTGCACACAGTGGGGGCTGCTGGTACATCCTCTCACCCTTCCCTACAGGGAGATTACTCATTACTACTGGAATGCACGCAAATGTCTCCAGGGAGGTAGGAAAAGGCTTTATCTTTACTTCCCTGGCATGTTTCTTGGGAAGATGTCTCTAGTTTCACCATTCTGGAATGTCTCCTTACACAAGTGTTCTTAGCTTAAACACAAATACTTTCATTCAGAGGATCCAGACTGTGCAGAAATGTGAGCTATTCATGGAAAATTGTCTTCCAACTGTATTTTAAGCACCAAGAAGGGGGAAAAAATCTATTACCTTTAATAGAATAGAAAATCTGAAAAATCAAATACTTCAATAATGCCAAGAGTGGCTGATGGAAAGGAGCTGCTAACCTTTATGATTTTAGAGAAAGACCACGTCCAAAGAAACATCACCCAGTGGGGTCAGGAAATATGTAAAGAGAGGCATAAGTTGAAATTAGTTTGAGGAAGACATATTAAGCAATTAAATTGCTTAATTTTCAGCAATGATGTGAGTAAGCAACATCAATCAATGCCGGTTGTGGATGCCTATAGAGATTATTTGACAAAATCAGATTTTTAAATGTAAAAATGGCAAAGAAATTTGCCATACATTTAATTATTATTCCTGGGAATATGACCTCATGTTACAGTTATTAGATGTTATTGATTTTTTTTCTCCAGCAAATGCAAATGGAATATCCATTTACTATGTATCATGCAAGATGACACAATCTCTGCTCCTATGGAGCATGCATTTCAAGATGGCAGGTTGACAGAACTAGTAATCACATAAACAAATACAAATATTACAAATTACATACTACCAAGAAAACAAAGAAATAAAAGGAAGAATAAAGAAGGATGTACCCAAACTAAAGTGGTTAGGAAAGACCTCTATAAAGAGGTAACATATAACTCAATCTATTCTCAAAATAAAAGTCAGAGTGAGTTTTTTAAAACCTAATTCACATCATGTCTTTCCTCCACAGAACCCAACTGCTCTCCATTTCACTGACAAAAATCCAGAGCCCCTATAATGGTCTAGAGCCCTTCATGATTTGGTCCCCAAATAGTTCCCTGACCTCCTTTCTTATTACTTTCTATAGCACTTATTATCTTCTAAATATTATAAAGGTTATGTATTATGTTTATTGTCTCTCTCTCTCTCCTTGCCAGAACATAAGCTCCACTAGAGAATGGTCTCTGTTTTCTTCATTTCGTATCCCAAATGTGTCTAGAACGGTACCTGACCTCTAATAGAAGTTCATTAAATTTTTGTTCAATGAACATAAAATTACATTATGATTTTATTAGTATTAAAATATAACAAAAATAAAAACAAAGTTATCACATACACTGCTATATTAACATTTAAATACAACAGATAAAAAAATCACAAAATAAGAACTGCAGAAACAAAAACCAGGTAAGATTTGTTTACACAACATTGTAAAGCAACTATACTCCAATTAAAAAAAAAAGATTTATTTAACGTGGTAGGTGTGCTTGCCCATTCATAAGTTCATTCCAGTCTGGAACACAGGAGGATAATGCTACTCGCAGATCTGCTGCGCCATTTAATCCGTTCCTTTCCTTTGCTTTTAACTGGGTTAAGACAGAAAACCCTAGTTCACACAAATTAGTTGCTGTGAATGGTAATAATAGCAGGATACTCCTTCGACTTATCAAAGGAAAGTCTTCCTTTATCTTAATCCAAAATGCTGATAAACTTAGTGTTTCATAATCATTCTTCAATGTATATGAAGAACTGAGCTGCAATAATTCATTTTCTTCTTCAGGCACCAAGTTTAACTCAATTATTGATTCTGGGTTTCGAAAAGCAAACGGATCTTTTACCCAACAATTCTGTCTTAATGTTTCAAATTTCTCTTCTGGGAATAAATGGCTAAAGGTTTGACAGAGAGAAGTGAGGTGCAACAATATCTCTAGTTTTATTTCTTCCAAAATGTTTTCATTGACAACATTCTCTTCAATGTGCTGCAAAAACCTTGGAAACATGTAGTAGCTAGGATGGTTGCTTTTAAGCCTCGCTTGCCACAACAGTAACGCCTTCTGGAATCCTTGGATACGTTCGGCCTGTTGGAATATGTCACTGTTTTTCCCCTGTAGTTTTAAACATAGTTCATTAAGGATGCCAAAAATATCAGTTAAATATGCCAGTTTCGTTACCCAAATATCATCCTCAAAAATAGTTGCTAAATGAGACTTCTTTTCAATGAGAAAAACGTGGATCTCATTCCTGAGTTCGTAAACCCGGCTCAGTATTTTCCCTTGAGACAACCAACGAACTTTGGTGTGATACAGTAAGTGGGTATAATTAGCTCCAATCTCCGAACAAAACGTTTCAAGAAGTCTGCTGTTTAATGAGCTTCCTTTAATAAAGTTAACAACTTTCACTGCCTTTTTCAATACTTCCATGAGCTTCTGGGGAATCTCTCTGGATGCTAATGCTTCACGATGTATAAAACAATGATTCCACGCACCACTAGTAACTTCTAGCAATTTTTTAATTACTCTGCTCTGTTTTCCAGTGATGTTTGCTGTTCCGTCACTTGTAATTCCTTTGCAGTTTTTCCAATTTAATTTATACTGACCAACAATGCACTTTTCTAATTCTGTGAAAATATCTAATCCACTTAGGTGAGAAGTTAAGTTTAAACAACACAAAAAATCCTCCATAAAATCGCCTTGCCACGCATATCTGACATAGACTAAAAGTGCTGTGCAGCTTCCAGTATCTGTGCTTTCATCAAGCTGGATCGCAAAATCTATTCCTGACTGTAACCGAGTAATAAGCATTGCCTCTAAATGTTCAGCAATCGTACAAATTCGAAGAGATATTGTGTTATCGCTAGGAATCATTTTTAATTTATCAGCAGATTTATCATCAAAAATTGTACGCACCATATCCAAACATGCTGGAAGAATAATTTTTTCAGCAGCTGTGTGAGCCATTTTCTCTTTTGCCACACGATACGCAACTAAATATGATGATAATAAGGTTTTCTCACTAACAGTAGTAGAGCAGCTAAGAAATTGTGTTGATGACTTTACATCTATTTTCTTTCTTTGAAAATATTCAAGAGGCTTATCAATAAGTTCAGCATGCTGTGTTTCTAAGTGCCTTTTTAATTTTGAAGGTTTTAAGCTTTCATTTGCAAGAATATTATTACAAATAACACACTGAGGTCTGTCATTTTCAAAGGGTTTTTCACATTTGATAAAACCATATTTTAAATAATCTTCATTATAACGCCTGGCAGTTACTTTTTTCTTTTTGAAATGTGGCTCAAACGAAGTTGATGTTTGCAGATTAGAGTCAATAGTTTTCTCAATATTGTCACTATTCATACTTCCAGACCCAGCAGTAGAACTTGAACATGCTTCTGCATATTTTGCTTCATTATTCCTCTTTCTTTTAAAAAAGAAATGATCCATTTTAAAAGCAATTTTGAATAAAATATTATAATTGCCACTAATATATATATATATATATATATATTTTTTTTTTTTTTACAGCCTAGATAACATCTTTCCAAAATTGCAGTTTGCAACTGAATCTCAGTGGAACATCTCAGACTTCATATCCAGTTGCAAGTCATGGTAATATACAACTAGACTGCAGATCAACCTTGTTATTATGAAAACCAAATAAGACATCAGTGGACAAATGACTGAAAAACCATTTCTTAGGCAATCAATGCACATTCTATTCATCATATCCCCTCCATCAAATATCTTTCCACATATTGAAACTGACCTTAGTGTTCCTTGCAAGGTGTATAATTCTGGCAAAGGATTCATGCAAAGCACTCTGATATTTTATATTTTATTTTGTTTTTAAAAATGTTCGTCATGACTCACAAAATTGATTTCATGACCTACTAAATGGGTCACATGCATAATGCGAAAAACACTGATATAGAGACGTTTTCCTCTTTTGTGTTAGTGCCTTGACTATGTCTGTTTGATGATCAAAGAAACTAGCTGATCTGCTAAACTGCTGGCTGATACAGAAACTTTCTTGAAGTGGTAGGTATATATCATTCCTGATACTTTTTGATGGGAAGGGTTTTTAAGAGTGCCAGTATTGTCTGATCTCATGAGGTTCCAATGAGGTTTTCCATGGGTAGGTCAACTATAAGGTTGGAGTTGGTGACATATTTTTAGAACTGTCTTGGAATGCATCCTTGACCTGGGAATAAGACCAGAGATATGACATTAAGCATTACAATACAGAGAAATAGTGTTGCCAGCTATAGGGACCTTTACAGAATCCAAGGTCATGGGTGCTGAAGCAAAAAGCTGGTAGCTCTCAACACAATGTTATATAGGATTAGGCCTTTTTCTGTAAGGCAAACCACCTCAACCAAGATTGGGAGATAGAAAAAATGATGTAAGACCTGGGAGTCGGCATCAGGAGATGCAAAGTACATTGACAAAGCTAAACACAGCAAACCATGGAGAAGCACAGCTCATTCACTATATATATTTCCTCTTAGCTCAGTTTGGCCATGCTCATCTTGTAAGTACTTCCCGCACTGCTCTCTTTGAACTTAGGATATTTGGGTCTTATCAGCATAATACAGCACTTCCTTACAAACCTCTCCATCAAGTAATGCCACTTTGGGGAGGGGGGGAGGAGGAAGGGTAAAGTCTTACATTTACTGTAGTGTTTATTAGAAATTAAACATTTTAAGTGTTAACAATTTTATCAGGACTGTTTGCATTAACTAGATTTTCTTATTTTCTGTAATTCTTGATGCTCTGGCATGTGTGTTCTCACTAATCATAGAGGGAACTAATCCTCCCAGGGTTGGGTAATTCCTAGAGATAGCAAACTTGACTGATAGCTCAACCCAGGAACACAACTTTCATATGCAAACTAACCAGTCCAGAGCCAGCCCTACCCACACTTCCCCACCCTCCCAAATCAGGTTCTTATTCTCCAGATACTCCCCTGCCCTAACTACCCCAGAGCCAGGTAACCATGAACTAGGGACAGCCCCCATGCCCTGAATCCTGGTGAAACTGTTAAGAAAGCCAATCTGAAACCTGCTTAGCCTGCTTGGCCAATTCCTTCCTGAGAAAACCACAGTACAGGCTTTTCCACATTTCCCCTTCTACCCCCTCTCCCTCCTGCCCAATCCTGGTGTTTCCCATGTGGCTGCCCTGTATGGCATGGCGCGGCATGCCCTACCTCCTGTTTCTAGGGATCTGTATAAACACTACCTACTTCATGACAGCCATTTCTGTGTCTGTTTGCCTTATCATGCCTGATTAAAACAAATCGTAGGTAAATCATTTTTACTTCATCTTGGTTCTGGTTACAAAGTTACAAAGTTGCATAGTTTGGCTCTAATCCTATTTTCCACGTAATGTCTGTTATTTTTTAGCATAAATTTTGCATTCCACGAGTTCTTCTAAGTCATAGTGTTAAAGCTGAAACACCCGTATCTCGAGATTACTTTTATTACTTGCCTGGTGAATGGATTCCCCCAATCACTTGAAAGGAAAATTGGAATCCTTCAGTTTTGGGGACACACTAAATATTTGTCATTCTAGCTATCACTCATCCTTCACCTGTGAGTGAAACAGTATCATACAGTACACAAGTAACATATAGGTTTCAGGAATACCAGGCAGCACTCAAAATATGCTACAAATTGTCTGAATGCCATCGATTTTCATCAGCCTGTCACCACTGTATTTATGTGGTGGCCTAATCTTTTAATAAAGCCAGCTTTGAAAGAGGCATCAGAGCGGATGGTGACCTTGAAACAAGAAAGATGTTGCCAGATGGGGAAGGCCTTAGTAAGATTCTTCCCTGAGACTTCATTACTTATTTTTAACAGTAAACTTGAAGGGAACTTACAGTATGTTATGTATACTGCACTTTTTAAAATTTTAATAAGCTTTATTTTTTTTGAGAGCAACTTTAGGTTCACAGCAAAACTGAGCAAAAGGTAGGGATTTCCCATATATTTCCTGCCCCCACCTATGCACAGTCTTCGCCATCACCAACATCCCCCACCGGAGTGGTACTTGTTACAGCTGATAGACCTACAATGTCACATCATAATCACCCAAAGTCCACCCTTTACCTAAGGTTCACTCTTCGTGTTGTACATTCTATGGATTTTGACAAATGTATAATGACATGTATCCATCATTATGGTTTCATACAGAGTATTTTCACTGCCCTAAAAATCCTGTGCCTCTGCCTCTCTTCTTTCCTATCCCCACTCCCACTGCCACCAATCTCTAATAGTCACTGAATTTTTTTTTTTACCAGCTCAGCTCCACAGTCTTGCCTTTTCCAGAGTGCCATACCGTTGGAATTATATGTATATAGACTTTTCAGATTGGCTTCTTTCACTTAGTAATATGCATTTAAGGTTCCTCCATGTATTTTCATGACTTGATAGCTCATTTCTTTTTAGCACTGAAAAATATTTCATTGTCTGGCTATAACAGTTTATTTATCCATTCACCTACTGAAAGACATCTTAGTTGCTTCCAAATTTTGGCAACTATGAATAAAGCTGCTATAAACATTGGTTGCAGGTTTTTGTGTGGACAAAAGTTTTCAACTCCTTTAGGTAAATACTAAGGAACCTGACTGCTGCATCGTATGTACAAGTACATTTTTAGAGGATCCCAGCAAAGGTTGTGTATCCTTTTGTTGCTGGAGCTTGTCAATACTGTGGAAACAGATTATGCTTTATAGATAAAGCATAGATGTTGCTCAACTTTTTTTTTTTTGCAATGGTGCCAGCTTTTGTTAACATAACTCACACACGCTGACAGACTTCAAATAGTGCCAAAGGGACTGCTCTAGGATTTCCTGAGTTGTGATGGCCTACTCTGGTACTGAGTTATTCTATTGATGTCTCTGATATGAACTGCCAATAAATAGAACCAAGTCAGAATTGAGGGGTAAAGGTGGCTGGTGAGATGGGTTACACAATTTAGTATAATTCAGTGAGAAAGAGTGACGTGGGGAGCTGTCAAGATAAGACTATTTGGTCAGTTTGGCATTGGACAAATACTAAATCTTGAATTTAGGAGCAGATATTTTATATGAGACTAAAAGCTTTAAAGGGCATTCTAGAACAATGTTGTTGGAATGCAGCTTCAGCAATGTAGCAGGAAGGTGGCAGCAGGAACCAACTGAGAACACTTTGCTATAGGGAGTAGGGTTAAGTTGTAATATGCAAGAGATCAAAATGTATAACCTTGTCTCTAGGCTAGCAGTCTCTTGGCATAGTTTTCCGTGTTTAGTAACATAAAGCATTGGTGTCAACAGGAAGACCTACAAATAGGGGCAAAAGTCAGGGTTTATTAGGATGGTGGCATTTTTAGATGTTGGTTGCCTTAGGAGGGGCTTGAAAATATCAACTTGATTAGTTGTTATATTATGAATGCTTTAACTAGGACAAGTTGCTAGAGATCTAATGTATATGGTACCTGATTATTACACTTAAAAAAGAGTACATATGGGGGAATTCAGGGCCTGGTCTGAGAAACAGGCAAAGTTTTTCTTGGAGGTCTTATATCCTGTCTGCCAAGGTAGTTAGTAGGACTAAAGAGTTTATGGCAGACGCCTACTGGATGTCACAGCATGGTGGACAGCATCAATATATTAAATCAGGGGCTTCCCTGTGGTGCAGTGGTTGAGAGTCCGCCTGCCGATGCAGGGGACACGGGTTCGTGCCCCGGTCTGGGAAGATCCCACATGCCGCGAAGCGGCTGGGCCCGTGAGCCATGGCTGCTGAGCCTGCGTGTCCGGAGCCAGTGCTCCGCAATGGGAGAGGCCACAACAGTGAGAGGCCCGCGTACCGCAAAAAAAAAAAAAAAAAAAAAAAAAAATATATATATATATATATATATATATATATATATATATATATATATATAAAATCAGAACTAAACTGCTGAAAAAGCAACTGCATCTAAATCTCTTTGATGAATAAGAAGAGATGAAGAGCAATTCACAACAGCCTTGAAGCAATCTGACTCAGATATATAACTGCCCTTAACAGCTGAAAGAGAACACTTATTGATTCTTCCTGTCATAATGAAGGATGCTCACTTGTTTTTAATGTTCCTTCTCTCCACATGAATTTCAAACCACTACAATTTTATCCTGTATGCCACCTCTCCCCAGATATTTTATAGACATTTACCTTACACAGTTAAAGAAAAACAGTGTTAAAACGTTCTCCAAAGTCTTTTGTTTGCCCTCTCTTTTCTTTATCTATGTCTCTGAAAGGTGCCTTAATGGCAAGTCACAGGAATTTGGAGGGACAGGTTCAAACCTGAGGGTTTTGGTCTAACCATAAGTTTTGGAACTTTAAACAGAGATATTCTCAATTAGAACTCAATGTAAATCAGGGCATATACATACGTTAACATGAATAACTACATGTGTGATTCCATAACCCAGATGGGTTCTGCTGGGACAGGTCCTTTCTGGCCAAAACTTCAAAAATCTATAGATGTGTGCACTGATGCTTAAGATGTGTGTGCTGAGGCTGACTGTTGTGGATATATAACCACATTTCAGAGCAATAATGTTCTTTAATTGGGTGTGCATCTATCTTAGCCATTCTTTAGGAGAGAATTTCAATTAAGGTGACCAAATACTTGTAGCTGAAAGTTTCTTATATACCAAGGTGCAATAATAATGACCTGTTCCTAGAACAGTGTTTGTTGTAATGGTAGGTACTCAGTAAATGTATTTGAAAGATTAAATGAGAGAATGACACCTGTAGCAAACTGTACCATGTACATTGTTTTTATTAATCAATGAAAAATAAGTTACCAAACTATATTTGAACAATTTGGTAATATGTAAGACAAAGGTTAGTAAGACCTATTCTTTAAAATTGGATCGATATTCTATTTCAAAATAAACTGCTTATAATGTTAGATAGTAGAAACAATGGTCTTATAAATACATAAATGTAAACTATATTCAGATTTATAAAGCCTAACACTTAAATCTACCTGGAAATAAGAAACACATTAAAAAAAACTAATATCTCATTTATATTACAATAAGTAATTATTCTTTTAGTCAAAAACAATTGTCTTTAAATCATTCTGTTCTTTTATACTTCTACTATTCTCATTTCAATCCAGTTCTCTGTGGGAGTTCATAATCGGCTATGCTTCAGACTGTTATATCCAAAAAGTATTCTTAAAGGGCTTACTCTCTCTCCTCAAGCAGACAATTCACCTACAATAATAGCAAACATAGTATATTAGGGTATAGACCTGATAGATGTGGGGATGAAAGCATGGGGAAGTCCTTTTGTAACTGAAAGAGGATGCAAGGTAAACAGCTAAATGGGAGTCAGAAGCAGAAAATGTTGCAAGCTTGACAGAAGAAGGTATGAAATAGTTGTTTACAAAAGTGGTGCTACGAATGGACTAGGAAAATGTGTTAGGATTTTAAGCAGGTCTGCATGATTGCCTTACATGCTTAATGCAATGATCATTATTGCTATGATGCTTGATAGGTGTGGTCTTTAATTCCCTGCCATGAATTTTTACCTCTTAGACATATGTCAATGGTGCTGAGTGTTATCTTCTAAAAATACAGCTCTGATCAGTTTCCTCATAATTCAAAAACCTCTATCGGCTCTGAGCAGTGTAATCTCTTCAGGATAATGTCGTTTAAATCTAAGCCTCATCCTATCTCTCTAGGTTTCTCCTTCATCCCATATCTCCATACTATTCTACACTTTAAGCTCTATGACTATGGGAGTTCTTGAAATACCTCATGCACTTTCATGCTTCTGCTTTCGCTCTGGCTGGTATTCCCCTTGCCTTAAGTCATTTGAAATCCTATTCATTCTTCACGATTTAGCTCAAATGCTACAGCATTCATCCAATCAACTAACATGTAAGTATTTACAATGTGCCAGGTCCTGGGGATACAAAGCAAGAAAATGGATAGTGATATATTCATATAAGGGAACACCTGTTCAGCTGTTACAAGGAATGAACTAGAGTTACATAACACTGACAAATCTTACATTAAGTTAAAGAAAGCTGCCAAAGGATATACACATTTCTGATTGTTAAAACTATGCAAAACAGAACTATATGTAATCCAAAATTAAAAGGGTGGTTACCTTGGTCAAGAGGGAACATAACGGGATTGGGTGGAGCAGACAGAGGACTTCAGTTATATAATAACTATTTCTCCAGTTGGGTGTCAAGTACATATGTATTAGTTATAGTTTTATTTCTACTTTTTGTCTGTCTAAAGATATTCTATTTTTAAAGGGGATGGTTAAAGCTTGATTCCTTCCTGAAGGCATTGCAAACCTGTCCCATAACCAGTAACTTAAAATTAACTTCTTTCCGTCTCTGGTATTCTCCTTTGTTTCCTGTATTGCCATTGTGCACACATCAGTAATACTTAGGCCTTAAGAGTAGGAACTTGCAGGTACGAGCTTTAAGTAGATTAGAATGTAACCCTCTTCTCAGGAGACTCCAGTTTGCTCAAGTTCTCTAGGGACCTAACTAGGCCTAAGAACCTCAGCCTGACCCCTTCAGCTGACCCGAGAACATCTTCCTTCGGATCCCGGATCGCTGACCCTTTCCCCGGGTAGACGTCCATTCGCCCCCTGAGCAAGAGCAAAACGTGCCTCCCGCCAACGAACCCCGGAATGTCTCCCTTTAGCGGACTCCGGACCACTCCCACCAGAGGTTGCCTTTCTTCCTTCTCACCTCCAGCCGAGCGCCGCGAACCTCGCGCCTCGCCTGCCGACCTGCGGTGCGCTTCGCCCCCCATTCTCTACACAACACCACTCGCAATCTAACCTCAACACTCACAGAAATCAACACTTCAGCCGGAATACGGCTGGCTCGGCCCTCTGCGCATGCGCGGAGCTAAGAGTCACCCCGGCCCTCGCTGTTGTCTCGCGGTATTGCCTTTTCCCGCGGGAGTTATTTGAGCTTTCGGGCGGTAACTACGCCTTCGGCTGTCCGCGGTAGGCTGACCGGAGTCGGAATTTTGTCTGCAGAAAGTCTGGCCGTGGTCAGTCGAGCCAGGTACGGCCGAGAGCCGATAGGTTCGTTCCGGCCGGGCTCTGGCGCCATGGGGGCCAAGAGACTGCTGCCGATTAAGGAGGCCTTCCAGCTGGCTTAGCAGCCGCATCAGAACCAGGCGAAGCTGGTGGTGGCGCTGAGCCGCACCTACGGCTCTGCGGTCCCCGCCACCCCTCGCCGCCCCGCTGGTACACCCGTTAGCACGTTAATTTGTCAGTCTTTGTAAGGGAATTACAGAGATTTTTTTCAATTCTGCTATCATTTACCTTGTTTACTTATTTAGAGAACCATATTGTTCTTTATATCATAGGAGGCTTGTGTCTCTAGATTAGAAGTTCACCGATTTTTAACATAAATCTGCATTTCATTAAATAGATATAAAATGTATATTAAAATATATATATATATTTGTATTTCTGCCCTGTAATGATTTTAACAAAACACGTTTCTTAGGAACAAAATAAGTCAGTGCAAAGAAGTTCATTTTTATTACAAACTACTTTTCAGGTTAATATACAGGTGTCCCCCACTTCTCAAAAATTCGATTTAGGCCACTTCGGTTTTAGAAAAGACCTGTATTGTATTAGTCCGTGTTTTCATAACTGAAGGAAATCTGGAGGGTTTTCACTTTTACAAAAAAACGGCGAACGATAGTACTTGGTATGCTTAACCTTCAGCGTTTTTTTTTTTTTTTTTTTTTTTTTTTTTTTTTTTGCAGGGAGCCTTTACCGAGGCAGCGCGCAGACCCAGCAGCCTCAGTGGCACAGCCAGGCTCCTTCCCTGGAAATACACTCAGCATCAAGCCCCCATAGCTTGGAACTGTGTCTGTGAGTATCTGTGCTGCAACTCGATTTATTTTGTACATCCATCAGCAAGTGTCCTAAAGTATCAGAAAAGCGTAACATAAAACCAGATGTAATTTTAAGTGTTTTGATTGGAGTGAACGAACTGGGCATTGTGTGTGAGTTGAACTTGCTTGGGTCCACCATTTCCATGCAGAGAGAAAGAATCTTGAAAGCTGCCAAAGTTACTATTGCTTCTGTTGGTAGCAAAGTGGTCTCAATTGGCATCCAGCAGTGGGTAAACTGGAAAGTCTATCGCTTGAGCGGACTGATGGGTGTACAAAGCGAGGTGTTTAGGTTATCTTATACTTAAGGAGAAATCGGTCAGTCTTTCTAATAAGCTGAAACAGAAAGCACTTGGACCACGGTGATGAACGTGTTGCAACAGTAGAATTTGAAGGTAGTCATGGATGGTTTGATTGGTGAGGGCAGGTTCTTACCTTAAAAGTTACTGGAGAGAGTGCTTCCGCTGTTACTGAAGCTGCCGAAAAGTTCCCGGAACTGAAGAAAATAATTACAGGAGGTGGTTATTCGTATAAGTGTTTGACCTTGAAGATGATGTTGAAGAGGTTTTGGCATCCCATGACTAAGAACTGACAGATGAAGAGCTGATGCCATTGCAAGAGGAAAGGATACTATTCGAATACTAATTGAAACGGAACACAGTAGTGAACAGCCTAAAAGTAAAGCCCTCCAGGAACTCAACATGAAGCACTTTCATGAGATTTTCACTGTAATTGACAGTGCTGCAATGATAGCAGAGAAGGTATGACTTTAATTTTGAAAGGGCATGTAGGTTTAGGGCAAGTTTGCAGGATGTTCTGAGTGCCTACAAACAACTGCATGATAGAAAAATGCATGAGGATAAGCAGTCAAGCATACTGTCATATTTCAAGCCTTCCACATCAGCCACAGCCGACAATGAACCTCAACATTTGACGCTGAGGCAGGCAGTTATAGAAGAAGGTGAAGACATTAGTGACCTGCTTGCCCTGACGGATTCAAACAACGGTGAGATGTTAATAGGTGACCCCCTTCCTCTGTCTCCTACATCCCCATCTCCACACACCCCCACCACAGCCTCCCACATCTCAGCCTAACACACCATCATCACCACCTCTCAGCCTTCCAGTGTGCTGCTGGCTGTCCTCTCGATTCTGGTAAGTGAAACTATACTGTACAGACATTATTTCTACTTTATCCAGGCAGTGTGTTTATCATATCATACCTGCTTTTACTATATGCTAGTGTTATTTTAGGTTTTATGTGTTATTTGGTAGGTTATTTTTTGAGTCTGGAAATGCTCAAACTTTCCCCATATAAATTCATGGTAATTGCTTCTTCACTTTATACCATTTTGGCTTATGAAAGGTTTCATAGAAACATTCTACTTTCAGATATGGGGGAAAACCTGTATTTCTAGCCTTTTATTATAATTTAGTTTAAGAAATAGAAAAAGAGTTAAATACAATAGTTTTAATTTCAACTCTAAGACTTTACATGACTTTGACAAAATCAAAAAGCATTTCTTTACCTCAAGCTACTACCTTTTTGTTTAAAATTATTTATTTATTTATTTATTTTTGGCTGCATTGGGTCTTTTTTGCTGCACACGGGCTTTCTCTAGTTGCGGCAAGCAGGGGCTACACTTCGTTGCAATGGACATGCTTCTCATTGCGGTGGCTCCTCTTGTTTCGGAGCATGGGCTCTAGGCATGTGGGTTTCAGTAGTTGTGGCACGAGGGCTCAGGAGTTGTGGCTCACAGGCTCTAGAGTGCAGGCTCAGTAGTTGTAGCGCACGGGCTTCATTGCTCTGTGACATGTGGGATCTTCCCGGAGCAGAGATCGAACACGTGTCCCCTGCATTGGCAGACAGATTCTTAACCACTGCGCCACCAGGGAAGTCCCAAGCTACTACCTTTTTTACTTGCAGGATTTCAAAATGATTCTTCCGTATGCTCTGCATTGTTCTGCACTTTTTTTTCACTTAACAGTATATTCTGGATATTCCTTCTTATCACTATTTAATTAAACTTAATGCAGTCTTTTTTTTTTCTTTCAGCTGTCATATATTCCGTTTTGTGGATATACTCAGATTTGTAGCCAATCTCCTATAGATGGACACCTGTGTTGTTTCCAGCCTTTGGATATTAGGAACAATGCTTTAATGAATAAATGTCATTTCTTACATTTGCAGGGGTAACTCTTAGATCCTCTGAAGAGAATTGCTGGCTTAAAGAGGAAATGTTTTTGTAAATGTGATAAATATTGAAAGTTGGCCTTTAAAGAGTGGTCCATTCTGCACTCCCATCAGCAGCATATGAGAGATATTGCTTTTTTTTAGGTGGATTGGGAGGAACTAGAAAGTGATTGGGGGGATGTTTTTTGATAGACGAGAAAATTTCTAAGTAAAATCCTGAAGAGTTTGAGAATAGGAGTTAGAATGATAACATGTATGTCAAAAAGAAATTGCTGTGTGATGGGAAGGGTCAATTGTAAAAGGCAGTGTTGAATTCAGACCAGTGCTGTTGTTGTTTTTAACTGAACTGTGCCTTTGATACATGTTTCTCAGTAGATTCAAGGATGTAGAGAAGAATCAAAAGAATCTTATGTGATATTTTAAAATCTATGCTGCCTTGCTCCATGACAGCAGTAACTCAAAAACAGGAGACATGGGTGAATGATTACTCAAGTCTATTCTCAACAATTTATTCTTCTGGATAGATGATTAAGAGTTATTAAAGAGTGAAGATTTTAGTTTAATGAACAATTATTCATGTTACCGAGAGTCTTAGGTTAGTGCTAGAAATAAAGTCTTTTATCAATGTAGTTTGTGAAGGATTTGTTTTGTATTTCTGGTTGTCAATAAAACATTTTTTCAAGAGGCATTTGTTCATGCCTTAAATATGCTATGATGGTGTGTAAATATGAACCTGCAGCAGAGTGAGAAATAGAATTTGCAGCAGTTTATTATTTCTTTAACCAAATAGAAGGAAGATGAAGACAGTGACATTTCAAGTTATTTTAATCATTTTACTTTCTTCTTGAAAGTATTCTGGAAGTTATGCCAGTTTTTATTAACATTCACAGGGAGTGAGTATATCATTTAAAAATTTACCAGATTGAAAACTTTAAGGACTTGTATAATTTAGAGGAAAAACAGCTAGGATTCTGAATATATATATGATATAAATAAATGTATAGTATACACACACACATACATACATACACATATATTTATGTCATATTAAAGTGACCTTATAAATAATACCTTTTTCTGTAGGATAAACTATGATCATGATTAAAAGCTGATTTAATAGATAATGCTAGCTTTAATTAAAAAAATTTAAGAACAGTTTCAGGTAAATATATTTAAATGAGTGCTCTACTTAGCAAGGAAGTTAAAAGACCATTTTTTTTTGGTTCAAAAATTATTTCATTCTTATTATTTAGTAAATATTTCAGATAAGGATTATTTTGAGACTATATTAAATGTACATTTTGTACATGTATGTATGAAATTAGCATTATAGCTTCTGGTTTTTTTTTTGCATGAATTGTACCTTCTTTATGAGTTATTAGTACAGTCTTGAATTCTGAACTTGAGGAAATCAAATGGTTGTCATCATAATGCCACCTGTGAATAAGTTTGATCAGTGTTTTCTTTCAGGACTGAGGCAAATAGCAATGAAGTTCAATTTTGAGGGTGCCAGATTCTAAATAAGTTCTTGAGAAATATGCCAGAAAATGCCCAGATTGATAATGTTTGTGTATAAAATTAATTAAGCCATTCTTATTAGACTGAAAGATAAATTTCCAAGTACAGGCAATTCTGGCTCTTTCAGTACTTAAGACTATTCCCTGTGGTTAAAGGTATATATGACATGCCTATTTTTTTACTTCATATTTTTTTCTTTCTTTAACTTTAAATACACAGTAGTTGAATTTTTCCTTATTAAATATACAATATACAGTAAGAGAAAAGAGTGTATATGATGCATGCACACTTCTGTGCACACACACACACACACACACACAATTTAAAGATATGTAGTTCCAACAGCAATTCTGTGACGGCAATTGGATGTCCTATAATTTGACACCTAGAGTTAGAGCAGACCCATAGGTCAAGGGCTCAGCCCCACAAGACTGCCTGTACAACAGATGCCAGCCAGGAGTTTAAAGTATCCCAAAGCTACCTACATTTCTACCCAGCTGACTCCAAATTCAGGGATTCCCATGACTGCTTACCCCCCCACCCCCAGGTGTGATAATTCTCTAGAATGACTGACTGGACTCAGGAAAGCGCTATACTACCTACTCGAGTTTTATTATAAAGGGGCAAAGTATGGGACGCAGGGAGTGCAGAGCTTCCATGGCCTGCCTGGGTGTGCCACCCTCTCAGCACATTGGTGTGTTCACCAACCTGGAAGCTTCTTGAGCCTGGTTGTTTCAAGGTTTTTTATGGGATTTCATTGAGTAGGCATGATTGATTAAATCATTGGCTATTTAATTGAAAATCTTTAGTCCCTCTCCCCTCCCTGGAAATTGGGGGATGGGCCCTGAAAGTTCCAACTCTGTAATCACCTGGCTGGTTTTTCTGGTGACCAGCTTCTACCTTGAAGCTATCTAGTGTCTCCCAACCCACCAAGAGTCACCTCATTAGCATAAACTCAAGTGTGGTTGAAAGGGACTCAGGAATGACAAAAGACATTTCTATCACTCAGCAAATTTAGGTTTCAGGAACTCTACCAGGGACCAGGGACAAAGATCAAATACTTTTCTTGTTATACCACAAGAGAATAAAAAAGTGAACACATATACCCAACACCTAATTAAGAAACAGAATACCAAGGTACCTTTTTAAGTCTCTTATGTCTCTTTTTTAATGTATTCCCCCTCCTTCTTTCCCAGAGGAAACCACTATCATGAATTTTATATTATTTGTTACCTTGCTTTTCTTTAGAGTTTAGTTTATTATAAGGCTACCTAGGTGTATCCCCAAAATATGCACTGTATCTTTGCTTTTTTTTTTTTTTTTTTTTTGCAGTACGCGGGCCTCTCACTGTTGTGGCCTCTCCCATTGCGGAGCACAGGCTCCGGATGCGCAGGCTCAGCGGCCATGGCTCATGGGCCCAGCCGCTCCACGGCATGTGGGATCTTCCCGGACAGGGTCACGAACCCGCATCTGCTGCATCGGCAGGCGAACTCTCAACCACTGCGCCACCAGGGAGGCCCTCTTTGCTTTTTTTTAACCTTATTATGAATGTAGTTATTTTGCATGTATTCTTTTGTGACTAATTATTTTTCCATTTAACACTGTTTCTAAGAGTAATCCAAATGTATGCATGTAGCTATAGTTCATTCCTTTTCACTACCATATAATATTTTGTATTAGAAATACAACACACTTGAGTTATCTGCTATATTGTTTACTATTATGAACTAAACTTGCCAGCATTCTCAAACATGTGCAAAAGTTTCTCTGGCTAATATGCCTAGAGGTGGTGTTATAGACTGAATTGGGTTTCCCCAAAATTCAAATGTTGAAGCCCTTACTCCTAATACCTCCCAATATCTCAGAATGTGACTGCATTTGGAGATAGGGTCTTTATTAATAAAGAGGTAATTAAGTTAAAATGAGACCTTTGATGGTGGTGGGGTGATGGGGGTGCCCTAGTCTGGTCTGATTGTTGTCCTTATAAGAAGAGGAGATTAGGACATACAGAGAAACGCTGGACATGTGCATGCAGAGAAGAAAGGCCAGTGAAGACACTGCAAGAAGACATCTGCAATGCCTGGGAAGAAACCACACTTTATTCTTGGACTTCTAGCCTCCAAAACTCAGAAAATAAATTGGTGTCTAATCCACCCAGTCTCTAGTATTTTTGTTATGGCAACCCTAGCAAACAAATACAGTTAGAATTGCTAGATGGTAGGATTATGCACAAGTTCAGTTTAGTTAGTAACGCCAATATTTTTTTAAAGTACTTGGACCGATTTACAATCATACTGGCATGTATGAGAATTCTTGTTCTACGTCCTCACCCAAACCTGATATTGTCAGACTTTACTTTCTCCAGTCTGTTGGAAAGGAATGGAATCTTATTGTCATATTAATTGCATTTTCCTGATAATTAAGGAGAGTTGAATATCTTCATGTGTTTCTTGTTTCTATATCAATAAAATGCCTGTTATATCTTCATCCACTGTTCTGTTATTTGTTTTTTTATTACTGATGGGTAGGAGTTAATTTTAATGAAAGTTAAGATTTATCCTTTAATAACCTGTCTTCTTTTATGTCTTATTTAAGAAATTCTTCCCAACCTCCAGAGTAAAAGAATATATTCTCTCATTTTTTTTCTGAATGTTTTACATTTGAATCCTTAATGTACCTGGAATTGATTTTTTTTAAAGTTTGGTTTGAGGTAGATATATAGTTTCATTTTTTTCCCATGCTAATAGCAGTTGTCCTAGTCCTATTTATTGAATAGTCTTTGGCAGCTCTGTTATACATCATGTCTGCCTTTCTGGTCTCTAATTATGATTTTTGTCTACCTCTAGACCAGCATCACATTGTCTTAATTACTATGGTTTTATAATAAATCTTAATATCTGGTAGTAAGTGGATTTTTTTGTTTTAAATTATATATATATATATATATATATGTATATTTATTTATTTAACAATTGATATGTGTATGATCTTGAACCTTTCAAATGTGGAGAATAGAGCTAGGTGTGTTTAAGCATAGGAAATGGTCTTTGCTCCAAAGACTAAAAAAATTCTTTTCAAGGCAACTCAAAATCAAACCAGTGAGCCTTTAAAACAGCCATTTCTAATATGAGACCAGGGTTTTTGGGGTATTATGGATTGGGTTTTAGGTGGAAAAAGGTGGTCCCTGAGTTGATAGTTGTTGAGGCTAGTTGGGTATATTAGTTTTATAGGTTTCAGTGGTTTCTTAATAAATATAGAATGTATCACTTGTTAGATAATTATATTGGGCCTTTAATGATTACTTCTTTTGTCTTTTTGTTTTCTTAAGATTTTGTACTCAGAGAATTCCATTTCTTCAGCAAGACCTAATGATATATCAGGTAAATGTACGTAGAGTTAATAGATTTGAAGGTCATACTTTTTACTGTTATGAAATTTTTCAAAGAGGATACAGTAAAATGAATCCAACAACCCAACACCTAACTTCAACCATTATGAATATTTGGCCAGTTTTGTTTCTCTTCCTTCCCCCTCCTCATACCCAGGCCACATGAACACAGTTCACACACCCCATCCCACTCTCAGCCAGAATTATTTTAAAGCAAATCTTAGCTGTCACTTCATCTAATATCCAGTGTTCAGATTTTTCTAATTTTCTCAAAAAAATTATTTTTCATGCTTGTTTCTTTGAATTGGGATCTAAACTATATCTATACATTTCATTTGACATTTCTTATGTCTCTTTTAATATTCAACAAGCTCTCTTCCCCTCTCTTTCCTTGACATGTATTTGTTATAGAGATTGGGTCATTTGTCTAGTTGAATTTCCCATATTCTGGATTTGGCTAATTTAATCTTCATACTATCACTCAATCTGTTCTATCATGTGTATTTCCCATAAACTGCTATTTAATGGTAGATGATTGACTAGATTAAAGCTTGACTTTTTTTCCAGGAAGTGGGGCAAAATACTTATGTGGTAGCTTATAAACATTTTATTGCATTCATATCAGGAGGTGAAAGTCTTCAATAATATTTTTCAAACAGTGTCCTAATATACATGATTAAGGATTATAAATGTGTTCTGTAGTCTTTTCATCTCTAATCTTCCTGTTTTTACAGATGGGAAAACTAAGGCCTAGAGAGTTAAATATTTGCCAAAGACCAACCAGCTAACTTAATAGAAGTAGGGCTTTTTTCCACCTAATACTCCTTTCAAAATTTTGCTTCAGTTGTGTATGCCTTCGTCTGAAGGTTTTCATGCATCAGAAAAATGTCAGAGGTGGTCAGGATGGCATTTCTGCCTGTTCCAACTAGAGTTTTTGTGACTGAGAAGGTAAGACGCAGTACATGTGTAACTGTGTAAAGTTTACACACTAGTAAACCACTCCCTTGAGTGGTTCTGTTTTTGCATTGCCAGTGTGATAGCTAAGACTTGAGTTTGAAAGTAATAGTCAGAGGGGCCTTAGACAGGACCTAAGCCTGAAGCTTGGTAAATCCAGGATAGGAAGAATGCAAGAAAATCTTTATAGGCTACAATAGTATTTGGTTATTTGGTCCTAAATAACTTTTTGTGTGTGTAGAATTGTTCATCTCATATCTTTTTTTTTTAAATAAATTTATTTGTTTTATTTATTTATTTTTGCCTGCGTTGGGTCTCCGTTGCTATGTGCAGGCTTTCTCTAGTTACGGCGAGCGGGGGCTACTCTTCATTGTGATGCGCAGGCTTCTCATTGCGGTGGCTTCTCTTGTTGCAGAGCACGGGCTCTAGGCGTGTGGGCTTCAGTAGTTGTGGTGCATGGGCTCAGTAGTTGTGCCTCACTGGCTCTAGAGCACAGGCTCAGTAGTTGTGGCACACGGGCTTAGTTGCTTCGCGGCATGTGGGATCTTCTTGGACCAAGGCTTGAACCCTTGTGCCCTGCATTGGCAGGCAGATTCTTAACCACTGTGCCACCAGGGAAGCCCTCATTTCTTTTTTTTTAATTATTATTTTTAAATTTAATTAAATTTATTTATTTATTTTTGGTTGTGTTGGGTCTTTATTGATGCGCTTGGGCTTTCCCCCCTTGCGGCGAGTGGGGGCTACTCTTCCTTGTGGTGTGTGGGCTTCTCACTGCTGTGGCTTCTCTTGTCACAGAGCACAGGCTCTAGGCACGCGGGCCTCAGTAGCTGTGGCATGTGGGCTCAGTAGTTGTGGCTCGTGGGCTCTAGAGAGCAGGCTCAGTAGTTGTGGTGCACGGGCTTAGTTGCTCTGCGGCATGTGGGATCTTCCCAGACCAGGTCTTGAACCTGTGTCCCCTGCATTGGCAGGGAGATTCTTAACCACTGCACCACCAGGGAAGCCCCTTCATTTCTTTTTGTATTGGTATGCTTTGTTTCCCATTTTAGTTTTTACTTGTCTTATAAATATTAGCTGTAAGTTCATACTAATTTGAAGAAAATGAATTAATGTAACAAAATATAGGAAGTGAAAACTAGAGGGAAGTTACATTCCTCTACAGCTTACCTAACTGAACAGATGCTGTGAAATCAGTGATGTGAAAAATCTTCTAGAAAACTGGTTATACTTCACAGAAATATCTTGAGTTGCTTCATCTTTTGATGTGTAAAAGTGGACAGTAGTGGTAGGCTCACTGCTTTCCTTTTAGTGAACTGACGGGAATCTGCAAAAGCAGTGATTGTAGGTATATGACAAATAAATTTATCATTTAAAGCCATTACCTTGATCATTTGTTAATACAATAGAAATGAGCTGATATGGAGAAAGGAAGATTTATGACTAAAATAAAAGTTTCATGAAATAATACCTTTACTTTGTAAGGGAAAAACGTTATTACATACAATTTCACTAATGTTTAAATGCAACAGAGAAATAATCCCAAATAAACACAATACAAATAAAAATCGGGAATATTTTATTTAATGTGATTAGTATGCTGTCTGTTCATTCCAGTCTGAGATACACAAGGGCAGTTCTCACATATCCGATTAACCCTGTTTCTTTCCTTTGTTTTTAATTGGATTAACTATTAAAGCACTAGTGAGTAGTACTACACTAATTCTGCTTTTCAGTGGACAGTCTTATTTCATCCAAGAGGATGATAAATTTAATGTCTCATAATCATTCTTTAGTATTTATGAAAAGTAAGCTGTAATATTTCATATTCTTTAATTACCAAGTGTGTATAACTCAATTTTTGATTCAGAGTCTTAGAAAGCTAGTGAATCTAACCAGATTTTTTTTCTTGAATGCATCAATTTTTTTTTCTGGGATATAATGATTAAAAGTTTGAGACAGGCTGGAAACAGTAAAAAATAGACAAAATATATGAAACAATGTTTTTAAAGACACTGGACATCTGTCAGTGAAGAACAGGCAATAAAGGACATGAATCCTGAGTGAGAGGAAACAAACAAGGTGAATTCTGTGATGACTCCAGCTTACTGCCTTGAGAGAATTTCCAGGCCTCAGCACAGCCATGGGGACCACAGGAAGAGCCTGGTGGGGTCCCTCGTTCGATAAGATAGAGCTGAGAGCCTGGTGAAACCAAAGTGGCTAGAATTTGCAGCACAGAGTACGAGAGAGGAGAGAGCTGCACAGAAAGAGAACTCTAGAAATCTGGAAAGAATCTCCCTTGAGTTTTCAGGTGAGTACTGATCAGTGCATGCAGGTGAGGAAATTACCTGAGGCCAAGAAAAGGACCACCTAAAAATATTAGAGGTAAGAGACCCCAGCTCAAAGAGGGCTGGAAATAATGGCTGTTCCCACAAGACATACTGCAAAAGCATCATTCACAGAGCAGTGGATAGAGTACATAGAAGGGTCTTGCCTCAACTGTGGGGAATAATTAGCCCTAGGCTGAGCACTGTTCTGTTTTGTCTTGTATTTAAAGCAATATCTGAAAACATCAAATTGTTTCCCAGTAACTGTGCCAGAACAAAGACCTCCAGGAATACAAAAATATCCAGTACCTAGAAAGGTAAATCTTTCATTGTCTGGCATCCAATCAAAAATTACCAAAGATGCAAATAAGTGGGAAAATAGGACCCATACTAAGGAGACAAATCCATTGAAACTGATCCAGATGTTAAAATTTGCAGACATTATATTGTAACTCTTCCATATATTCAAAAAGTTAAGTAGAGACATGGAAGATAGACCAAACTTCTAGAGGTGAATACTACAATGTGTGGAATATAAAACACTGGGTGGGATTAATGGCAGATTTGACATTGCAGAAGAAAAGATTTATGAGTTTGAAGGCGTGTCAATAGAAACTATCCAAAATCAAGCACAGAAACAAGACAATGAGTAAGCTGTGCACAACTTTCTAATGCGCCTGTAATAGGAGACTAAGAGATGGGGAAAGAAATCTGAAGCATTTATTTAAGGAAATAGCTTAAAAGTTTTTTTAAATTACAGAAACTGTAAACCCACCGATCTAAGGAGGTCAATGAACCCCAAGCACAAGAAGCATGAAAACAACTACACCAAAGCACATCATAATCAAATTGCTTAAAACCAGTGATAAAGATAAAATCTTAAAAAACACCAAAGGAAAAAAGGCATTGTTTCCAAGATGAGAATGACATCAGATTTCTTTTAGAAAATATTCAATTGAGACATCAATAGACAAACTTATTTAATGTATTAGAAAGAACCCTGTCAATCTAAAATTTTATGCCCAGAGAAAATATTTCAAAAACAGGCAAAATAATTTTTCAGACCAAAGCTGAAAGAATTCATCACTAGCAGATCTGTAATGCAAGAAATGTTAAAGCAAGTCCAGTCTTTCAGGCAGAAAGAAATACACTAGAGACTGGCAAACTATAGTCTGCAACCTTGTTAGTTTACTGCCTGCAATCTAAGAATAGTGTTTACATTTTTAAAATGTCATTTAAAAATATCTCCAGAGATTGTCAAATGCTTCTTAGGGTGCAAAGCCGCCTCCAGTTGAGAACTACTGGCTCTATATACCCCAGTTAAAATGCAGAGATTGTTGGATTGGATAAAAGAGCAAGACCCAATTATATGCTGCTTATAAGACACAAATACGTTAAAAACAAAAAAATGCAAAAAGAAATGTGATGGTAACACCAATCAAAAGAAAGCTGGAGTGACTATTGTTATTAGACAAAGTAGATTTCAGAACAAAGAATACTGCCAGGTGTGAAGAATGTAAAATGATACAACCACTTTGGAAAATACTTTGTCAGTTTCTTGTAAAGTTAAACATGCATCCATATGATCTAGCCATTCTATTCTTAGATATTTACCCAAGAGAAAAGGAAATATTTGTCCATGCAAAGACTTTTACATAAATGTTCATAGTAGCGCTATCATTTTGTAATAACCAAAATTAGAAATAACCAAAGTGTCCATCAACAAGTGAATAAACTGGTATACAATCGAAAACATACAATGGAATACTATACAGCAATAAAAAAGGAATGAACTATTGATATATACCACAACATTGATGAGTTTAAAAAACAATTATGCTGAGTGAAAGAAGTCAAACAAATGATTCCATTTATATAAAACTCTATAAAATGCAAACTAACTACATGGAGGCAGAAGATCAGTAATTGCCGCAGAAAGGCAGGGGTGGGGGAGAGCAGGAAGGAGGGCTTACCCAGGATACCATGAAACTTGGGGATGGTGGGGATATTCATTATCCTGATTCAGGTGAAAGCTTCTTGTGTTTATAAAAGATCAAATTGTACATTTTAAATATGTGTGGTTCACTGTATGTCAGTTATACCTCCATAAAGCTTTTACAAAAGTTTGTGCCAGAAAAGTTAAATGTACACTATCTTTATTTCTTTCAGAATATCTTAATGTTTTTCATATGTTGTGAAAACCTGGGGAGCATGTAATAGCTAGGTTGATTACTGCCATGACAGCAATGCCTTTTGGAACTTTCAGATGTGTTTGAATGTTGAAATAAATCCCTGTAGTTAAGATAGTTCATCAAGAATGCTGAAAATATCAGTTAAGTATGTCATGTTATTACTTAGATATTGTCTTTGGAACTATTTCACAAATAGCAATTGCTTTTCAACTAGGAAAAAAAATAGTTGACCAAGTAGTACTAAATATTTAATAAAAATAAACTTTCACTGTGTTTTTCAATACCTCAGTGAAATCACCAGAATGTCTTTGGATAACAGAATTTTCTTATATTGTACATTAGTTGATAATTACTGAAGCTGGTATTGGGTGCATGGTGATGTTCATTATACCATTGTCTCTACTCTTATTTTAGTTTGAAATTTTTCATCATAAGACATTTTAAAACATATATTACCCAGCAATATATTATCTACTCTAAATATATCTAATTCAGTTTTGTGTGAAGTTACATATAAACAACATAACGTATCCTGTGCGAACTGATCTTGCTACATATATCCAAGAAACTAAAAGCTATGCAGCTTATTATCATCAAATTGGATTTTGAAATCTTTATAGACTTGTGATGAGTATTGCTTCTAAATGTTCTGCAGCAGTAAAACAAATGAGCTACTGTGCTGGTACTCTGCATATTTTTTTATTAATTAGATATAAATTTATACACACCATATCCAAACATGCTGTAAGAAAATATGTGAAGCGTTTTCTGTCTCTCAATATGCTTCAATGATGATAGTAAGATTTTATCACTAACAATGGTGGAAAGACTAAGAAATTAGACTGGAAACTTGAATGTATTTTCCCCCTTTCTTTATCAATAAATTCAGCAGGTTGTTTCCTAGGAGATTTAATTTTGAAGATTTTAAGCTTTTATTTAAAAAATACTATTGGCAGTTTAATAAACCCACATATTAAATTATCTTCATAATAATCTCGTGTACTTTCTTTTTTTTCGCTGTAGAATGTGGCTTGCATGAAATCAAAATTTGCTGTTTAAAATAAATATTTTTCTCCTTATTGCCACTATTTTACACCCCAGATCCAGCAGTTGAATTTGAACAGTTTTCAATTCATCATTTTTTATTCTTTTTGCTTAAAAAATATGGTTTAAGTGCAATTTGTATTAGTTTTATTAAAATGTTACAATTCACAAGTTCAAAAATATCACACTAGATGTTTCCTGACCATCTTTCAAATCAAATGAGAAGACAGCAACCAATTCATGTTTTATTTATCACATTCTCTCCATTAATTGTTCCTTGTAACAGTTGCCACTGCTGAGCATGGTATTTGTGGCAGTAGGCACAGTCCTTGCTCACACTTTGAGTAAGTTGCTCTGGCATTTTCTATGAAAAAGATTTGCTGATTTCAGTCCACAATTAGCTTGTGACCTGTTGTTTTTCAAAGCACTATATTACGCCATTTGATTTGCATTTAGAGGCAATATGAGACTTTACTTAGTCTCATTTGAATGTTATGCTGAGTCTTTCCATATCTACATGTCAAATAGGAGGGTCAAATACATACTTAGTATGTAATTCATGAGTAGTATAAGTTGTTTAATATGTGTTGAAACTTTCACTTTAACAAATATTGAACGCCTATACAGTATGCCAAGTGTGATGCTAGGCACTTTTACATTTGCTTCCTCATAGATTGCCATAAAGGTTATAGAGCTTGTCCATGATCATGTGGTTGTTTAGTGAAAGAGCCAAAGAGTAGAACCAAAGTACTGTGACATGCATTCAAGTGTCCTTTGCACTATACCATGATTCTAATCATTAAGAGTGGAATGAGATTTTCACAATTAATAGTTGCAATTTTTAACAGTACTATTATGGTTTAAATTTTCACATTAAACCAGGAAGTATTCAACATCTAGTAATTTCTTTTAAAATGAAGCTTATTTAATAAGCTGAAAACACTACCAGTGTTTAAAACCCTAATCTAGTTAGCAATTGGGTGAATTTTCTCCATTAATACCACATGGCCTAAGAGGCTGCATTGTCATCAGAGCAACAAACAACAACAAATCTCATATATCTAAAATCTGAAAAGTTAAATCAGCCTAAAAGATTTGCATTACAGGAACAAGCTAACTAAATGGTCTTTTTAAGAAAGTGTGTCAATAGGAACTTGATGCAATTCTGTTTGCAATCGGCCACAAGGAAAGTGAATCAACTTCCTCTTACTTCAGCCCAAGGGTGTGGCATGTGGTCTTGAACAACTAACTTGTGACCCAGATTTCTTTGAAGGACTCCTCTAGAGAACATAAGTGCATGTATACTGTAGTCATATACTGTAATCATCAGAGTCTTAGCAACAGCTAAATCCATGTCAGCTGAGAGCCCATGGTTTTTGTTTTCATTTTTTTGTTTAGTTTTGGTTTTTTCCTTAATGTCAGGATTTCTGTGTAGTTTTGACTGAAGGTCAGGTAGTCTCATTCTAAGTTTGTGTTCCTTTCCTCAGATAAATTTTAGCTCTGCTCAAGTGGTATAAAATTTCAATTGTTATTACATGTTTTAATACACTGATTGAGGCTCTGGTATGCACAAAGCTCCATTCTAGGCAATGGAGTTGGTGAGGGGCATGGGAAGGGGTGAGACAAATGTAGCTTAGAGTGCATACTTTGGGCATTCCCTGTGGGCACTCGGATTCAGATAACTTTAGGTACATCTGGCATACTGGTAGGGTGGTCCCAGAAAAGTTTTACGAAATTTACTGAGGTAACTTATGCAAGGCAGATCATCTTAAGGGAAAAAGAAACGAGCTGGACCAATACTAAAACCATTGTTGGAGTGAAGGAGGGATTTTGAATGTGATGGTATGGCTGCACCTCAAATTTGCCCTGGTTCAGACTTCCAAGAGCATATCTGATGCCCAGGGAGCTAGAGGGCGCTAAGTGAATACAGTTGAAAGCTACTTCACTAAATACGTGATGCTCAAGTAACCTTCCTTTGGGACCTCTTTAACAGTATGTCACAAAGAAGAAAGCCATTCTTTACTACCTTGGCACCTAAGCTCGTGATAATATGAGAATAGAGGGCTCATGGGAAGAAAGGAAGAGACACAGTGACTCACTTGTCATCTGGGGTAGCCATATCGCTATAAAGGGAGTGAATTTGTTACTGGGCCTGTGAGAAACATCCCTGGGGATTCAGAGCACTTCTTAGTAATGATGGGGAGGTTCTCCTGAAGCTGCAAATTCTGCACTTGCAGGTGAGGCAGTGAATCATTTAGATTCACATATTAATGGTATTGTGACCTCATCTGTACCTGTGGGCTGCTGGGGCCTGGGGTAATATGGGTTATATAAAGATGAAAAAACAGTGTCCCTACCTTCAAAAAGGGCTCACTTTAGTGGGGAAAAAGACATGGTCATATGGATAAAAGTAAAATGCAATATATTCAATATTGTAAGTGATGTACTACACCAGGTACCTTATTGAATGACACATATGAGTATTTGCATCCTATTCTGTAGAAATTGGGGCACCATTAAATGTTTTTAATTAAGGGAGAGTTATCAGATCTACGTTAGAAACGTTTCTGACTAGCTGGTTTGGCAGAAGGATTGAATGAGAAGAAGCTACAATCAGGGAGACTGGTAGTTCAAGCAAAAGGTAAGTAGGGCCTAAACTAGGTCCATATCAATGTGAGTAGAGAAGGGGTTGGATTAGAGATGTTTAAGAGGACTGTGTATTTTATTAGATATTCAAGTGATAGAGAGAGCTTTTAAAATAACTCTAAAATCTCTAGAGACTGTATCATACATGAAAAGATAGAGAGTCTGGTGCTAGACTGCCTACATTAGAATCTTGGCTCTGCTATTAATGGGATAGCCTTGGGCAAATTATGTAGCTCTTCCATCTCAGTCTATTCATCTGTAAAGTAGGGAGGATAATAGTACCTACACTCCATACAGCCATTCTGTGAAAAGATCTAATTTAATACTGTAAGTCCTTAGCAGAGGGCCTTGTACTCAAGTTTGTTTGATATTGTTATTGTAGCTGGGGTGACTAGATGAACAGTGATAAAAGTCAGGAAGATGAGAATACAAAGACTTGGCAGGCTCAGAGGACAGAAAATGGTGAGTTCACTTTTGGATATACTGAGTCTGGAATTTCTGACACACAGTGTTTATTGAATAACAATAGAAATGAGTGGGGTTTTGTTTTTTAAAGAACTTTGGTTATATGCCAGGCACTGTTATAAACTCTTTACCTGTATAATCCCATTTAATTCTCACACAATGCTGTCAGATAATTTGTATTATTTCCATTTTATAGTTTATTTAGCAAAAGAGTAAACAGGCTTGTGTCTTAACAATATTAACAAAAACCTCGGGGCTTCCCTGGTGGCGCAACGGTTAAGAATCCCCCTGTGCAGGCGACATGGGTTCAATCCTGGTCCGGGAAGATCCCACATGCCGCAGAGCAACTAAGCCTGTGCACCACAACTACTGAGCCTGCGCTCTAGAGCCTGTGAGCCACAACTACTGAGCCCACGTGCCACAACTACTGAAGCCCGTGCGCCTAGAGCCCGTGCTCTGCAGCAAGAGAAGCCACCGCAATGAGAAGCCCACGCACTGCAACAAAGAGTAGCCCCCGCTCTCTGCAACTAGCAACCAACACCCAACACAGCCATGAATAAATAAATAAATAAATAAATAAATTTATTTAAAAAACCCCACAAAAACCTCATTCCCAGAAGGCAAAGAAAGTTGTGATTTACTCTGCTAGTAGTAAGTGAGAAAGTAGATCAGCTGGGATTGGACCCAGAAAATCTGATTCCCACGCTGGTATGCTGAACCACTATAATGGCTCAAACCATTTTGAACCTCTGGCTTCTAATATCTCTTAACACTAGAGTCTATTAAGATACAGTGTCCTATTTTACTTAGTGTTAAATGTTTAATAATAAAAATACCTGTCATTAAGTGAATGGCTACTATATGCCAAGCATTATATGTATAATCTTCAATCTTCAATCTCCACAATAACCTGTCAAGATATTATAATCGATATTTTACTGCAGTGGAGACTAAGGCTCAGAAATGTTCAGGAACTTGCCCATAGTTGCATAATTATGGAAAGATTTGAGCTCCTCTCTGTTTATTCCTGAAGTCTGTTTCATTTCTGTATCATTCATGTAGTAATCTATCATGCAAATTTAGCTATATTACATTTAGTGTATCATGTCATTGTGTTTTCCAAATGATACCATGAGTTCCATGAATTCTACAACCACCTTATGAACTTTGAGAATCAGTTTTAATTATGGATGTGTAGTTAAAAACTGGGATAGTATTTTTCAAACTTTAGTTACATAGGAATTATGTATAGGGTCTGAGACCTTGCCCCACATGTATTGAATCAAATTTCCAAGGGTGAGTCTCAGAAATCAGATCTTTAAAAGGATGGGATGTGTTCTTAATCAGGTTCCCAGAGGACTATATTCTGAATAACACTGGAAGGGATGGGGCTAGTTCACGTACCCTTGGCATCTGAGCTCTCTGGTTGAAGTCTTATTGTACTTGCATTGTCAGCACCATACAGTTTATTAACTCTTAAGTATTACTTCAGAGCTTCTCTCATTAATTTAGCTGAGAGCAAGCATTTAGCTAAGAACCTTGAAGCAGTACGTATTCTGTCTCCTGTTCTGCCACATATTATTTCCCACTGTCTGCACCCCTTTTCACTGATGAAGCTCTAGGCAGGCTATATGGTAGGACTTGTGTTTAACAGAAAGTGAAGTGTCATGCTGTAGAAGAGGGAAAGAGCATCACAGTACAGTGAAAATGAGAGATCTGGCTTCAAATTCAACTTGTACCTCTGAGCTTTGATTCCCTCGTCGGTAAAACTGGGTTGGCAGAACCTAATTCACAATGTTGTCAGATAATGTGGTGCCTGGTATACAGTTAGTCTTTCAATGACTGATGGCTATCATCAATGCGTAATTTACCCCTATGTTTGGAGAGGAAGATCATACGAGTATTAAGTTGTGTGTAAAAAAAAAAAGGGATATCATTTTTCAGGAATGTTCAGTTAGAGACAGGCAAGATTAAACATGTGTAAGTCTATGATTCTTCATGAATAATAGCATTCCTTTTATTTCGACCCATCCTAAAGCTGACTGAAATTGGACATTTACATTTGGTAAGTATTTCACAACCATCTATTACTTATTATTTCCCTGCAGACTCGGTCAATATGACTATTTTATTTCTTGTGGCTAGACTGTCAGCTTCACTGTATCCTCATGAAAGAACCTGAGCTAGAATGACGTGCTAAGCCACTCTGGGATGCTTGATCCTCAGAAACTGTGAAACAAATGTTTTAAGCCACTAACTTTTGGGATACTCTGTTATACAGCAATAGATAACTAATACCATGAGACAAAGAGAAAACCTCTATCTTGTTTCAGCCACTGTCGTTTTGTATATTCTGTCACTTAACAGCCAAATCTGAGTCCCTCCTTTCTCCTGTTAAATTAATTTGTAGAATTAACCTAAAAAAAAAAAAAAGTCTTTTGGGCTTCCCTGGTGGCGCAGTGGTTCAGAGTCCGCCTGCCGATGCAGGGGACACAGGTTCGTGCCCCGGTCCGGGAAGATCCCACATGCCGCGGAGAGGCTGGGCCTATGAGCCATGGCTGCTGAGCCTGCGCGTCCGGAGCCTATGCTCCGCAACGGGAGAGGCCACAACAGTGAGAGGCCCGTGTACCGCAAAAAAAAAAAAAGAAAAGCCTTTCAAGGTGCTATTTCTGGAGTCCCAGAGACTGAGAACTGGAGGAGACAAAAGAAAGCATCTTGTCCAATCTCTTCATTTTATAGGTGAAAGTAACAGCTAATATTTAGTGTTTCCTGTGCCAGGCTCTTTGCTAAGTTTTATATAACATGTAATTCTCAGGATATACTGTGAGGTAGAGACTCACTGTCCTATTTTACAGGTGAGGAAACTGGGTCCGCACTCCTACACACTTTGCCTTACTGTCTCTCTATTGTTAAAGGATACTTTCAAACAGTTCTATTACAAGCATATGCCAATGTTTTATTACAATCTTGCACATAAAGGAAAAAATCTGTAGTCATCCAAAGAATCATCTTGCTAGAGACGTTTTAGGAAAAGTGACTGGAACGAATCACAAACTAGTTATAAAGAAAATAATGATTGGTTAAAGGTCAATTAACTCTTGATCTGGGTTGTTGGTGACTGATTTCCCATAATAGAGAAGCACTTGCCTGGCAGAGTCCTTTTTACATGTGTCATAGATTAATCAATATGTATTAATTATTTATCACCCCTTATCACTCTCAAAAGTGTCTGTACAGATGAGAAAACTGAAGCCCCAGAGTGGGCCATTGATTTGCCTAAGGTCCCATGGAAAGGTAGTTAGTGGCAGAGATGGAATTAGAACTCAGGCCAATGTTTTATGTATTAAACAAGTTGTTCCCTCCAAACCCAGCTATTAGTCAATTAATGGAAATCAGAGGTATATATGACACTCTTGTTTCTTTCTGCCTACATAGCTCTTAACATTTTAAAAATTCCTGGGAGTTGCCTTATGTACCTGGGGATATTTTTTGTACTGTGTTCTGGGTTTATGAGGAAGGAAGGAAACAGAACTGATACTTCCCTAAATACTTTTTTCCCTTCTCTGTAGGCAGAGATTAAGCAATCACCGGCCTGATTTCATCATTACAATGCATGTAAGCCTGACAATTTACAGGAAACTTATTGTTCCTTTCCATTCCAGAAACTTGTGATACTTTCCCTCACTACATGTTGCAAACAGCTAAGTCAAGTTGTCTGTGATAGTAGTCGACACCTTTCCCTTGGGCCGTGTTCACTGCACCATTCAGCAAGTTAGCTCATAATAGAGCCTTTGATTGGAGTTGGTGTTGACTTGGCAATATTTATTAAGAACAGGTAAGTGATACACAGGTATGTGTAGGAAATAGAAGGCTCTTAACTGTCTGGAACTTTTGCAAAGAAACATTATGGACCACTGTGTACATCTTATCTCCACATTTCCACTGGAGTAAATTATGGTCTTCGCATTACCTAAACTGTTTCTTTTCCAAAGATAATCTAAGGAACTGAAGTACTCTATATTTGGACACATATAGTTTGTGGAGTGGCCTACATTCTTCTTTGTCACCTTTCGCTCCTGTTCAGAGGTCAATAGCACATATTAGGCATTTAGTTTGTTGCCATAAACTGATGACAGAGAGATGTCTTGCAGTGTAAGGTTAAGTACAGGTTGTAGGATGAGGAAGACATAGATTTATATCCCTGATTTTCCACTCACTAGCTCTATGACCTTGGACAAGTCAATAACTCTAAACATTATTTTCCTTTTCCCGTCAAGTGGGAAAAACAGTAGAACCTTCCACATATGGTAGTTGTGAGGATTACACATGACAATTCATGTAAAGCACTTATAATACATGTTAAGACCTCAATACATCTTAATTATTGTTTTCTTCTGTTTACCTCCACTTGTATATTTTCTCTTTCCTTTAATCCTTCCCCCACTCTGCTTTTCCTCATCTTTTAATTTCTGTCCTATCTGTCCCTTTTTCTTTTATGCCCCTTCCTCTTCTCAGCTCTTCTGTTATCCTATGCCTTTGTATATGTCCAAGCATTTCTTTTTTTCATGTATGAGGCATCAGTGAATCACCTCTAGGGGAGAGAGCTCCACACCTTGAAAAAAAGGGCACAGTAAGTAGCACCCGTATTCCAATCTGATGACTTATTCTTATTTATTTAATTTATTTTTGGCTGCGTTGGGTCTCAGTTGTGGCATGCAGGATCTTCGTTGAGGCATGCAGGATCTTTTGTTGTGGCGCGCAGGCTCTTTATTGTGGCGTGCGGGCTTCGCTCTAGTTGTGGAGTGCGGGTTTTCTCTTCTCTAGTTGTGGCATGCCGGCCCAGTTGCCCCGTGGCATGTGGGATCTTAGTTCCCTGACCAGGGATCGAGTCCGCGTCCCCTGCATTGTAAAGCGGATTCTTTACCACTGGACCACCAGGGAAGTCCCTGATGCCTTATTCTTTTAGTGATGAACATGCTCCAAAAATGCAAACTTAAAGTTCTGGGAATGGACACAGACTCACTGTGAGAACAAGGGGCCACGGAACAGGAAAAGGCCCAATGTGGTAGATCCCCCCCCACCCCAACTTTCTAGCAACTATTTGGACTTTAAAAAGATCTGGCAGCTAGGGCGGCCTAGCCAAAGTGAAGACGGTCCTGTATGTATGTCCTATAGGAAGTGCAACAGGGGCTTGGTGGTCTAAAGAAGAGAAGTCAGCTAGAACTCACTGGAATGGCTTCCTACTGACAAGCTGGGAAAGGCCCATGTCAGAAGGAAGGGACCGCGTGGCAGGAGATGAAGGCGCAAGTCTCCTGACACAGGTACAGGAAGCATTCCAGGACCCTATATGTCTGTGCAGTAGGCTGGGGCTTCCGAGAGACTGGATATAGCTCCGAAATGATGGATCTAATGGTGATTGATATTAATTAAACTGAAATCTTAAAAAAAACTTAGTTTTGTTTTTCAAATACAAAATTTGGAAAAAAATTTTTGTTAAAATTTTGAGAAAAAAGTAGCTCCCCTCTCCCCTAAATCAGCCACAGTCCCACCACCAAAAGACAGCCACTGTCAACATTTTGATATATTTCCTTTTATTCCCTTTCAAATGCATTTATAAAATACAGTTGCCATAAGGTTGTTTGTATTATATTCATTTCTGTATTCTGACATTAAAAGTAAACATGCTCATTTAAAACATTGGAAGGAATAGAAAAATATAAGGGAAGGAGGGACTCATCTATAACTTTTGTCAGAGGAGACATTAAGGCTTTGTGTCATTTATGCCATCCTTTTTATGCATTTTTGTAAGCTTGTTGTGAATTATGTGCAATTTTGATTCTGCTTTTTTCAGTTAACCTTATATCATACCTGTTTCCCCAAGGTCATTAAAAACACTATCCCTACCCTCAAAGATGCTTCCAGTCCTACCAGGAAAATTGATTTGGACCCAAGGGCATCATAAGCAGAGCAACCAGAGGCAGAGCAGATTAGATACAATTTTGGGATAAACATAAAATGGCTCTACCTGCAATTAGCCCGGTTGCTACTGATTATATATAATCGGATATTTTAGTATTTTTAAAGATTTAAAAGTCTTTTAAAATGCATTATTATTAACAAATTTTTATAACTGTAAGAACAATAGGCGAACACAGTAAAATATTAAAACTGTATCAAAGGGTATGTATTTAAAAGGCATTTAACTGTTTTCCATCCTAGAAGCCCTGCTCACAAATTTCTGCTGTCTTATCCTAGAAACACATACTATACTTTTTTTTTTAAACACAAAAGAGAACATATTTTACAAAGTGTTCTCTACATTGTTTTTCTTCTTAACTTCGAATATCTTGGCTTCATTCCATATCAGCAAACATAGATCTACCTTATACTTTTTAACAGATGCCTATTTGTCCATTGAATGAATGTACTATAATTTATGTATCTAATATCCAGTTGATAGACAGCTAGTTGTTTCCAATTATTTTTGTCATTGTGCAAAAGATTTTATTATATCTTTTGTGACAAGCTTTTCTTTCCATAGTGTTATGGGCTGAATTGTGTTCCTCCCAAATTCATATATTGAAGCCCTAATCCTCAGTATGTCAGAACGTGACTGTATTTGGAGATAGGGCCTTTAAAGATGTGATTAAGTTAAACTGAAGTGGGTAGGGTGGGCCCTAATGCAATCTTCCTGGTGTCCTTATTTGAGAAGGAGATTAGGACATAGACACCAGACATACACAAGCACAGAGCAAAGGCCACGTGAGGACATTGTGAGAAGGTGGCCATTTGCAAGCCAAGGAGAGAGGACGTGGAAGAAATCAAACCTGCTAACACCTCAGTGTTGGACTTCCAGAACTGCAAGTAGAGAAATTTCTGTTGTTTAAGTCTGTGATATTTTGTTATGACAGCCCCAGCAAACGAATACACACAGGCACTCATCTGTATATAGTGAAAACCAATGGGGAAATAGCACTCACTATTTAAGTTTAAAGAAAGAAAGTAAAAGTTTGGGGCAAAATGCAGGCTTATGTATATTTCATTTTCTGAGGTCCATGTGCATATAAAGTATCTGAAAGGAAAATGAAAAAAAAAAAAACACCCCAAAACCAAAACAAACCGTAGCATCTGGCCTCACATTCCAACTCAGTGGCTATCTTTTCTTTTAATAATGCCCTCATCCCTGCTAAGAGCTTTACTCCCAAATCAACTTAGCATGCTGCAGCAATTGTTGATTGGCTATTTTGACTGACAGTAAGCATCAACTCTGGTACTGAGTTAGGACAGGGATTCCAGCTGTTGAGGATAGCAACAGTTTTTCATTGCTTGCTTTCACAAGTAACCCACTGCAGGGTAAAGTGCTGTCACATACTCAGCTAAATGGAGTTAAATATAAATGCCTTAGAACTGACTTTCCCTGACCAGTAACCCTCTCCAGGGCCCTCAAAACCAGGGTTGGAAAATACCAGTGAAGAGGCCTCATGTCATCATACATTTAGGTCACCAGGGAATGATTTGGCATTTTCTTCCCCTGTAGCATGCTGTTTTCAGAGAGAATGAGAGAAGGAAAGAACGAATTACCAATCCACCAGGCACTATACACTTTGCATCTTCACTGCTCTGTGCATATGCCTTATCTAGTTTTCTTGTTACCCACAGCTAGATGGTCTATTAGAATTCCTTCGTTTTCATTCACCAGAAGAAATCATAAAGGCATGATTAAACCGACAACCTTAGCCTTAATAACATTTCCTGATCTGATGTAGTTGTAGGAACCTATAAAAACGATACTACACTGATCAATGTTTTCTTTTCGGGGCTACAGTTTAATGTAAATCAATCATTTGTTCTGGATATATCAGGTGATTAATTATTATCTTACTCAGCATATGGAGCAAATGTTAATAACTTCTTCTGAAGGGAAGAATGACCCACAGGACTTATTTTTTTATATTACTTTATTTCTTTCATTTTGTCATCTTAAATTCCCTGAAATGGCCAGTCCAACGTGGCTGTAGTTTAGCTAACTACACAGCTTCAAATTCTAGGTTACAGTGAAACTGTGGGTGGATAGACTTTTTTGTTGTTAAACACATATTTAATGTGCCTGGTTCTAGGGGTACACTGGTGAACAACAGACACAAACAGGTATTGGGAAATAAAACATGGTGTATTAAAAGCTAGTTAAAATGAGGAAATTACAGAATGCCATGAACTTCCCTCATTCCTTCTTTCTTTATTCAACTATTGAGTACTAAGTGTATGTAAGATAGGCATTGTTCTAAGTGCTGAGGATAAAACTATGTGCATATTCTCATGGAGCTCATTGCTCTATATAACTGGTTGACCTGAGGTCTGCGTCTACATTCCAAGATAGCTAGAGTCACAGATCAGAATGAAGTAAAGAAATAGATGGAAAATAAGAAAGTGTCTTCTGGGGCGTATTAAAAAATATAGAGGCAAAGCCATAGTGAAAGAGTAGAATTTTAAAAGAAAGGAGAAGGGGAGAGGATGGGAGAAAATGAGAGAGATATCAAGGACCTTATCTATATTCTATTACTTAGGTGTTATTCCTGTTTCTAGGACAGACTCTGTATAAACCGTCATCTCTGTATCTCACACAACTAACAGGGTGCCTGGGACGGTGTTATTGGACCTAGATTTATATGTCCGGATTACTCGCTAATTTGTGGGATGCTAGGTAATTACCAGAATACTTTCAATACTTAGTTTCCTACAGTACTACCTCACAGATTTGTTTTATTTAATAATGATAGCTTACAGACAGTACTTACTATGTGCTAAGTACTATTATAAACAATTCAAATGTATGAACTCTCTTAATTCTCATAACAATCCTATGAGGTAGGTATTTGTCTTAGTCAGCTCAGACTGTTATAAAAAAATACCATAGATTGGGTGGCTTATAAACAGCTGAAATTTGTTTGTCCTGGTCCTAGAGGTTGGAAGTCCAAGATCAGGGTGTCAGCATGGTGAGGGCCAGACTGCTGATTTCTCCCTGTGTTCTCACATGGGGAAGAGCAGAGAAGGGAAGCAAGCTCTCTAGGGGACTCATTATTAGGGTTTTACCTTCATGACGTCATCTAATCCTATTATCTCCCAAAGGTCCACCTCCTAATAACACCACATGAGGGGTAGGGTTTCAACATTTGAATTTGAGGCAGGCACAAGCACTGAGTTCATGGCTGTATTAACCCCATTTTATATACGAGGAGACTGAGGCACAGAGAAGTCACGGTAGCTTGCTCAAGGTCATACATGTAGTATATGGCAAACGAGGAATCCAACTTCATCTCCAATCTGTGCTTTTAAACACTGCTCATATTGCCTCTCAATAAATGGCACATAGTAAGATTAGAGACAAACGCATTCTTCTGCAAAGTTCTTTCTTACAACCTTCTACTCCATCATTTATTGAATATTTATCAAGCCCTTATATTGTCATGGAACTGTGATAGATAATACAGATACAAGGGGTGAACAGAACATCCGGTTCTTGCTCTCCTGGAGTTTCTTGTCATTAAGCAAATAACATAACCCTTCCCAGGTTCTCAGCCTTCCCTGTTTTCTCCCATTTCTGTGTGTCTATTAATCCTCCAGCCAGCCAGTCCAGGGTTGATCTGGATGAGCAAAGCCCGTAATAGGGTCTTCCTAGGTCTCCTGGAGGGCTGGGGCCGGGATGAGGTGACCTGTCCGGAAAAGCCAGACTGACCCTTTTCTTGGCAGTGACCTGGTTTGTCTCCTTCTTTCTCTCTGAGCCTCGGGTTAAAATGGAGGAATGTGTCTCGAACTTCTTTTCCGCACTAACTTTCTCTGATTATTTACCCTCCTCCCCAGCACCCAAGGCCTTTCTGACATCCCTGACCCGGCGTCCCTGTGCTTGAGGTACATTCCTACCTCCTTGATCCCCAGGAGACATTTTCCCCCCGTGGGGTCTCCGGAATTCCACGCGGCCCTTCCCTTTCGCCCGCCCCGGAGGAGATGCGTGGTCCCCGCCCAGCCTCCAGACCCAGGCTCCGAGCCCGCCCCGAGCCCACGGGCCGCCCTTGTCCGGTTCTGCCCCACGTCCCCGTTTTCCTCATGGGACGCAAGTTTTGGGAGCCCCCAGTCCTGGTTCCCCCAATCTCTGGGACCTCTGACCAGCGGTCAGGGAGGTCGGCGCTCGGGCCGGCGGCCGGGCCGGCATCGGCGTGGGCAGGGAGGCGAAGGGCGGCTCAGGGGGGCCGGGGCGCGCACAGCGCAGTCGCCCAGGCGGACCGGGCGGTCGGGCCGACCGCGGCCATTGTACTCGGTTGCCTCGGCCTCAAGACCTGGTGGGCATAGCGGCAAAAGGCGCTGACAGCACCCTAAAACGACACCCCCTCCTCTCAGATCATGTGTTTTCTGTTGCGAAACATAACAGACAAACAGGGAAACGACTTGGTTTCTTTTTCTGGCGCAGAAGGAGGACGAAGAAGGAGAGTTGAGCAAGGAGGTGAAAGCGCGAGCCTCCACCGCGCGCCCGGTCACGTGGTGCCGCAGGGACCGCATGGCGGCGACCCGCGCGCCCCCGCGTCCCGGCCGGCCCGGCAGCCCGGGCGCGCGCTCCGACGGGGCGGGCGCATGCGCATGGGGGGGCGCCGCCTCTGCCCCGCGGCGAGGGTGTCTATGGAGAGGCGGCGGCCGCGCCTGCTGAGGCGGAGGCTGAGGCGGTGGCGATGGCGCCCTTCCCCGAAGAAGTGGACGTCTTCACCGCCCCACACTGGCGGATGAAGCAGCTGGTGGGGCTCTACTGCGACAAGGTAACGGTGTGCGGGGCCTCTGGCTCTGGGCGGCGCGGGCGGAGGGGAGGAGCGGGCCGGATCCCTGGGCGGCCGGGCCTGCGCGGCGCCCTCAGCCCCCGGGGGCCGCGCCTGGCGAATTGCAGCCTGCGCAGGTGTCAGCGTCGTGCTCGCTGCCCCGCACCTTCCGCTGGGGGCCCACGCCCCGCACGGCTGGCGGCCTCGGATGTGCCCTCGGAGCTCGTGGCGCGGCCCCTTCCCGGCCGAGGGCCTGGCCACCCGCCGCCCTCGGGGCGGGCTCCCCGCGGCCGCGCCAGGCCTCCCGCCCCTGCCCCCTGAGGGAGGGGGCCCGTGCGCCCCTACCGACCTCTGGGGACCCCGGGCCGGCCACCTGCGTTGGCTTCCTCTCCCCCTGGCGCAGGCTGTTTCTGTAGTTGTTCGCCACCTCCCCCATCAGTACTGCCCCCCGCTCTACCCCCGGCCTGTGTTGGGCCTCCCCGATTCTCCTTAGGAACATCCATCCATTCTTCTTCTGAACCTCTGGCCCGCTTTCTGGCTCAACGAACACCTTCTCCCAACTCCTCCCTGCTCATTTTACGCCCCAGCTTTTCTCTGGTTTGATTTGGGTGAAAACTCAGGTTTCGTGGCTTACGAACCAGAGAACCTTCACTCTTCTTTTGTGATCATCTTTTTCCTTGCAACTTTTATAGTCCGGAGCGTTTACTAGATGTCGATTTTGTTATAAGACAGCTATTCTCTGTTGGAATTCTTTACGTGGGCTCGAATAAAAGGGCTTCGGAACAAGTTGATTTAACTGCGAGAACCTTTTTGCACTCTTAACTGGTGCAGCATAAGCTGAAAAAGCACTTTTGTGGAGATAGTTCAGGGCTGTTTGCTAATGCTTTTTTGAGTCCACATTTTTGTCAAAAATTTATGTTGGGGAGAGTCCACATACGGATATTCTGAGAACTTCAGGCAATCCTGCTTCATGTAGAAATGAACCAAACAAAAAGCATTTAAAGACCTATTGCTTAAGCATGGAAATCAACTTTGATGAACTTTCAGAAATTACATAGCACTAAGCAGAACCGCTGTTGCGAGAAAAGAGGTGTTCTTATAGCCCATGAGGTGGTTGGAGGATGCCTCGTGTTCAGTGCCAGGCCACACTTAAAAAGCACCCACAACCATCTTTTCCCTTCCTCCATTTTGAAAATTAAAAATACCCGATTCAGATACAGGTTTAAATACCACGGCAGTCTAGGACAGTGGTTCTCAACATTGTTTGCTCAGTAGAATCACCCTAAAGCTGTTCTCAAGTCACTAAAATCAGCATCTCTGAGGCTGGGACCCAGGCATCAAGTATAATTTAAAGCTCTCCAGGTGAGACCAGTGTGAAGCCAAGGGTGAGAACACTTATCCAGGAGAAACATAATGAATGGGTAAGCCGTTAGTTAAGCTGTGTAACTATGGAATTAAAAAAAAAAAATTATTTAATTTATTTAGTTTTGGCTGCATTGGGTCTTTTTGCTGCACGCGGGCTTTCTCTGGTTGCTGTAAGCGGGAGCTACTCTTTGTTGCGGTGGCCAGGCTTCTCATTGCGGTGGCTTCTCTTGTCACGGAGCGTGGGCTCTAGGCGTGCGGGCTTCAGTAGTTGTAGCACACGGGCTCAGTAGTTGTGGCTTGCGGTCTCTAGAGTGCAGGCTCAGTAGTTGTGGTGCATGGACCCAGCTGCTCCGCGACATGTGGGATCCTCCCTGACCAGGGCTCGAACCTGTGTACCCCTCATTGGTGGGCAGATTCCTAACCACTGTGCCACCAGGGAAGTCCTAGATTTTTGAGTTAGCTTACTGTAGTGTTTTTACCTGCTCTGGCTTTTGAACTTAGTTATTCTGACAGCATCCTTTAATTGCAGGAAAGAAAAAACTGGGGAGGTTTTTTTACTTTCTCAAAACCAAAAAGGGAAAGTTAATGAGGAGTAATAGAATTTGAGGTCTTCTCTCTAGACTGGGGAGAGGTAGTCCAGGACCACCTGAAATTGTTATGGAAATTTTGGTACATGTGTACATTTTTCTAGGAGGTTTGTGGCTTTCATCATGTTTCCAAATGATTGTGACCCTCCTAAAATGGTTAAGAATCACAGCTTTATCTAGCTACGTGCTAGACTAACCAGCGTATTTAAAAAATTGAAGTCAGTCACTAATGTTGTGTGTCATTACCTGGTGATTGAGAACGTTAGAACAAATTTTGAAAATACAGTGCCCTTTTTAAAAACAATATTTGAGTCAAATAAGATTCTTTTTGTTAGTTAAATGTCCCCTTTTGAAATAACTAGGAAAGCATTTTCAATTTGACATAGCAGAAGTTAAAATTTTTATCACTAATTTTGAGTTAATTAGATGTAGTTAATGAGATTGTTGTATAAATTCATCAGGAAGATTAAAAATTCCAATTTTCTGAACTGTGGATCAGAGATCAAGGTGATTTAGGGAAAAAAAAAAACTGCATAGGAATTATACATCCGGATTTCTTCTTGATACTGATAGTTAATTGGAATCTCTCCTAGGATTCCCTTTGGGAGCTAAAGGGGAAAAACGTATTTATAATGGCTAAATTGTCCTAAAGGAGTATATGTTTTTATTCATTAGGCATCTCAACTTTTTAAAAAAATTATTTTATTTTATTTATTTTTGGCTGCGTTGGGTCTTCATTGCTGCACGCGGGCTTTCTCTAGTTGCCGCGAGCAGGGGCTACTCTTCGTTGTGGTGCGCAGGCTTCTCATTGCAGTGGCTTCTCTCGTTGCGGAGCACGGGCTCTAGGCATGTGGGCTTCAATAGTTGTGGTACGTGGGCTCAGTAGTTGTGGTTCGTGGGCTCTAGAGCGCAGGCTTAGTAGTTGTGGTGCATGGGCTAAGTTGCTCCACGGCATGTGGGATTTTCCTGGACCAGGGCTCGAACCCGTGTCCCCTGCATTAGCAGGCAGATTCTCAACTGCTGCGCCACCAGGGAAGCCCATGAAGTTGTGGGCCATTTTAAATATTGCTGTATTATATCTAATTTAATACCTCGCTCATGGGTTTCCTTTTACATTTATAAAAGGTTTTATGGAAAGATTTTTCACTGCTGTTATCCAGACAGCAGTCCTTTTGGGTACGTAAAGGCAGAGATATTTCTGTTTTATAGCTGGGGATTTGTAGAGCTAGATTAGTTAGACCGAGTTTACATAAGCAGTTAGTGATAGATCCAGATGGAAACCCAAGTCAGGATCATGATTCCTAGTTTAATTTTCTTCATATAAAACCAGAGTAGTTTCTGAAAAAATTTTCTGGTGACAGTCTATTATGAAATCTTTCTGCTAATTCACTGACCTTCCAAATTAGGATGATTTTAGGCAATATTTACATTGGATCACATCCTTTTTTCCAGTTTATTCCAATTCCTCAGTTTTTCCTCTAATCCTCAAAACTTGACAACATTAATTCTGCCAGTGAGCATGGAGTTTCTACTGTCACTTGGCCCTGTAGTAGCTTGTATTGGCCATGTGAGATGTAGTTCCTATTCTTTAGGAGATTACAGTCTAACATTTGTGCTAGGATGGAAATCCAAATGCCCGATAGTGGGAGCAAAGGGAGGTATTTGATCAGCTCTACATTAAAGTGTCGGGAGTGGGCTTATAGTCTCTTTGAACTGATTTCTGAGAACAAGGTAGGTGATGGTTGTAAAGATGTGCATAGTACAGAGCTTTCCAGACTTTACAATAAACCAGCTGTAAAAAATTCAAGTAATGGAGGCTTTATGGAGTGCCCAAGTTTTTCAGGTAAGGATATTACCTGAAGGGCCATCTACTTTATCATTTTATAAAGATAGGACATTTAGTGAGCAAAGCCATAGGGAGAAAATAAGCTCAGAATAATTCGAATAGATTATTTTTTAAAAATTGAATGAGTATAGCTTTATGAAGAATTCATTTAGTTTTCCTCGATTTTCTGTTTCTCTGCATATCTGTAAAACCTGTTATTGACTGACATTGGGTTATTGGAGAGAATACGTTTTGAATTGAGAGCTAAGGAGAGGAAGGAAAAGGGAATTTAATGAGTTCTTACTACATGCTTACTTACTTTTAATCCTCACAAGAGCCCTGTGAGACAAGTATTATCCCTTATTTAAAGATGAGGAAACAGACTTAGTGGTTAAGTAATTTACCCAACTCACTCAACTAGTAATTAGGGGAGCCCGAATTTTTAACGTTTAGAATTTGTTTCCTTTCTGAAGCCCATGTTTTTGCATTACCTTACTGGTTCTGCTATTATACTACTAGCTATATGATTTTTGCTGCTCCGCAGCATGTGGGATCTTCCCGGACCAGGGCACGAACCCGTGTCCCCTGCATCGGCAGGCGGACTCTCAACCACTGCGCCACCAGGGAAGCCCTAGTTATATGATTTTATGCAGAACGTTTCACCTGTGGATCATAGGTTTTTCTATCTGTAAGTTAGTTTGAGCAGATAGTTATTAAGGTTTCTTCACTGAGTGTAAATCTCCCTCGCTTAAATGAAAGCACTGTCTGGCCAAGGAGAGAAAAAGTAAAAACTTATTTGGGGTAATAGTATTTGAGTTTTTGTTATGCTGTTTTTGATATCTGCTTCTGAACTTAATATCTAGTCTTTAAGTGACACACAACTTCAAATCAGTTTGAAGCCAGGCTGTAAGTATGATTTTAAGTTGTAGAATGTCTGAGGCAGAAAATCAGTTTTTTAAAAATTGTTTACATGATACTCTTTTTTTCTTTTTTTATAATTTTATTTATTTATTTTTGGCTGCGTTGGGTCTTCATTGCTGCGTGCGGGCTTTCTCTAGTTGAGGCAAGTGGTGGCTTCTCTTGTTGCGGAGCAAGGGCTGTAGAGCGCAGGCTCACTAGTTGTAGTGCACAGGCTCAGTTGCTCCACTGCATGTGGGATCTTCCTGGACCAGAGCTCGAACTGGTGTCCCCTGCATTGGCAGGTGGATTCCTAACCACTGTGCCACCAGGGAAGTCCCAAAAAGTCAGTTATAAATTCTTTTAAAATATGGGAGATACCATGTTACTGATTGTTACTATTTGTTGATTATGTGTATCCTGTTCTATGTAGGTTCCTTGTTGAATCTGCTAGGCATCAGACGATACACACTTATAGGTCACTTACGAACTTTTATAATCCTACTGTAGAACAGTGTTTTTCAAAGTGTGTTCTGTGACCCATTAGTGGGTCATGGAATCGATTTTGTGGGTCAGAAATAGCATTAAAAAAATGAGGGGACTTCCCTGGTGGTCCAGTGGTTAAGACACGGGCTTTCACTGCCGTGGACCTGGGTTCAATCCCTGGTCAGGGAACTAAGATCCCACAAGCTGCGTGGTGCAGCAAAAAAAAAAAAAAAAGTGAAAAAGTAAATGATAGAGTACATCACAGATTAGGGAGGGAAATATTGTTTCCTGAAATTTGTTTGAAGTGTTTGTGATGTGTCTGTCTGGATCGTGCTGTATTTCATACTAAAGGTCATGGTTAAACATGTTTGAAAAAACACTTCTTCGGGGCAGCATTTCTCAACTGCAACACTGTTGACATTTTGGGCCAGACGGTTCTTTGTTGTAGGGGCTGCTGTCCCGGGCGTTGTAGAATGTTTAGTCCATCCCTGCCATTTACCTGCTAAGATGGCAGTAGTGCTTCTGCAGTCTCTAAACCTTGTCCATTAGTTCCTGGGGGGCAAAATCGAACCCCTGGAGAGAACTAATATTTTAGAGCAAGCATTCTTTCTGACAGTTTACTCTGAAGAGATAGCTTTATGATTAGGACTAACATTGCATCTTGTGGAAGGTAAGTAGGTTTTATAGTCATAGAGACTTGACCTCTGTTTTGTTGTCTACCAGTTGTATGGTTTTGGGTAAGTTATTTTCTCTGAGCTTCAGGGTTTTCACCTATAAAATGGGAATTATAACATCTACTTCCTAGGATTGTTGTTAAGGATTAAATAATATCTAAAAATATTTAGTATAGTACCTAGCACGCTGTAGGCCTCAGTATGTCCCAGATATTATTAGGGTCTAGGTTTTTTTTTTTTCTTAATCAAGTCTCTATGATTGAATAACTTTCTAGAGGTAAACAATTTAAAAAAATGATTCATATACACAAATTTTTTAAAAGTTAAACTGTATATGCTCAGGTTATTCTTTTCACTGCTAAATTTACTGACTTTAGGTACCAGATTAAAAACAGTTGCTCTTTTCAAGTGGAGAAAAACTGACTTGGGTAGGATAAGGACTTCTAATGATAGTTTTGTTTGGGTTAAATATAGGAATAACAGAAAAACCTAAGTAGGCTTATATATGTTATATTCTGTGTTCTTTAAATATATTAACTTATTAAATCATCACAAGAACCCTATTAGGTAGTTAATATTATTAGCCTTATTTTACAGATGAAGAAATTGAGTGAGGTACGTAGCAACTTAGTGACTTGATGACAGAGATGGATTCACACCTAAGCAGTATGGCTCCAGAGTCAGCACTTTTAACCACTCTGCGGGATTAACTCTATGCATAATGGAGAGTCCTTTTGTCTAATTTGGTTCTCAGTCTGTAGCATGAACCTGGTCTTTACCTTAGCTTGTTATTAAATCCAAAGGATTTTCTAATAGTCCAGTGAGACTATATGCAAAATTTCCTGGATGTCTTTTACGATGTTATTTTGCATAACTCACATGAGGACATTATTTAGTTTTTGCCATCCTTTTTGTTTTTAAAAAATTTTATAGCCATTATTAATGCTTAATTTACCTCTTATTTCTACTGACTTAGTTTTAGTTTTTTTTTAATATAATGGCACATGATAGTATTTGCTGAGATTAGCCACTAGTGGATTTTGTTGTGATTTTGTGTGGCATTTCTTAGGATAAAATCTACAACCTTGGTTTAACCAAATCCATCCTGTCTGTTATTTTTGTATGGCTCAGGAGCTAAGAATGGTTTTTACATTTTTAAGTAGTTGGAAAAAGTAAAAAGAATAATATTTTTTGACATGTGAAGGTTACATAAAATTTAAATTTTAGTGTCTATAAATAAAATTTATTGGAATACGGCCACAGTCATTCATATGACTACTTTTGTGCTACAACAACTGAATTAAATAGTTGTTACAGACAGTATACCTCACAAAACTTAATATATCTGACCCTTTACAGGAAAAGTTGCTAACCCCTGTTGTATTGGGTTGACCAAAAAAATTTGTTTGGGTTTTTCCATAACATCTTACAGAAAAACCGGAACAAACTTTTTGGCCAAACCATAAATAATTTATTTATTGTGGTTACTGTTTGTTGTCTTATTTCACTAGATTGTAAACTCTGTAGAGGCAGAGATGTCTGTTTTGTTCACTGAGGTATCCCAAGTACCAGAAACAGTGCCTGGTTTATAATAACTGCTCATTAAATATTTGAATAGGGTAAAAAAAATCCCATGAATTTATAAAAATGAATGATTAATTTTCAAAGTAATGCTAGCTAATATTTATTTAGCACCAGTTCATTTAAATCTCACAGCAACCATATGAAGTACAGGCGGTTTTATTATTCCCATTTAACACCAAGAAGAAACTAAGACATTGAAGGAGAAAAGTAGCTTACCCAGGGTTACACAGCTAAATAAATGGTAGGACTGGAGCCTACTAGAGAATCTGTCTCTAGGTCTGGTTTTCTGTAAATGACTCTTATACCCAATCCACCTGCCTTTTACAGTAGATCATTGGTTAAATTATATAGTGGAATAGTCTTGCTTTAGGAGTTTGTTGTCTTTTCTGATGCCTTGTCATGAGCTGACTGTTCCTGCCCAGAATAGGCAATTAAGACACCTTAGACTCTTCTCCATTTTAGGAATACTAGATCAGACTTTACAGAACAAGTCTAGGAAGTATGGTGTTTGTAGCTTCTTTTTCTCCATTTACTGTCTGTTGTTTTTAACCTAATCAGATTTTCCCTCTTAAAATGAATTTTGAAACTGGTATTGACATAATAGAAGATAGATTTAATATGACAGTGGAGGTAATAGGAGGTTTGAATATTACTTCGAACTTCATCTTGAATCGAGTTTTTTGATAATGTATATGCTTTGAACATGAGAATGTAACTTGACATTAAATGTAAAAAAATAAAATTATATCAGAAAAGTCATTTTCTCTTGTTGAATAGTAGAATTAAAGAAAATGACAGTGTATATATTTCTTTATATTTTCATTGATTTTTATCTTTCCTTCAAGCGCATTTACTTTCTCATGCCCCGATGTACAAGTTTTTCACATTGTACTATTGCAGTGCTTCCACTCTAGGAAGTACATGATTCTTGTATAAACTGCTAAGTGTCCCCCCCCCCAAAAAAAAAAATTCTTCTAAAATTATCTGATAATGTTCTAATAGCTCAGTCAGTGTTTTCTGAACAGATCAGACTCATCTTGATATTAAAGTTTAAACAAATTATAATAGAAAGTTTTTGAATTTTTTACATTGTAAAAGTAGTATAATAGCATAAAGAACATTTGAACAAAGAAAAAAGTTCATCACGTTATCCTAACAGCTCTTTTAATGTTATATGTAACTTTATGGAGTATCTGTATTTAGTATGTGCACAGAGTAATGGAATTTTAGGTTTCGAGGGAGTCTGGTTTAATCTCTTTTATTTAAAGAAACTGTGTTTTGTTGGTGCGTACATCCTTCCCTTCAGAATTCAAACCAACATCTTCCTGGCCTGGGGCACTTTTTATTATACCATTATAACTTGTTTTTTATGAATTTCCTTTCCTACTTTAACAAAATATAAGGGAGGTATTTTGATATGTACAAAACTAAATAGGAATGCATTTGAGTATTTCCTATTGGTGCATATTTGCATGTATTTATTATGCCTTTCTTTTTAAATTTTTATTCAGCTTTCTAAAACCAACTTTTCCAACAACAATGATTTCCGTGCTCTTCTGCAGTCTCTGTATGCTACTTTTAAGGAGTTCAAAATGCATGAGCAGATTGAAAACGAATACATTATTGGTTTGCTTCAGCAACGCAGCCAGACCATTTATAATGTGCATTCTGACAATAAACTCTCTGAGATGCTTAGCCTCTTTGAAAAGGGTCTGAAGAATGTTAAGGTGAGTTGCAAAAATGGATATTTATCACAGCTTGTACCATCTTCTGATATGTCATTGGCAAAACTTGTTAGCATTTTATAGTAAATGATGTTACTATAGTATAGTAAATGTATGTTAAAGAAAAAAAATTACTCTGACACTTGTTAAAGATGGTAAGGAAGACTTTATTCAAGGGATTACTGCAATGGGGTTTTGCAGTAGGGGAGAGAGATTGGGTTGAATTCTTATAGCCAGGGAGCAGGGGTGAGGGTCAGGAAAATTACTAAGAGGATACATCAAGGCTGGGAGATTCTTGCTAGACTGACTCTTGCTTCCTTTTGCTGAAGGCATACCAAGGTGACAAGATATTGAGGGTGGATAGATATTGAGGGTTATCAAATGCCAAGGGTGGTAGTGGTGGGGTTGATAGATTGATTCAGGATGATTTTGGTAAAACTGGACTAAGTGGGCCAAGGACAGAGCTCAAGGTCAGGGCCTGTCTGAGAAGACTCAGTGGATCCTGACTCAGGTTTGATGAGAATCTTTATCAGTTACCTCTTTGTTACTATATGTAAAATTCTATCATGAATGCTGCTCTCCAAATCTTAAAGGTGTTTTTGTAAGTTGAAATTTCAATTACTGTAAAAATTTTACTTTCTGATAACATTTGCTGAACTCTTAAAAGAAATCTGTAGTAAACACAGTTATTGGTGACTAAAGGTAGAATTGTTACTTAGAATGAACAGGGCCATAGGGGTGGTTACAAAGAATAATTTTTAATTGTATGATGTAAAATTAAAGATATTTTTGGGTGTAGTTTAGGATAATGGTGTAGAGAAATTTCCCTATTAATTATGTTTATGTATTATAGGAAATTTGGTCTTCATTTGTCCCCCTTTTGGCTTGGTGAAACATAGACTTAAGTTGTAACTCTGTCAAACCACCATGCACCTTTCATTGATAGATTTGTGTTCTAGAATGTTCTTAAGCAGGGAAGAGGATGGATTGAAGGGGAAAAAAAGACTCAAGCAGGAAGATTGTTATAAAAAATTATTGTAATAGTCTCTAGAAGAATACACAGTAGCTATTTGGTGGGGAGGTAGGAGATTGGGTAGGGATAGGGTACTGGGAGGGAAGATGGTATAGGAAGATTTATTTTTTTATTGAATACTCCTTTGTACTGTTTGAATTTTATATCATGTTCATGTATTACCTATTCAATAAAATGATTAAGATCAGAACTGAAGTAGTGACTAGTGGAGACAGAAGAGAAGGGACAGACTTGAGAGTAATGTAGGACATAAAATTGATAGAAGGTAGTGCTTGCATATACAGGAAGGAGGAAAGGAGAAAGAGAAAGGAAATAAGAGTGAGAATTGACCTTGACTTTCTAGGGAATATAGAAGAGGCTAAAAAGATCCATTATGGGCAGGTTGGGTTTGAACTGCTTGTGCAGTTCAGGTGGGCATTTATAAGTAGGAGACGGCATTAGTTGGGCTTCAAGGTTGGAAGGGTAATTTGGTTTGGAAAAGCAAATTTGATAATTATCAGCATGTAAGTAGAAATGGAAGCCACTTGGGCATGCCTAAGGAAAATGTGTAACATCCTAAGAGAATAGGACATTGGATAGACTATTGGGAAGCAGTTTAATAAATTAGTTCAAAAAGGAGGAGACTAGAGAGGACTCAGCAGGGTTAAGATATTCCCACATTTTAAAAGTTTCATTATTTTGTGAATTTTCCACATGTACTAAGTTGAGAGGGCTGATGCAGAAGTGATGGATAAGTTACAGGGAGATGTGACCATAGTTCATATGGAAGAACTTTTTAGCTGTTGTGTGGAGTTAGAATGATTTACCTCAAGGTACAGTGAGCTCCTTGCCTTTAGAAGTGTATATGGTCTTCTTCAGGGTAATGTAACAGGTATTCTGAATTGTTTAGTAGAGGATACACTAGATGACCTTAAAGGGATTCTGTAATGATATAGTCCAATAGGCGCTTGTGAACTGCCCAGAGGTATAGTATTAGGAAAACGGACACATTGAAATTGTATAAATGTATGCATTAGAAATCAGTAGAAGTTTTGAGCAAATACTTGCTATTTTTAGACTTTTTATGACATTTTTATTTATTTATTTATTTTTTGCGGTACGCGGGCCTCTCACTGTTGTGGCCTCTCCTGTTGCGGAGCACAGGCTCCAGACGCGCAGGCCCCGTGGCCATGGCTCACGGGCCCAGCCGCTCCGCGGCATGTGGGATCTTCCCGGACCGGGGCACGAACCCACGTCCCCTGCATCGGCAGGCGGACTCCCAACCACTGCGCCACCAGAGAAACCCTGTGACATTTTTAAAAGGAAGTATGAGATCACATTACTAAAGGAATGCAAGGTTCTTTTAAGAGATGTTTTGAGGCCATCTTTTATACTTAGAAAAGTACAGAAACCATTTTGCTATTTGTTAGTCTAATTTTTTACCCTGACGTTTCAAGTTACATTTCACACTGACTTTCTAGGATCAGATACAGTATAAATTATGAAGCGAAATTTTTATAGAATACAGTTTTTTTGTTTGTTTCTAGAATGAATATGAGCAATTAAATTATGCAAAACAGCTGAAAGAGAGACTGGAGGCTTTTACAAGAGATTTTCTTCCTCACATGAAAGAGGAAGAGGAGGTGAGCATAATTTTTCCTCTTCGTGATTTTACTTTATAAAATTGGAGAAATGTTATTTTTCCTTTGAGTCTTCAAAATAATACATAGGAAGTTGAACCTCTAGATCATTTTAGAAAATGAAGAAAAACCCAAGGGAAAAAAGCATTAATTTTGTTTCCTTAGAGTTTGTTGCTTTTCATTGACTGAGTGATTGATTTAATTCATTTACTCAAAAAATATTTATTCTCTTATTATGTGGATGGCACTGTATTGAATGTTAACTTTTTATGCTACCCTAATGTCTTTTCTGAACCTTTAGAAGATCCTTTAAACTTTTTAATGTTTTCTGTATTTCCATTTTAAGTTTAAAGAATTTTTAGTGTTCTTTTTTTAGTCGTGGATTTTAGTAATTAAACGGTGGTGTTAAACTTATCAGTCTTATACCTAGTGCACATGTATTAGGATATCCCTGAATGGATGAGCAAAACATTTTCTCATTCTCTTCTTTCTCTAAAGTGGGATGAGTATCAGGATAAGGAATAGGGAAAATATTTTATGAGGAACTAGATTCTTGTTCAGCTGTAAATCAGTTATTATAGTGATTCTCACTATAAAAAGGCTTCACCTTATAATCAGATGGCCATTTAAAAAAAATCTACTTTTAAGCCCTTTCCAGACCAGTTAAATCAGGTGGGAGATAGATATTGACATGGATATATTTTAAAGGTTCCCCAAGTCATTGTAATATGCAAATATGCAACCAGCATTGAAACCACTGAGTTACTAGAGCAGTGTTTCTTAACCTGTGATGCACATCAAAATTATCTGTGGAACAAAAAAAAAATCCCTTGGCTCCACCTCTAAAGATTCTAATTCTGTCAGTTGGAGGTTGGGACTAAGCAACTGTTTCAAAGAAGAAATCTCCTAGATAATATTGAATAGTTGAAGGTATCAGTAGAGCTCTGACTTTTATGGTTGGCGGTACACGGGGTACGGTTCTCATATGATTTAGAGGCCCTGTTTGGTTAGAGGTCAGTTGTTATAGTAGCAGAAAGCAGTTACCTGACCTAAATGTCTCACCATAGGAGAGTGATTTAGAGTGTATGATAAGCTCTGTACAGGAGGACCTTCTGGTTTGGATGCTTTTAAATTGTTTCGAGATTGAGTGGAGAAGCCATAGAAAGAAGGATCTTGGTGGTGGTATTCTTTGCAATTTTTGGGTAAACTAACTTGGTGGTAACAACTAAATTTTTATGTTTTCCAAATATGTGGTCATAATACTACACTTGAGCCATTAATACTTTAAAAGATGTGGAGTAAAACAAAACTAATTAAGCATGTTTCCTTATGAGTATTTTGTTTAACTTAGGTTTTTCAGCCCATGTTAATGGAATATTTTACCTATGAAGAGCTTAAGGATATTAAAAAGAAAGTGATTGCACAACACTGCTCTCAGAAGGATACTGCAGAACTCCTTAGAGGTCTTAGCCTATGGAATCAAGCTGAGGAGCGGCAGAAGTTTTTTAAATATTCTGTGGATGAAAAGTCAGATAAAGGTGAGAGTCATATGCTTAGATAGCTAGCTAGCGATTTATTCATTCCAAGGCCATTTACTTCTTGTTGATATGACCTTTATATTTTGTTCGAAGAATAATTTAGGCCATTTGTTTTCAAGTATAGTAAATTTAATTGAGGACAGTAGTTTCTATCTTAGAATTTAGTATTGTCTGTGATAATATAACAGCTCATATACTTGGGCCATGTGCAGTATAGTGTTTCTTGAAGGAGTTTATATATATAATAATAACTTTGATTAGTGAGAATAACTATCAATATTATTTATATATAAATATATAATGATAATTTAATAATAATATTTTATTATTAATAATTATTATTTTGGCCAAGCAAAATTATTGAAAACTACCATATACAGAGCACTTTTGCAGTGTCATCCAATTTTCTGAGCTCCACTGACCATAGTGGCTGTTTTTATCCTTCCTTGTTTTTTTCTTTTTTTTTAAGAATCAGTTTTCAAAATCATTTAATGCTTATAGTTTTATCTCTACCCTTTCTCATTCTCTTGGCTTATATCCAGGAATACACAGGGGAGTGAGTATGAGAGGCATAGTTTTTCTATGTATAGTCACTTTGAGAAAACAAATGACAAATGTAAATAAAATATCTCTGCTTTTTTTATTCATAGACTGCTTCCTCATCTTTATTCTTTCTTTTGTTTGATAGCTTTGCCTTTTTTTTTTTTTTTTTTTTTTTTGCGGTACGCGGGCCTCTCACTGTTGTGGCCTCTTCCGTTGCGGAGCACAGGCTCCGGACGCTCAGGCTCAGTGGCCATGGCTCACGGGCCCAGCCGCTCCGCAGCATGTGGGATCTTCCCAGACCGGGGCACGAACCCGTGTCCCCTGCATCGGCAGGCGGACTCTCAACCACTGCGCCACCAAGGAAGCCCCAGCTTTGCCTTTTAAAATATCGTTAAATAAAATTATTGGCATCCTGAGGCTAGTAAAAATTCCTTTGCTTTTGCTAGATGAGAAATAGCAATGACATTCCTGTTAAAATTGTTTGAAAGTGTTTGAAATTGGTCCTTTTTTCTTATTTTTATTTAATAAAGTAGGTGAGATGCATGTTGGAACAAAATTGTTTTTATAGGTTAAGCTATAATTAAACCCGTAAAGCTTGTGTGCTTCACTCTGAAATGCAGCTTGTGCTTTAGACATCAAGTCAGGACCTGTTGTATCTGGTTTAATTTTAATTATAACATGGGACTTAAAAGCGTCACACTTATTATATTGAATTTTCCCACTCCTTCAAAGTAAATTATAGCTGTATTATGTTTAAAATATCTGCCATTTGTAAAGGGTTAGGTTAAAGTAATTGGATCATAGCATTTCTATATTTAAGTTGCTTTGTGAAGACAAATATATAAGGTACTCAGATTCTTCTTAGTACATTAATGATGAAACTTTTATATTTTATATTCTTTACTGTACACCTCATTTGCAGTTTTCCTTTGTAAAGTTGCTACTGAAATAACCCATTATAGGAAATTGGATATCCAATGACTGTTTTCTATAATAGCTGCTGACAAAAGATTCCTGATAAATGTATACCAACATTAGAAATATTTACATTATATTGTTTCAACTGGCTCATAAATAGGATAAGGTTGAGGCACATAAATGTTATAGAGGTCAGATTTCAGAGTTCTTACATGAAACGTGAAAATCAAAGAGGTAACACAAGGAAGATGCTGACAGGAGTTGTAATGCATGAATGGAAAACGTTGTGAGATTTGTGTGCATCATTAAAAATGCCCTGGATTCTCATTATTTGACCGACTCTACACTTGCTGACTTAAAGCTGTATAACCTGTTGGGTTCCTTTTTCAAATGATGCTTCTTACGCTACAAAGTGAGTATTGTTTTTTCTGCAACGCCTTTGTAAGAGGAAGTAAATCCTGTGTTCATTATTGTAGCTCCCACTGATGAAGTATGATTTGGACCACGATAGTTTAACCCTACATGTTCTTAACAAGTTTAACATCTCCATGTTACCTCTAATCCATGTTATTTCCTTTTCACATCTTGCAAGCAGGAAGGAGTGGACTTTAGGCACTGGATTTTATTTATAGAAATGTGATTGTAATTTCTTAACTGCATTTGCTCTTATAGCCTTTAATGTTAAAGGTTTTCTTTTTTATTTCAGAAGCGGAAGTGTCAGAACAATCCACAGGTATAACTCATCTTCCTCCTGAGGTAATGCTGTCAATTTTCAGTTATCTTAATCCTCAAGAATTATGTCGATGCAGTCAAGTAAGCACTAAATGGTCTCAGCTGGCAAAAACTGGATCACTTTGGAAACATCTTTACCCTGTTCATTGGGCCAGAGGTAGGTAAATGGGATGCTTAGTTTGTTTTAAAAATATTTCAATCTATTTTTTTGAGTATATACTCATAGACATTAATAAGTAAGGCCAGGGAGGGAAACTCTGAAAGGTTGACTAAAAATAGGTTTCATAGTTAGATTATATGTCTTTGTATACATTTTTTAAAAGCTAACAATTCTGAAGTATTCATGAGTGAATTACATGATGTGTGCAATTTCCTTTCAAATAATTAGGAAAAAATAGTTGGGGATGGAACGAAAAATAATTGGCAAAATGTTGATAATTGTTTTTTCTTAATAAATTTATTTTATTTATTTTTGGCTGCGTTGGGTCTTCGTTGCTATTTGCGGGCTTTCTCTAGTTGTGGCAAACGGGCTACTCTTCATTGTGGTGCATGGGCTTCTCATTGCAGTGGCTTCTGTTGTGGAGCACGGGCTCTAGGCGCACGGGCTTCAGTAGTTGTGGCTTGTGGGCTCTAGAGTGCAGGCTCAGTAGTTGTGGCACACGGGCTTAGTTGCTCTGCAGCATGTGGGATCTTCCCAGACCAGGGCTTGAACCTGTGTCCCCTGCATTGGCAGGCAGATTCTTAACCACTGTGCCACCAGGGAAGCCCCGATAATAGTGAAGATAGGTGATGAGTACATAGGGGTTCATTATGCTACTTGTTTAATGCTGCTTATTCCTACTTTTGACTATATTTGTAATTTTCCATAAGAAAACATTAAAAATAAAATTAATAGGTTGTCAGAAGAGCTTTAAATAATTAGATGAGTATTTTAAAAATATAAAATAAATTCTATAAAATTTAAAGATGAGGTACTGTTATGTTTCCCTTTTGATAGTAGCTCAAGATAACTGAATGTATTTTTGTCTTTAGCATATTTTTTTGTGATTAGTAATGCCTCATTCTATAAATTACAATTTCATATTAGTTAATTTCATTGTGGTAAGTTAGTTTTACATGTGAACAGTTAAAGAAAATTTTGCTTTCCTGAGCATATAATGCAGTCATGGGATAAATACAACTAATATGGCATATGTTCTTCTGTCACTGAATTAAAACAGTTTTTCTAGGTGAGTACCTCAAATTTCACATTAATTTTTTTTAGTTTTTTATAATTTGTCACTTTGACATGGAAATATATATTTTTTACATAATTAAAGTGTGAGTCTGATTTAAAAATAGTTTTATTTTTTATATCAATATGTAGCACTTTTAAATAAGCTTTTGTTAGATATATAATATTTTTTTCATGAAGCTATTTGGAGTATTGGGTAGACGTGTATGATCCAAATGATTAGAATTATTATTTTTATGTGGAATAATTTTTCTTATTGTAGGATAATATATTAAATGAAAAGTCAGATAAGGCAAGTATGGATATATCACATACTTTTTTATTAGCTGTATTTTTTTGATTATGAAGAATTACTTATTAGGTAGTAATACATAATTAGGTACTGTTTGATATAAAGATGAAATATGATAATGCTATGCTAGATTCTGTGAAGTTAACCAGATATTAAATATGCTGCTTTTTTTTCTGTTTTTAATATGCTTAAACAAAAAGTTCCAATAAAAATGGTTGTAATTTAATTTATTTATGGTATTTGTTTCCTGTGATTCTTTTTTTTTTTTTTTTTTTCCTGTGATTCTTGATCACAATTGATTTGACCCCCTGCAGGGGATGTTTTGAAATGCCGGTGGAGGCATTTTTGTCCCATCTTGGAGTATTACACTGCCATCCAGGGGGTAGAGGCCAGGGTTACTGCTAAACACCCTGCAATGCACAGGGAAGCACTCCACAACAAAGAATTACCCAGCCCCGAATATCAATGGTGTTAAGGTTGAGGAGCCCTCACTTAGATGTAATGTTAGGAATTCAATAAATTAATTCTGCATTGTCTTGCACTTCACAATCATGTAATTTAATCGCAGCATATTCTCCAGGATCTTTAAATTTATGGTTTAGCTTTACCTTAATCTTTCCCTTTTTCTGTTCCCACCTACTTCTGAATTGCTAATTCACTACTGAGCAGAAAGTCTTGCTTCCTTTTGTTTATTAGCAATTGTCTTAATGGGGGTATTGCTGGAGCCAGTGTGAAGCCACAGTAGGGAAAAAGGTTAGGTTGTTTTCAGTGATTTCTGAAATTTCTTGTTAAGACTGTTGATAATTATTTTTCATAGTTTTTTGGTATGTCTGAAATTGAATTCTGTGCTTATTTAAATGTAATTTTTTAAACCACAATTGTTTCTAACAATAGGTGGCTCATTGTGTATGGCTCACATATTTTTTGTGTGCAGACATTTTTGTTATAGATAGGTTATTTTTTTGTAATGGTAGCCGATCTAATCTTATTTTGTTCCTTTTGTTTATTTGTTGAGTAGGTGACTGGTACAGTGGTCCTGCAACTGAACTTGATACTGAACCTGATGAGGAATGGGTGAAAAATAGAAAAGATGAAAGTCGTGCTTTTCAGGAGTGGGATGAAGATGCCGATATAGATGAATCTGGTAAGCTGTGTCTGGGATTAAAATTGTTACATGGTGCTTTAATAATTACTGTTACATTTAACAAGTACTTAGGTGCTAGGATTTATGTATTTTGTGTTTTCTAAAAAAACTGGTGTTTTTAAGCCTACTACTTTTTAAACTTTCACGGAATAGTAAGCGTATTTAAAATTCTGTTTAAAGTAATTTTTAAATGTGTATAGGCTTGTTTCCCATATGTTTTTTTAATAGATTTATTTATTTATTTGTTTGTTTGTTTGTTTTTATTTTTGGCTGCGTTGGGTCTTCGTTGCTGCCCGCGGGCTTTCTCTAGTTGCAGCGAGCGGGGGCTGCTCTTCGTTGCGGTGCACGGGCTTCTCACTGCGGTGGCCTCTCTTGTTGCGGAGCATGGGCTCTAGGTGCGCGGGCTTCAATAGTTGTGGTGCGTGGGCTCAGTAGTTGTGGCTCATGGGCTCTAGAGCTCAGGCTAAGTAGTTGTGGCACACGGGCTTAGTTGCTCCACGGCATGTGGGATCTTCCTGGACCAGGGCTCGAACCTGTGTCCCCTGCATTGGCAGGCGGATTCTTAACCACTGCACCACCAGGGAAGCCCTCCCATATGTTTTTATATTTATTTAAATGCTTTAAAAAAATCAGAAAATGATGGCTGTTTTCCTTATTGAAATAATATACATTCATTATAGTGCTATTCAGTTTACAGTGTGTTTTTAGGGCCACTTCATTTGATCAGCTCAGTAGTACATATTGAGTCGTCTGTGGCCCAGAGGAAGGAGCATAAAGCTGTTGAACCTGTTTATTAATTTGTACACAGTCATGCCACTTGCCTCACATGGTGGTTATAGAATTAAGAAGTAATATATATGAAAATTCTTTGTAAATGGTAAGGGATTATATGAGCTAGTGTAGCCATTCATTAAGCACCGTGGGAGAATTCAAGGGTGATGAAGACTATCCCTACCCTCAAAGAACTCACAAATGGGAGAATTTAGAATACATGATTCTTAATCAAGGTAACGTATTGGAAAATGCTGTAATAGAGGTGCAGAAAGGTGCTGTTTGGGAATATGGAGGAGAAAGACACAAATTCTACCTTAGATGTTACTTTAGATAATGATTATTAAAAGATGATGAAAATAGTAAAAAAAAAAAATTAATAAGATATTCTTCTGCTTCGTAAAACTGAACCTGTAGGAATTTTTTATTTATAAGTTGCCCACTTATAGTAAGCTGGTCTGGCAAAAGAACTAAACTTGTGGAAAGTAAGGAATATAAATACAAAGATTATTGTTTTAGCAGCAAGTTTAGTTTTTATGAAATGAAGGTGCAAAACACCTTGGTATAGTTTTAAATGTTTGGAAGGTGTCATATAAGGAGGAGGTCTATTCCAGTTAGACTTGGTGATTTGCTTATCCTGTGGCAGGCATTTTCTGGGCATGAGGTTAATAGTGAACAAAATGGAAAAAAAAAAATCCTTGGCTTTGTTTAGCTTAAAATTTGGAGGGGGAGGCAGACAGTAAAGACAGGCAAAATATATACTGTATTAGATAGTGTTAAGTGCTGTGGAGAATAATAAAGGAAAAGCGTGCCAGGAAGAGAGGAAAGAAGTTAGCATTTTCAATAGATTGAGTAGTTAAGGTCCCTTGAGAAATTTGAGCAAAGACCTCAAGGAGTTAAGTCTTTACTCAGATGTCACCTTAGGGAAGACTTGATTTATCCATTGTAAAAAATCAATTCATAATACCTGTGTTGAGTTTTAAAGGCTTTATCAAACTTATAATGTGTTTATCTCAGCACTTAAAGATAGACAAAGAGACGGCTGCTGTTGTTTTCTTTCATATTGAGAGGGAAAGGTTAAGGTTATAATGATGGAGCCTTTCTAAGGTAATATATCTGTTTAGCTGTTTAGTGTATCTAAGAGTAAACTTTGGATCTGTCATCTATGTTAGTGCTTTTTCAGCTTAGCTGTCTTTACTAGTCTTGTAGAGAAGTTATTATTCTTCATAGGATGTTTAGTTTTCTTTTTTTTAGGATTTCACAGTAAACAGTACACATTTAGATAGAGAGAGCCACAGAAACAAAAGAATCATTTGGAAATAAAATTGTAGTAGAATAAATAGGGTTCACTAAAAGTCACTTTTATCCCTGTATTTCACATATATGTCTAACTAAAGGAGGAATTTAGAATAATATCTGTAAACATGGGAACAGTCAAAAATTCAGAATTATTGTTTCTATTTATATTCCTTTTGTCAGCTACACTCAGTTTTGTTTTAAATGAGACTTCCTCAGCTTATCCTGTTAAACTGTTTTATGTTTGGAGACATTTGAGTTAGGTCTTCAGGTAAGCAAAAAAGCAATAGGATCCTGAGAAAGGGATAAAATTATTAGTTCATTCTTTTTGGTGTAGTGTGTTTTTTTTCTTATATCAAATTGGAGTTTGTAGGGTTTTTTTTTTTTTTTACTTGTTACAGTAGTGCATCCTGTTATACACATCTAAACTCTGTAGAAGTTATTAAGCAGAAAACAAAAGCCATAATCATTTTTAATTTCTTAAAAATTCTAAGGTACTTTTCTTTGCTTGATTCATTATGACCAGCCTAACTTAATTGTTTCAAATCTCTTCTAGCTCTGTGTCCCTTTTATTGATATTTATGTAAAATAATGAATGACACTTTTTATTATTTTTATTATGGTTCATTTTCCTCTTGATATCCTGTATTCTCTTGAAGAACTTATACTATTCTTCAAGTAGTCAAAGTTTTTTCCCAAATTTTTTTGGTGCCTGAAACTGGAGTTATTTTTATCTTCCCTCTGATAATTAGCTTGAGAAGAAAATTACCTTCAACCTTGAAGCATGTTAAAAAATTCTTCCTTTCATTCCCATTTAAACCTTTTTTCTTTTTCTTTTGTCTCTTTTTAGTTGATGTCAGACCTGTTAATATAAATATTAAGTCCTGGCGAATGAGAACTTGTCCATTTAATTTGCATATATAGGGGAGGTTAAAAGGAGAGCAAAAAGTATTTCATATTTAATGATTTGGTGATTCCTTGAGTAGCCTGATCATAATTAGTGTATCAAGTTCTTAGACTTTTGAATTCATTTTACAGAAGAGTCTGCAGAGGAATCGATTGCCATCAGCATTGCACAAATGGAAAAACGTTTACTCCATGGCTTAATTCATAATGTTCTACCGTATGTTGGTACTTCTGTAAAAACTTTAGTATTAGCGTACAGCTGTGCAGTTTCCAGCAAAATGGTATGTATAAATTAGCACTAGTTTGGGTATTAAGAAAAAGTAGCAATGATCTACATTTTGTTTGCTTATTCCTGAGTTTAATTAAAAAAAAATAACAGTTTACCCATGAGTGTACCTTCCCATGGGTAGGCATACACTGCTAATTTTCATCTTTTTTCATTTCAGTTCTCATAGTAATCTTTGTACATAGATATCATTGTCTTCACATTATAGAAAAGGAAACATAGACTGAGAGATTAAACAGTTTATTTAGTTTCACAGATGTTAAGTGATCAAGCCCAGTTTTATATGATTCTTTATAATGTGTAAGGCATGGTAAGACGGGCAGGTGAAATTAAATCACGGTTTTATAAAAGACTATCTTGTGATATCCTACATTAGAATCTCCTTGGGTATTCCTTAAGAATGTAAATTTCCTGGGTCTAATCTTAGAATTACTAAAACAGATTTTCTGGGATTTCATCACAATATATATTTGTAAGGCAGAATTGAAGTGATTTTTACATGCAGAAAAGTGTGAGAACCACTGGATATATTACTTACTAAAAGTTATATATTACTTAGTAAAAGTTATGTCTCTAACCTAACTAAATTCAGATCTTCACAGTGACTTTTTTTTCCCTCTTAGGTTAGGCAGATTTTAGAGCTTTGTCCTAACTTGGAGCATTTGGATCTTACCCAAACTGACATTTCAGACTCTGCATTTGACAGGTTAGTTATTTTTGAATATATAAATTTAATAATTTCTTAACTATGAATCAGTAGAACTGTTCTGTAGTTTTTCATTTACATAATTGCAGTTTAATCATACTGTTACTTTCTACTATCAGATTTTGGTCATGTTATGGTAATAGCACCCTCCAATTCTTTGCTCTTGTCCTTAGGTCCCAGCTGATTCAAAACTTATATATGTATCATCCTGTCACCTTTATAATCTTGTACTGTGTCTAGGCTTTTGAGCCTTGCTGTGTAACCATGTAGCTTGGTACTGTGTTTTAAAGAAGTTTTCATTTTCACCTGGGCTCCCAGTACCATTTGGCAAAGCTCCCTCTTCGTAGTTATTCTAAAATTCTGACACTTTCTTCAAGCAACCTGCAGATTTTATTTCTTTGGATGCTGCTACTTTCCTTCTTATTCTACCTTGCCCTGCTGTTTCCCACCCTAGCATTTATATCAGCACCTCTTTTCCAATTTCAGAGGGAGAAATGTATTCTTCTCTGGCTAAGGCTAATTCTCTACCAATTCCTAGAGCTTGTTCTTCTGGATCTTTCTCCTCTAATTATTATTTTCTTTCTTTCATGTGTGTACAGCCTTTCCTCTATTGGTTATTTTTCAGGATGAAAAACAGTCTCTCCCTTCCATACCCTTCTCCTTTCCTGCTCTTCTTTTGGGTTAGCAATACTCTTAGTTCCTAATTACTCTTATTGTCTTTTCATATTCCTAGCATTTAAAGTAGTGCCTAACAACAGATATTCAGTAAATGATTGATTATATTAGATTTAAAATCTTTCTTGTAGTTTCCATTTACTTACGTATAATCAAATGCTTTTGAAGAATGTAACAATATCCACTAATAGTCTTGTTACCTCTTAATTATAGTTGGTCTTGGCTTGGTTGCTGCCAGAGTCTTCGGCATCTTGATCTATCTGGATGTGAAAAAATCACAGATGTGGCTCTAGAGAAGATTTCTAGAGCTCTTGGAATTTTGACGTCTCATCAGAGTGGCCCTTTGAAAACTTCAACAAGCAAAATTACTTTGACTACCTGGAAAAATAAAGACATTACCATGCAGTCCACCAAGCAGTATGCTTGTTTGCACGATACAACTAACAAGGGCCTCGGAGAAGAAATAGATAATGAACACCCCTGGACTAAACCTATTTCTTCTGAAAATTTCACTTCTCCTTATGTGTGGATGTTAGATGCTGAAGATTTGGCTGATATTGAAGATGCTGTAGAATGGAGACATAGAAATGTTGAAAGTCTTTGTGTAATGGAAACAGCATCCAACTTTAGTTGTTCCTCCTCCGGTTGTTACAGTAAGGATATTGTTGGACTAAGGACTAGTGTCTGTTGGCAGCAGCATTGTGCTTCTCCAGCCTTCGCGTATTGTGGTCATTCATTTTGTTGTACAGGAACAGCTTTAAGAACTATGTCAGCACTCCCGGAGTCTTCTGCATTGTGTAGAAAAGCATCAAGGACTAGATTGCTTAGGGGAACAGACTTAATTTACTCTGGGAGTGAAAAAACTGATCAAGAGACTGGGCGTGTACTTCTGTTTCTCAGTCTGTCCGGATGTTATCAGATCACAGACCATGGTCTCAGGTAAGTAATCTGTTGCAGAGTATTAGGAAATGGACATGTTTTCATTCTCAAATGGAGTGGAAAATTTTGAATCTAAGTCATTCCTTTCAGCTGATTTATTTAACCAAAAGAGTTAACCACTTCAAAGAGTTGTCCTACTTCAAAATTTTGGAACGATACAACTTCAGCATGAAGTTTCAGTCAGTTCAATTCCTTTGTAATGTGGAAGAACATAAATTTAAAAGTTTAATAAATACTTACAATAAATACATGCAACACATTTTCTAAGGTGCTTTAGTGGATGTAAAGATGAATAAGATACAGTTTTTACCCTCTAGGACTTGTAACAGAGAAGAAAATATGTATACTACATTCTGTGTATTATTTGTGTACATCCTTTAAGGGATATTGAATTAAAAATTCTATGGGGATCAAAGGAGAGAGAGAGAGACTTCTCATCCAATTGCAGCAAATGATCAGAAAATGTTATGAAGAGGGGCTTCCCTGGCGGTCCAGTGGTTAAGACTTCGCCTTCTGATGCAGGGGGTGTGGGTTCGATCTCTGTTCGGGGAGCTAAGATCCCACATGCCTCGTGGCCAAAAAACCTAAACGTAAAACAGAAGCAATATTGTAACAAATTCAATAAAGACTTTAAAAATTGTCCACATCAAAAAAAATTTTTTTAATCTTTAAAAAAAAAAAAAAGATAAAATAAAATGTAATGAAGAGGTAGCCCTTAATTGAACCTTGAAGATATGAAGGATTTTGATAGGTGGCAGAGGGAGAAGAGACCATTCCAAGCAGTAGGGATCATTTGAGCCCACAGTAAAGTAAAGCACTGTTTAACTGTTGTTAGGGTATTTTGTTGTTATGGTTGTTCTCAGCGTTAATAATTGTTTGATTATCTATGACATGAGCCTTCAGAAATTGATTTTATGTTTTCTCTTTTACCCTGTAATAGACTTGAATTTTACTAGGGCTCCTTAATAATGGGGTGTCAGGCATGTTAAACAACGAAAATTCATCCAACATAAAGCCTATTACCCCCTCTTGTCTTTTAAGTGTGATCTTTAGCAGATTAAATTGAACTCAGTGGGGGATGTTCAGAGGAGTATTCCCATTTGGTTGTAGAGAAAGATGTGTATTGGGGAATAGTGGGGAATAAGGCTATGACAGAGTTTGAATTCAGGGAAGAATTTATTTGGGGAATGGGGAACACAGGAACTATCTTACTTGATATTATTTGGACTGGTAGCTTATCAAAAAAGCTGCAGTCTGAGTGCAGCTCAGATTTTAAAAGTGCAACTCCTTTTAATCAGATTATCTTGAAGGAGTCTTTCTTAATCATTTAAATATTTATTGAGCATCTGTTGTGTGACTTGCCCTCTTCTAAATGCTAGGGATCCAGAAAAAATGACTCAAATTTCCTGCTCTCATAGAGTTTATAATCTAATGGTAGAAATAAGACAACAAAGATGTAATATCAGACTGGATGTTCTGAAGAAAAGTGAAATATGTTTATGGGATACAGAATACAGAGAATGCTCCTTCACATTTGATGGACAGGAAAGGCCTTGAAAAGAAGCATTTTTTTGAGTAGAGATTGGGATGAAGTTAGTGAATTTTGTGTGCATTTCCTGGGAGAGAAGCTAAGGAAATCAAAACTACAAATTTGATTTTTAGAAACCGCTTTCTTCTTGCATTTATTCTGTTGGTTTAAAAAGTATTTCAGTTAACTTAAGTTCAGCTGGTGTTCAGGTTTGAGAACAAATACAACTTGTGCAAGCATTCACCTCAACTTGGGGGAACAGAGTTGCTAGTTGGGAGTATTCTGTGTATCCTTCTGTAATAGTCATGTTTTATTCAGGGATGGGTAGCATGAATTTTGGCAAGTTGGTTATGGGCTTGTTAAAAGAGCATTCACTGTAAAAATGTAGGTTGAAAATCAAAGTTTTAAACTAGATTGAAGTCATAGGGAACATATAGTGTAGTGTGTAGTCTTCATGCAGCATTGTCTGGTTTTCATAGGAATGAAATAAAATAAATTTTGGCTGTCATTGAGTAGAAATAGCCTGTTTAAATTTTCAGCCTTCTTTGGCCCCCTCACGTTGCCATTATTGTTTCGGTACAAACTATTCCTTTTCTCCTTGAATCCAAGGCAACTGCTCTTGAATCTTTTGCAGATAGCATGTATCGTTGGGTCTTACAGTCAAACATTCTGTCATTTAATCTTTCGGTTTCACAATAAGCATTTAATGTAATTACTGATATGGTTAAATTTATGCCTCCCATCTTACTGTTTGTTTTCCCCCTGTTTCTCTTTTCTTTATTCTTGTTTTGTGTTTTCCTGACTTGTTTTGGATTTATTAAGTATGGGTTGGCCAAAAATTTCCTTTGGTTTTTAAGTAAAAATAAAATACATTTTTCATTTTCACCAAGAATGTTATGGAACAACATATTCACTGTTTTGTTCCACCACCTTCTGCCATTTTTGAGGCAACTTCATAATTCCATCTTCCCAAAACTTTTTATCTTTTTGAGCAAAGAACTGTTCCAGGTGCCTTTTACAGTCTTCCAGGGAATTGAAATTTTTTCCATTGAGAGAATTTTGTAAAGACCGAACAAAATAAATGGAAATCCGAAGGTGCAATGTCTGGTGAATACAGCAGATGAATCAGAACTTCCCAGCCAAGCTGTAACAGTTTTTGCTTGGTCATCAAAGAAACATGCGGTCTTGTGTTACCCTGATGGAAGATTATGCATTTTCTGTTGACTAATTCCCAACTCTTTTTGTTGAGTGCTGCTTTCGGTTGGTCTAATTGGGAGCAGTACTTGTTAGAATTAACCTTTTGGTTTCTGGAAGGAGTTCATAGTAGAGGACTCTGTTCCAGTCCCACCATATACACAACATCACCTTCTTTGGGTGAAGACCAGCCTTTGTTGTGGTTGGTGGCAGTTCATTTTGCTTGCCCCACGATCTCTTCCATTCCACATTATTGTACAGTATCCACTTTTCATCGTCTGTCACAATTTGTTTCAAAATGGAACATTTTTGTTACGTTTCACTAGAGAATTGCATGTGGAAATACAGTCAAGAAGGTTTTTTTCACTTAACTTATGTGGAAGCCAAACATCAGAGCGATTAACATAACCAAGCTGGTGCAAATGATTTTCAGTGCTTGATTTGGATATTTTGAGTATGTCGGCTATCTCCTGCATGGTATAATGTTGATTGTTCTCAGTGAATGTCTTCAACACTTTCGATCAGTCACAGCACCATCTCCATACACTGCACAAATCTTTTTTTCGTGTTTCAGTTGCGTTTTCACCTTTCTTGAAATAAGAAAGCATAATATGTCGAAAATGTTGCTTTTTCTTCCATCTTCAATTTTTAAGTGGCTACACAAAAATTCACTAGTTTTGATAAGTTTTTTTTACATGCACACTGATATGACAGCTGTCACAAAACAGTCTAGCAAAATTGTTTTAAATGAACTTAAATACAACTAAGCCCAACTAAAGCCATCTTACGGGAAAAAAGAACGAACTTTTTGGCCAACCCAGTACTTTTTAGTATCTGTTTTATCTCTACTCTTGTTCAGTATATCATTTAGTGTTTGCTTTAGGGTTTGTATGTACCTTGTAAATAAAATTTTGGTAAAATGTACAAACCACAAAGGTTACCATATTAACGATTTTTTCTTAAATTTTATTTTATTTTTCTAAACAGCAGGTTCTTACTGGTTATCCATTTTATACATATTAGTGTCTGTGTCACTCCCAATCTCCCAGTTCATCCCACCACCACCCCCCCCACGCCACTTTCCCCCCTTGGTGTCCATGTTTGTTCTCTGCATGTGTGTCTCTATTTCTGCCCTGAAAACCGGTTCATTTGTACCATTTTTCTAGGTTCCACATATATGCGTTAATATATATTTGTTTTTCTCTTTCTGACTTACTTCACTCTGTATGACAGTCTAGATCCATCCACATCTCTACAAATGACTCAGTTTCATTCCTTTTGATGGCTGAGTAATATTCCATTGTATATATATACCACATCTTCTTTATCCATTGGTGTCTCGACTGGCATTTAGGTTGCTTCCGTGTCCTGGCTATTGTAAATAGTGCTGCAATGAACATTGTGGTACATGACTCTTTCTGAATTATGGTTTTCTCTTGGGTATATGCCCAGGAGTGGGATTGCTGGGTCGTATGGTAATTCTATTTTTAGTTTTTTAAGGAACCTCCATACCATTCTCCATAGTGGCTGTATCAATTTACATTCCTACCAACAGTGCAAGAGGGTTCCCTTTTCTCCACACCCTCTCCAGCATTTGATGTTTGTAGATTTTCTGATGATGCCCATTCTAACTGGTGTGAGCTGATACCTCATTGTAGTTTTGATTTGCATTTCTCTAATAATTAGTGATGTTGAGCAGCTTTTCATGTGCTTCTTGGCCATCTGTATGTCTTCTTTGGAGAAATGTCTATTTAGGTCTTCTGTCCATTTTTGGATTGGGTTGTTTGTTTGTTTAATATTGAGCTGCAGAGCTGTTTATATATTTTGAAGATTAATCCTTTGTCTGTTGATTCGTTTGCTAATATTTTCTCCCATTCTGAGGGTTGCCTTTTCGTCTTGTTTGTAGTTTCCTTTGCTTTGCAAAAGCTTTTAAGTTTCATTAGATCCCATTTGTTTATTTTTGTTTTTATTTCCATTACTCTAGGAGGTGGATCAAAAAAAGATCTTGCTGTGATTTATGTCAAAGTGTGTTCTTCCTATGTTTTCCTCTAAGAGTTTTATAGTGTCTGGTCTTACATTTTGGTCTCTAATCCATTTTTAGTTTATTTTTGTGTATGGTGTTAGGGAGTGTTCTGATTTCATTCTTTTTTTTCCTTTTTTTTTTGCGGTACGTGGGCCTCTCACTGTTTTGGCCTCTCTCGTTGCAGAGCACAGGCTCCGGACACGCAGGCCCAGCAGCCACTGTCCACGGGCCCAGCCGCTCCGCGGCATGTGAGATCCTCCCAGACCAGGGCACGAACCTGCGTCCCCTGCATTGGCAGGCGAACGCTCAACCACCACGCCACCAGGGTAGCCCCTAATTTCATTCTTTTACATGTAGCTGTCCAGTTTTCCCAGCACCACTTATTGAAGAGACTGTCTTTTCTCCATTGTATATCCTTGCCGCCTTTGTCATAGATTAGTTGACCATAGGTGTGTGGGTTTATCTCTGGGCTTTCTATCTTGTTCCATTGATCTGTATTTCTGTTTTTGTGCCAGTATCATATTGTCCTGATTACTTTAGCTTTGTAGTATAGTCTGAAGTCAGGGAGTCTGATTCCTCCAGCTCTGTTTTTTTCTCTCAAGACTGCTTTGGCTATTCAGGGTCTTTTGTGTCTCCATACAAATTTAAAAATTTTTTGTTCTAGTTCCATAAAAAATGCCATTGGTAATTTGATAGGGATTGCATTGAATCTGTAGATTGCTTTGGGTAGTATAGTCATTTTCACAATATTGATTCTTCCAATCCAAGAACATGGTATATCTCTCCATCTGTTGGTATGATATCTAATTTCTTTCATCAGTGTCTTATAGTTTTCTGCATACAGGTCTTTTGTCTCCCTAGGTAGGTTTATTCCTAGGTATCTTATTCTTTTTGTTGCAGTGGTAAATGGAAGTGTTTCCTTAGTTTCTCTTTCAGATCTTTCATCATTAGTGTATAGGAATGCAAGAGATTTCTGTGCATTAATTTTGTATCCTTCAACTTTTACCAGATTCATTGATTAGCTCTAGTAGTTTTCTGGTAGCCTTTTTAGGATTCTCTATGTATAGTATCGTGACATCTGCAAACAGTGACAGTTTTACTTCTTCTTTTCCAATTTGTATTCCTTTTATTTCTTTTTCTTCTCTGATTGCCCTGGCTAGGACTTCCAAAGCTATGTTGAATAATACTGGTGAGAGTGGACATCCTTGTCTTGTTCCTGATCTTAGAGGAAGTGCTTTCAGTTTTTCACCATTGAGAACAATGTTTGCTATGGGTGTGTCATATATGGCCTTTATTATGTTGAGGTAAGTTCCCTCTATGCCCACTTTCTGGAGAGTTTTGATCATAAATGGGTGTTGAATTTTGTTAAAAGCTTTTTCTGCATCTGTTGAGATGATCATATGCTTTTTCTTCTTCAGTTTGTTAATATGGTGTATCACATGGATTGACTTGCGTATATTGAAGAATCCTTGCAGAACTGGGATAAATCCCACTTGATCATGGTGTATGATCCTTTTAATGTGTTGTTGGATTCTGTTTGCTAGTATTTTGTTGAGGATTTTTGCATCTATATTCATCAGTGATATATTTCTGTAATTTTCTTTCTTTGCCAGGTAGAGTAATCTTGGCTGTAGGTTCTTTCCTTTCATCACTTTAAGTATATCATGCCACTCCCTTCTGGCTTGTAGAGTTTCTGCTGAGAAATCAGCTGTTAACCTTATGGGAGTTCCCTTGTATGTTATTTGTCATTTTTCCCTTGCTGCTGTCAGTAATTTTTCTGTGTCTTTAATTTTTGCCAATTTGTTTACTATGTGTCTCATCATGTTTCTCCTTGGGTTTATCCTGCCTGGGAGTCTCTGTGCTTCCTGGACTTGGGTGGCTAGTTCCTTTCCCATGTTAGGGAAGTTTTCGACTATAATCTCTTCATATATTTTCTCAGGTCCTTTCTCTCTCTCTTCTCCTTCTGGGACCCCTATAATGTGAATGTTATTGCATTTATTAATGTTGCCCCAGTGGTCTCTTAGGCTGTTTTCATTTCTTTTCATTCTTTTTTCTTTCTTCTGTTCCGTGGCAGTGAGTTCCACCATTCTGTCTTCCAGGTCACTTATCCGTTCTCCTGCCTCAGTTATTCTGGTATTGGTTGTTTCTAGTTCATTTTTCATTTCAGTTATTGTATTGTTTATATCTGTTTGTTCTTTAATTCTTCTACGTCTTTGTTAAACATTTCTTGCATCCTCTCGATCTGTGCCTCCATTGTTTTTCCGAGGTCCTGGATCATCTTCACTATCATTATTCTGAATTCTTTTCAGGAAGGTTACCTATCTACACTTCATTTAGTTGTTTTTCTGGAGTTTTATCTTGTTCCTTCATCTGGTACGTAGCTCTCTGCCTTTTCATCTTGTCTGTCTTTCTGTGAATGTGGTTTTTGTTCCACAGGCTGCAGGATTGTAGTTCTTCTTGCTTCTGCTGTCTGCCCTCTGGTGGATGAGGCTATCTTAGAGGGTTTTGCAAGTTTCCTGATGGGAGGAACTGGTGGTGGGTAGAGCTGGCTGTTGCTGTGGTGGGGAGAGCTCAGTAAAACTTTAATCCGGTTGTCTGCTGATGGGAGGGGCTGGGTTCCCTCCCTGTTGGTTGTTTGGCCTGAGGCGACCCAACACTGGAGCCTACCCAGGCTCTTTGCTGGCTCTGAAGGCAGACTCTGGGAGGGCTCATGCCAAGGAGTACTTCCCAGAACTTCTGCTGCCAGTGTCCTTGTCCTCATGGTGAGACACAGCCACCCCCCGCCTCTGCAGGAGACCCTCCAACACTAGCAGGTAGGTCTAGTTCAGTCTCCTATGGGGTCACTGCTCCTTCCCCTGGGTCCCAATACGCACACTATTTTGTGTGTGGCCTCCAAGAGTGGGGTCTCTTTCCCTTGTTGCTGTTGAAGTCCTGCAGTCAAATCCTGCTAGCTTTCAAAGGCTGGTTCTCTGGGAATTCCTCCTCCTGTTGCTGGACCCCGAGGTTGGGAAGCGTGACTTGGGGCTCAGAACCTTCACTCCAGTGGGTGGACTTCTGTGGTATAAGTATTCTCCAGTTTGTGAGTCACCCACCCAGCAGTTACGGGATTTGATTTTATTGTGATTGCAACTCTCCTACCATCTCATTGTGGCTTCTCCTTTGTCTTTGGATGTGGGGTATCTTTTTTGGTGAGTTCCAGTGTCTTCCTGTCAGTTATTTTCAGCAGTTAGTTGTGATTCCGGTGCTCTCGCGAGGGGGAGTGAGAGCATGTCCTTCTATTCTGCCATCTTGAACCAGTCCTCCCATTTTAACGATTTTTAAGTGTACAACTCAGTGGCACTCTTGAGTTCACAGTGTTGTATAACATGCAAACATTTCCAAAACTTTTTCAGCACTCACAACAGAAAGTGTAACTATCAAGCAGTAACTGCTTACTCTTCCAACCCTCCCGGGCTCCCTACTGTTTTACTTTCTGTCTCTGTGTATTTGCATCATTTATACAACATAGATACGTCATGTAAGGGGAAACATACAATACTTGTCCTCTCTGTCGGGCTTATTTCACTTAGCATAATGTATTCAAGGTTCATTCATGATGTAGAATGTATCAGAAGTTCATTCCTTATTATAGCTGAATAATATTCTGTATTTATGTACCACATTTTGTTTATCCGTTTGTCATTGATGTCATCATCGATAGGCACTTGGATTTTTCTCCCTTTTAGCTGTTGTGAATAATGCTGCTGTGAATATTGGCATACAAGTATTTGAGTCCTTGTTGTCATTTTTTCTTTAATTTCTTTAGCAGTGTTTTGCAGTTTTCAGTGTACAAGTCTTTTGCCTTAGTTAATTCTTAAGTATTTTAATTTTTTTGATGCTATTTTAAATGGAATTTTCTTAATTTCTTTGTCAGATTGTTCATTGCTAGCATATAGAAATATAACTGATTTTTTAAAAATTAATTTATGTATTTTTGGCTGTGTTGGGTCTTCGTTGCTGCACGTGGGCTTTGTCTAGTTGTGGGGAGCAGAGGCTACTCTTCGTGGCATTGCGCAGGCTTCTCACTGTAGTGGCATTTCTTGTTGCAGAGCATGGGCTTCAGTAGTTGCGGTGCACAGGCTTAGTTGCTCTGCAGCATGTGGGATCTTCCCAGACCAGGGCTTGAACCCGTGTCCCCTGCTTTGGCAGGCGGATTCTTAACCACTGCACAACCAGGGAAGTCCCCTAATGTTCATTTTTTACATTGGTAATTTGAGTCCTCTTTTTTTCTTAGTTATACTAACTAAATGTTTGTCAGTTTTTGATGATCTTTTCCAAGAAACAAAGTTACTTTCTATGAGTTCAACCTTTTAAAATTTATTAAGCCTTTTTTTTGTGGCCAAACGTGGTCTGAGTATTCCATGTGCACTTGAGAAGAATGTGTATTCTGCTGTTTTTAACCGGAATGTTCTCTATATGTTTGGTAGGACTAATCTGTTAATAGCGTAGTTCAAGTTCTCTATTTCCCTCTTGATCTTCTGTCCACTTGTTCTATCCATTATTGAAATTGGGGTATTGTATTTCTGACTATTTTTGTAGGACTTTTCATTTTTCCCTTTAGTTCTATCAATTTTGTATTATATATTTTGGGGCTCTGTTGTTAAGTGTGTATATGTTCTCAGTTTTTTTTAAATCTTGGTGGGGTACACCTTTTACCAATATATAATATCCTAATACCCTTTGCCTTTTGTAAACATTTAAAAATTTAAAGTCTTTTTTGTTTCGCAGTATTATAGCCACTCTTGCTCTGTTTTTGTTACCTTGTTTTTTTGGCCTCACTGTGTGGCATGCACAATCTTAGTTCCCTGACCAGGGCTTGAACCTGTGCCCCCTGCAGTGGAAGCGTGGAGTCTTAACCACTTGACTGCCAGGGAACTCCCCCCTTTTGGTTACTTTTTGCTTGGAGTATCTTTTCTCATGCTTTTACTTTTAACCTCTTAGTGTTTTTGCATCTAAAGTGAGGTCTCTAAGAAAGAGTATATAGATGGATCATGTTTTTAAAATTCTGAAGTTTAAAAATTTTTAATATAGTCTGTTAATCTCTGCTTTTCAGGAGGAGAATTTGATGGATTCATTTTTAAAGTAATTACTGATAAAGGAGACTTTACTTATGCCATTTATCTATTTCTTTTCCTTATGTTTTACATGCTTTTGTTCCTCATTTTCTCAGTGACTTCCTCTTTTTATGTTTTGTTTTGTTATAATATACCATTTGATTCCTTTTTTCTCCATTTTCTTTGTTTTTTAAAGTTATTTTTTTAGTTGCTACCTTAGGGATACAATTAACATCTTGAACTTAAAACACCCTAGTTTGACAAACAGCTTAGTTTCAATCATGTACAAATACTCTACTCTTGACATCTCTGTCTCATCTCCTTTATATTGTTATTGGTACAGGTTACATCTTTATACATTGTGTGCCCTTTAACGTAGATTTATAATTACTGTTTTATGCTTTTGTATATGCATTATTAACTAATTGCTTTCTACCTTCAAACAGTATTATATCACTTCCAATAGAATGTAAGAATTTTAAAACAGTAATCGCCTGTTCCCCTCCCCATTCTTTGTGCTGTTTTTGTTATATATTTCATTTCTATATATGTTTTAAACCCCATAATACATTGCTAGTATTTTTTCTTTAAACAATTGTCTTTTTTTTTTGGCCACAAGGCATGTGGGATCTTAACTCCCTGACCAGGGATTGAACCCGCACCCCCTGTGTTAGAAGGTGAAGTCTTAACCACTGGACTACCAGGGAAGTCCCAAACAATTGTCTTTAGAAAAAATTAACAAAGAAATCTTATTGCACCTTTTTTGCCATTCTTCATTCTTTTGTGCAGTTTCATGTTTCCATTTGGTATTGTTTTTCTTTTGCCTGCAGAGTACTCTGTAGTTTTTTGTACTGTTAAGTCTTTTGTCAGTAAACTTTGAGCTCTTGTCTGAGAAACTCTTTATTTCACCTTCATTTTAGAAAGATTTTCACTGTGTATAGAATTCTAAGTTGGTAGTTTTGTTTTAGCACTTTTAAGATGTTACGTTGTCTTTCAGCTTGCATCATTTATGAGAATTGTATTACATTTTTATCTTTGTTCTTCCATATATTATGTGTTTTTTCTTTAGCTGCTTTAAAATTTTATTTCTGCTTTTAATGAGTTTGCATATGGTATGCCTTGGTGTGGTTATCTTCATTGTTATCTTGCTTGGGGTCTATTGAGATTCTTGGATATGTTATTCTTAGCTTTTATAAAATTGAAAAACAAAATTCAGCCATTATTTCCTCAAGTACTTTTTCTCTCCTCCCTATTCTCTTACCCCTGCTTCTTGCTGGGACTTCCATGTATGTCACACTTCTTGGTACTGTACTATAGGTCACTTTAGTGTAATAGTTCCCTGGACTGTGATGACAAAGTACCACAAGCTAGGTGGTTAGAATGATAGAAATTTATTCTCTTAGAGTTCTGGAGATTAGAGTTCTATAATCAAGGTGTTGGCCAAACCATGTTCCCTCTGAAACCTTTAAGGGAGCATCCTTTCTTAACTCTTAAAACCTCTCATAGACCCAGGTGTTGCTTGGCTTGTGGCACTATAACCCCAATCTCTTCCTCAGTCTTCACACGGCCATCTCCTTTTTGTGTCTGTATATCTATGAGTCTTCACATGGCATTATCCGTGTGTGTGTGTGTGTATGTGTGTGTCTAAATATCCCTCTTCTTATGAGGACATCAGTCATATTGGATTAAGGCCCACCCTAATGACCTGATCTTAACTTCATTAGATCTGCAAAGACCGTATTTCCAACTAAAGTCACATTTATGATACTGAGGGTTAAGACTTCAACGTATCTTTTTTTGATGGGGGAGGGAGGGGACACAATTCAAACCATAACACCAGAGCTTTTTTTTTCCTTACTGTTTTTGTTCTTTTTTCTCTTGGTGCTTCATTTTGGTTAATCTGGTTGTTCTTCAAGTCCACTAATTTTTGCAATGTCTAATCACTGCTAATCTCATTCAGTGTATTTTTTATTTCAGATATTGTATTTTTCATCTCTAGAAGTTTCATTTGGTACACTCATGATCTTCCCTGATATATACATATACACACACATATAAGCACATCAATAATGTATGTAAATATATTAAAACATAAAAACATACTAATATATAGACATGTTTTTTGTTTCATTATGTTCATATTTTCTTTTAAATCCTTGAGCATATTTAAAATATGAAATCTGTTTTAAAGTCATTATCTACTAATTTCATCATCTTTATCATTTATTGGTCTGTTTCTATTGATTTTTTTTTTCTGATTCTTTGAGTGTTTAGTAGTTTTTGATTGGATACCAGATAATGTGAATTATACATTGTTGAATTCTGGATTTTGTTCTAGTCTTTTAAAGATTACTACTTTGAATCACTCCCTGGTCTGTATTATTTCTGTAACTTGTATATATTTCTAAAACTTTTTTTCTTATTGCATGCATTATTAATACTTTGTTTAAGTGTTTCTTTCTTTCTTTGAGGGCAGAGAATGTATTTTGCATTTTACTGTGTAGGCCTGTGCCTGACATACTTGGGTATTGGTGATAAAAAGTAGACTAGAGTGATCTTTCTAGTATGCATTTCTTATTACTTGTTATTACTCCTTTAAGCGTTTCAGTGAGTCTTACTGCCCTTTGGTTAAAGTTCAGATTTTTGGCCCTTGCTTGCCTCTGTAGTTTATATCTTGTTACCTTCTTTAAATCTCTTCCTTTTACTTCCTCACATCTTCACCTCTGCCAAAAAAAGAGATAGCAAGTAGGTAAACATAAACATAACACACAAACACACAAAACCATCCTTTCTTTAACCATACTCAGCTATTTTCATTTCCTCCAGGTATACAGGCATACTTTGTTTCATTGTACTTTGCTTTATTGTGCTTTGCAGATAATCGCGTTTTATACAAATTGAAGGTTTGTGGCAACCTTGTATTGAGCAGGTCTGTCAGTGCCATTTTTCTAACGGTATTTGCTTGCTTCACGTCTTTGTGTCACACTTTAATTCTTCAATATTTCAAACTTCCATTATTATTATATTTGTAATGGTGATCTGTGAGCAATGATCTCTGATGATACTACTGTAATTGTTTTGGAGTGCCACAAACCATATAAGATGGCAAACTTAATCGATAAATACTGTGTGTGTTCTGACTGCTTCAACTGGCTATTCTCCCATCTCTCTCCATCTTCTCCTGCCACCCTATTTCCTGAGACACAACAGTATTGAAATTAGGCCAATTAATAACCCTACAGTGGCCTCTAAATATTCAAGGAAAATGAGTCACACATCTCTCACTTTAAATCAAAATCTAGAAATGATTAAGCTTAGTGAGGAAGGCACGTCAAAAGCCAAGCAAGATAGGCTGAAAGCTAGGTCTTTTGCACCAAACAGTTAGCCAGGTTGTAAAAGCAAAGGATAAGTTCTTGAAGGAAATTAAAAGTGCTACTCCACTGAACACATGAATGATAAGAAAGCAAAACAGCCTTTTTACTGATAAGGAGAAAGTTTTAGTGGCCTGGATAGAAGATCAAACTAGCCACAGTATTCTTTTAAGCCAAAGCCTAATTCACAGCAAGACCCTAATAACTCTCTTCAGTTCTGTGAAGGCTGAGGTGAGGAAGCTGCAGAAGAAAAGTTGGAAGCGAGCAGAGGTTGGTTCATGAGATTTAAGGAAAGAAGCCATATCATAAAAGTGCAAGGTGAGTACAGAGGAGAAGTCAGTGCCTGGCTTCAAAGGACAGGCTGACTCTTTTGTTAGGGGTTAATGCAGCTGGTGACTTTGTTGAAGCCAGTGCTTATTTACCATTCTGAAAATCCTAGGGCCCTTAAGAATGATGCTAAATCTACTCTGCTTGTGCTCTGTAAATGAAACCACAAAGCCTGGATGACAGCACATCTGTTTACAACATGATTTACTGACTTTTTTTTTTTTTTGCGGTACGCGGGCCTCTCACTGTTGTGGCCTCTCCCGTTGTGGAGCACAGGCTCTGGACGCACAGGCTCAGCGGCCATGGCTCACGGGCCTAGCCGCTCCGTGGCATGTGGGATCTTCCCGGACCAGGGCACGAACCCCTGTCCCCTGCATCGGCAGGCGGACTCTGAACCACTGCGCCACCAGGGAAGCCCGATTTACTGACTTTTTAAGCCCACTGTTGAGACCTACTGCTTAGGAAGAAAAAGGTTCCTTTCAAAGTACTGCTCAGAGATAATGTACCTGGTCACCCAAGAGCTCTGATGGAGATGTACCATGAGATTAATGTTTTTTGTTGTTGTTTGTTTTATAAATTTATTTATTTATTTTTTGCTGTGTTGGGTCTTTGTTGCTGTGCACGGGCTTTCTGTAGTTGTGGCGAGTGGGGGCTACTCTTTGTTGCAGTGCACGGGCTTTTCGTTTCAGTGGCTTCTCTTGTTGCAGAGCACAGGCTCTAGGCGTGCGGGCTTCAGTAGTTGGGGCAGATGGGCTCAGTAGTTGTGGCTCGTGGGCTCTAGAGTGCAGGCTCAGTAGTGGTGCACGGGCTTACTTGCTCCATGACATGTGGGATCTTCCCGGACCAGGGATCAAACCCGTGTCCCCTGCATTGGCAGGCGATTCTTAACCACTGCGCCACCAGGGAAGTCCCTGAGATTAATGTTGTTTTCATGCCTGCTAAGACAACATCCATTCTGCAGCCCATTGATCCAGGAGGCATTTCAACTTTCAAGTTTTACTATTTAAGAAATACATTTTGTAAGGCTATGTAGCTGCCTTAGGTAGTGATTCCTCTGAGGCAGCTGGGCAAAGTAAATTGAAAACCTTCTTGAAAGAATTCACCATTGTAGATGCGATGAAGAACATTTGTGATTCTTGGGAACATATCAAAATATCAACATTAACAGGATTTTAGAAGAAATTGATTACAACCCTCATGAATGACTTTGAGGGGTTCAAGACTTCACTGGAGGAAGTAACTGCAGATTAGAAATAGCAAGAAAACTAGAATTCAAAGTAGAGTATGAAAATGTGACTGAATTACATCTGTGATAAAACTTTAATGGATAAGGAGTTGTTTCTTATGGATGAACAAAGAAAGTGGTTTCTTCCGATGGAATCTACTCCTGGTGAAAATGCTGTGAAGACTGTTGAAGTGGCAACAAAAGATTTAGAATATTACATAAACTGAATTGTTAAAGCAGTGTCAGGGTTTGAAAGTAATTGACTCCAATTTTGACAGAAGTAGGGTAAAATTCTACAGAGAAATCATTCGTGGAAGGAAGCGTCAGTCAATGCAGCAAAAAAAACTTCATTGTTGTCTTATTATATGAAACTGCCACGGCCACCCCAGCCTTCAACCACCACCTCGATCAGTCAGCAGCCGTCAACATGGAGGCAAGACCCTCCACCAGCAAAAAGATTATGACTTGCTGCTGAAGGCTCAGATGATACAATAAGTATTTTTAGCAATTAGCAATAAAATAAAGTATTTTTAATTAAGGTATGCATATAGTTTTTTAGACATACTGCTATTGCATACTTAATAGACTACAGTATAATGTAAACATAACTTTTTTATATGCACCAGAAAACCAAAAAATTTGTGTGGCTTGCTTTATTGTGATATTCGCTTTATTGTGGTGGTCTGGAACTCAACCTGCAATATCTCTGAGGTATGCCTGTAGTGTATTTCTCTGTCCTCATACATTTGCATTTGCTCTCTCTCTGACAAACGTTTATTGGCTAACTTCTGTTCGTTTCTACCTCCATTCCAGTTTAAATGTCACTTTTTAAGGGAAACCTTTTGTGACCCCTGTCCCCCTCCCTCCACCAAGGCCCTTAAATACATTCCCAGGAGAGCATTCATCATATGATATTATAACTGCTTGTTTACTTTTGTCTTGTTTGATACCCCACTAGACTCAGTGAGGCCAGTGAATGCATATACAGTTTACTCAAGTGTATTTGTGATATGAAGTTTTATATTCCATGCAGTCTGTCCTCAGTGTACTGAACATTTTTAAGTTTTAGAACATGAAGCAGTTTCTGCATTGAGATACCTTCTGAGATCTTTTAGACCACTTTTTAGAAGCTGTTTTATTTTTTATTCTGAGCTATTCAACTTTATAGGAAAAAAAGAATCAATAAACTTTAAACAATAGTCTTCCTTTAAAGATGTCTATTTGTAATTACTGTGGCCCAGTCAAGCCACTGAAGTTCTGAACTGCCACTGTTATTAATTTAAACTGTAGGAATGGATCAGGGAATCTATGATTTAAGAAAAAGTCAGTCTTTTTCAGTCAAAATATAAGGAGAAATATGCATTTAAATCTGTCACGTGTATTGGGGTCTTGATAAGCTCTTTTTGATAGACCAGGTTTTTCTTTTAAACATGCAATGACAAAACATTAAAATGTATGTACTAATCTTTGTCCATCAGTGCCTCTCACTGAATATATAAATATTTCCATAGTTTATTCTAATCTCAGTAGTTTACATACTTTTACTTACCTTTACTTCCTAATTTCCGTGTATCTGCATAATCATTCTATTTGTGTTTTTACAAAATTTATTGTATTAGTTTTTGGATAGTGCTGTCAAGATAGACTGTCTCTAGTGTTCCCAGTTTTTGCTGTTCTATAGAGAAAATTGATGTTCTCAGTTTTGCTCTTGATATTTTTCAGCTCTGCCATTGTCATTTCAGTTAATTTCTCATTTTATTCTTCTTATATAAATTGTTTTTTAAAATTCTTCTAGGGTATGCCATGAAAAGCAATGTTTTCATTTTTACTAAAATGAAATTCACATTAAATTCATTCTTTTAAAGGGTGCAAATCAGTGGTTTTAGTATACTTACAAGGTTGGCAACCATTACCACTATCAAATTAGAAACATTTTCATTAAACCAAAAAGAAACCATATACTCATTAGCAGTCATTCTTCATTCCTCTTTGCCCCCAGCCCCTGGTAGCCACTAATTTACTTTGTCTGTCTGTCTATTCTGCTTATTTTGGACATTTCATATAAGTAGAATTACATAGTATGTGGTCTTTTGTGTATGATTTTTTTCACTTAGCATAGTGTTTTCAAGGTTCATGCATGCTGTAACATGTATCAGTTCTTTATGGCTACATGATATTTATACTAAATTTTGTTTATCCACTCATTGATTAGTGGACATTTGGATTGTTTCCACTTTTTGGATATTATGAATAATGCTGCTGTGAACATATGTTTTCACTTCTCTTGGGTATATGCTGATTCCTTAACTCTTTGAGGAGCTGCCAAACTTTAGTAATTTTCTTGATAATTTTTACTTAGACAGTTTAGTAGGCGAGTGAAGATTACAATTCCAGGATTCATTACTTCCTTCCTGTAAGAACTGAGTTACTGTAATGTTCTTATAAAGAACATTTCATAGACTTGTTTATTGAATGTCTTCAGAAATGTCTCTGTTAAATGTATCCTGCCTAAGGATGAAGTTAGTTTTCATGTTTTGTAGAGATACTTTAATTTTTCATTACCAAATTGAAAGGTCTGTTAATAGTCCATTGGGCCATAGGCATACCTAAGTTTTCATAGATTTTACAATACATTTTAATTGTTAATATATTCTAATTGTTGAATTGCTTCTCTTACAGGGTTTTGACTCTGGGAGGAGGGCTACCTTATTTGGAGCACCTTAATCTCTCTGGTTGTCTTACTGTAACTGGTGCAGGCCTGCAGGATTTGGTTTCAGCATGTCCTTCTCTAAATGATGAATACTTTTACTACTGTGACAACATTAACGGTAATGCCTTTTAACAATGGGATAATTTTGGAGGAGTTGATTTAAAAATTTTTAACAGTTCTGAAAATTCTTAGGGTTTCTATTTTGTTTTCTAGATTTCTAATTACCAAACATTTTTACTTTCAGGTTTAGTCTGAAAGATAAGCTTTCTTATCTTTCTAAAGATAAGTTTTCTTTTGGAGAGATATCTCAACTATCCATTCTGCCAGATTTTAGAAATATGTCATAGTTTAATCAATCCAAAGTGACAAGTTTTTATAGAATTACTAAAATTCTTATAAAATTTTGGGAAATTCCTCTAGAGTGAAAGAGCACTCATTAACAATACAGAGTATTGCTGTTCTAGATACACCTAATTCTTAGGGATGATAGAGTCAGTTTTCTTGTAGGACAAGAAAACTTCATAATGTAGTAGAAAAAGGAGGACTTTGGTAATGTGAACTCCTCAGGGACCCTGAATCTGGTTCCAAATAAATCTCTTGGAAGATTGAGGAGGATGGTGAGTGTGGTATTGGGAAGAGTCTGAGGTGCTTTAAATGTGATTAAAATTCCTATAGTATTATGGAGATTGAGCCCTGAACCTACTTTTAACAATCATCAGGTAAACATTTCTTGATTTTTTTGTTTTGCTTTATTTTTTAAGCCTATTCCTGCCCTGCAATGGGACTGTTTAATGTGCTTTTTCAAAGTACCTTCAGTGCCCTGTTGGGCATTTGATAATCACTGGTAGAGACTGAAGTCCTGAAGCATAAAAAGCCGCTCCTCAATTATTAGTAAGCAAGTCAACCTCATGTATTTATAATTGGAAAAAATTTACATGGTTCAGATTCTACTGTGTCTTTTTACATTATGTATTGTTATTTTTGAGAGTCCAGTTCATCTTAAGATCATGGGAAGATAAACGGAGTCTCTCAGGCAGAAAAATTGACAGACGTCAGCAAGACTAGAGGAATAGTATCTTCTTTAACGACATACCAGTAGGCAGAGAAGTTAGCAAATCTGCTGTTTCTCAGAGATTAGATTTTTCTTAAAATGTATATGAAGAGACAGGAGATAGCAGCTCTTTTGTTTCTTGAATCACATTGGTGATGCAGGAGATGACCTCCCATGTTCTTGAAATAGCAACACTAACTTCAAGCATTTCTTTGCTCTCTGTTGCCTTTAGTGTATAAGAAGGAATGGGGAAAATTAATGTCATTTTAGTTGCAACCTGCTAAGTGTACAAAAGAAAGTGTGAGTGCTACAGTGTAGCACTTGCTTCTTTTGGGGATGCAATGAAGATATATATATATTTTTAATACACGGTTATGTCATTGTAGGTTCACTGTTGTACTTACTAAGGCTTATAGGATATATTATGAAAAGTAATCAGTAAGCAATTGTTTTTTGTAAGAAAAACACCTTATTGGTAGGTTGCATTTGAATTGTCTACACTGATTTCAGCATAAGTTATGCTGGTGGGAATAAATCTCAGAACCTAATTTGTTATACTTATTTTGGGGTATATAGATGTTATTGGATTGGTGGGGGGATTGGGTTTCACTTCATTTTTACCATCTGCCTACTACTTTTGTGTGTGTGTGTGTGTTTTAAAAAACCTTCTTGAAATAATTTAGGTGTTGGGATAAAGTTAAATACTTAAAAACTTTTGCACTTTGTTAGTATGTTAGAATTCCTTTCATCTTGACTGGTTTTGAATATTAAAGTGTTCCAAAGGAGCTGCTACATTCTTTTTGTTGAATGTTAAGATTTTTTTTGATAAATGAATGGTAATTTTCAATAAATGAATTTTAATGAATATATCTGACTTTAAAATGTTTGAAAAGAAATTGACCGTGCTTGTATAATCCAATACCAAGTCTCCTTTTACAGCTTCTTAAAGCATGATTTGGGGGAAATGGAAATCCTTTAAAGTTTACAGGGTGACTTGTCATGTGAACTTATGTTCCAGAGTTCCAGCCAGTTGCTCTTAAAGCAATGCCCTGATACAATCTTTTCCTTAAAAGGCCATATGGACACTAGAAAGTGTTAGAATAAAGTTGCATTGTATCCAGTTTTGCAAGATGACACGGGATTCATCCAGTATCTTTTATTACAATTCAACTTGTACAATAAATACTTAGTGACTGTAAATATTTAGCTCCCTTTTTATTATTATTTTTATTATTTCTGAAAGTAGTCAATGTTTTTATACATGTTCTTAAACTAATAGGGAGCATATTTAGGTGACACATTATATTTTAATATTTGAGAGTAACACTTAACTAAAAATGTATTTTGTCGAAAGAGAGTTTACATAGTTAACTACCAGGTTACTAACTAAAAGAAGTAAATGCTGATAAATAATATTCATTAACTAGAAAGTGATAAGTAAAACAAAATTTTCTATTTCCTGAGCATTAACAGAGATTTTGGAGAAGATAGATTAGTAATCAGATATTCAAACAGTGTCTGCTGTGAGCAAGACACTGTACTAAGCATTAACATAAAATGCCATTTTTATTCTTCTTAATGATTCTTCATGACACTTAAATTTGTTATTTGATTGATAAAGTTAAGATTTAAGTATAAAAAAAGGCTCCTTAGCCATAACATTTAAAAAATTCCTTGTCATTTAGGAAGTGTTAGATGGAATTGCCTAGTTTTAGAGCTCTGAAGAACATTTGAACAATGATAGCAAATAAACTTGTACTGATGTGCATTTCGATGTATGTTTAATTTATGAATTAAGATAGATTAGATCATAGTAGGTGACACAGTTTCAGATGATTTGCTCTCTTATGTTTCTAATTTAAGTTAAAGAGGAATTAAAGGTAAGTGAAGGTAAGTGCAGATATACGGCATAAGTAATATGCTTAAAATCTAGGAGAATCAAACCAGTAATAAAAATTTGGGAAAATAACAATAGCTACCATTATAGCTCTTCTTAACTAATATTTTAAAAAATGCTTTCTTACAAAATTTATTTTTACCATGCGTTTAAAGATTTTATTTAATGATTATGCAAATGTTATTTTTCTGTTTTATTATCCTTTACCGTAATTTAGCCCTCATCTATTATAACCATTGGGTTTATTATCTCATATCAAGATCGACATTTACTGGTGATAAGTCAAATGTTTACCTTTGAAATTCCGTGTCTGTGGAAGCACAGCTGTCTACTTGAGATACTTGGCAACCCAACATATCTTAGTCATGTTTCTTTCCAATTCTACCTCACTTTTTCTGTTGCCTGTTTATTCTGTTGTCCATTTATTCCCTTTTCTAAATAGTCCTTCTGTGATGCTTAAGGGTCTTAACTGTTAACATTGTTTATGATTTCCATGCTTTGGAAATTGCTTTCTCCCGTTTTCTACAGTATGAAACTAACTTACAAACAGCGGTTGTCTTCACTTTTGCTTTGCCCTAGGCCTTCAACAAAATAAAACCCATTCATGGATGATATCACTTTTATGGATTTTTAGGATCAGTCACCTGGAATGTCATTCACCTTATGATGGGATTATAGTTTTGAGGTAGTTAGTATTACAGTTGTTGGTTAAGTGCAATTTATGCCCTTAGATTTCCATTGAAACTAAGATATTCTGGTGTGTATCTGAGAAAGGGAGCACATTTTATAGCAATATGAGCGTGAACTTTGTTTTGTGATGAATAAGGAGATGCTGACAGATATCAGGATAGGGTTACTTTCTACCTAATATAGGACACATATTTTTATTCCTCCGTTTTTCTTCCCATATTATCCCTACTTCCATCCCTTAGACTTTGAGAGCAAAAAGTGACTCAGGTCACCAGAGGGGAGACTGAGGATCCTGGGCCTCTGTTTTTTGGGGAGGTTGGTGAAAAACTGTGTGGTACAGGCATACCTCGGCGATATTGTGAGTTTGATTCCAGACCACCATAATAAAGTGAATATTGCAATAAAGTGAGCCACGTGAATATTTTGGTTTCCCAGTGTATATAAAAGTTATGTTTGCACTGTACTGTAGTCTATTAAGTGCAAAAGCATTGTCTAAAAAAAGCAATGTACATATTTAATTTAAAAATACTTTTTTGCTAAAAAATTTTAACCATCATCTGAGCCTTCAGTGAGTCATAGTAGTAACATCAAAGATCACTGATCACAGATGACCATAACAAATATAATAATAATGAAAAAGCTTGAAATATTGTGAGAATTGTGCCAGAGAGACAAGAATGTGCCAAAATGTGCCAGAGAGACAAGAAGTGAGCAAATGCTCTTGGAAAAATGGTGCCAATAGACTTGCTCAGTGCAAGGTTGCCACACACCTTTAGTTTGTAAAAAATGCAATATCTGCAAAGTGCAATAAAGTGAAGAACAATTAAATGAAGTATGCCTGTGTTTGGAAAAATATGAATCTTTTGATTAGATTCCTTGATCCAATTGGCTCCTTTGAGGCTCACATTTAATTTTCTCTCTTGAAAACCAGTAGCATACTTACTTTGATTGCTTTCAGCCATCGCTTATGATTTTTCCCTAGGCCACTGATTTCAGTATAAAATTTCTTCCTTACCTTTCTGTCCTTTTAAAAATACGAGTATAGACATTTTGAAGTATTGTAGGGAGTTTCAGTTTGGAATATTGTACCAAAGTCTCCATGTCTGTTTCCTCATATTTTTCCCTTTCAAAAAAGTTAGAATAGAATTATATACTGAGAAAATGATGGATATGTTTTTGCAAAAGCCACCAGTTTAAGCGTTTCATCACAGGGACTGTGTCAGGGCAGGGCAATGATAGTGAGGTAGGAGATTGGCTCTTGGAGAAAGGCTCTACTAGGTGATTGGCAGGCAAAGCAGTAACCAGTGCAAGGGGTGAGGAAAGGCAAGCTAAGAAGGGAAGGTGGGGAATATCAGTTAAAGCTGAAAATGTATTCAAAGGGAGAACCAGGTCAAAGGTTGTCAGTGCGAGAAGATTTTCAAACCACAGGATTTCAAACCACTAGAGCATTTCTAATAAATATCTGATAATATGTACTAAGAAATTTCATTTTGACTCTTTGATTAAGATGACTAGCATTGTGTCTTAAGAGAAACTAGTCTTAACAAAAATGCTACTTTATGAATTTTAAGTATTTGACACATTTAACTTTTCATTTTCAAAATAGAGTAGATTTTAATTTTGATTAAGTAAAAAATAAGCTTGTGGTAATTCAATTTTATATTTGAAATGACTTAACTTTTATTATGGAACATGTTAAATATATAAACATAATAATATAAAGAAGTTTTATGGATCATTGGCTTCAGCAGTTATAAACCTGTGGTCAATCTTTTTTGATATACTATTGCCCATTCCCATACCTGCTCCCCGTATCCCAGGCATTATATTACTTTAAAAGTTAAGCATAAGTATTTGAAAATAAATGAAATCGTAAGCTATTACAGTTCTGCTATGCTTGTAAAGTTCATTAGTTTCTTTTCTTACTTAAAGATACATTATTGTTTCCATTAGTGAAATATATGAATGCTATACTTCATTGATTATATATCATAAGAAATTAGTCCTGTGTATTTTGTATATTGCCATTTCAGGAATACAAAAAAAAGTTAAATTCTGGTAAATAAGTGTGTTCTATGTGTTTATTTGCAAGTAGTTATTTTCTTATGTCGGTATTAGCATAATTGCCTTCTTTTGCAATGGATTGCTACTTCAAAAGAAACAAAGCTAATTTAACATATTTTTCTAAGTTAAAGTCTTGATATCATTCCAGAGTACTGTGATTTTTCAATTATAATCCATTTGATAAAATAAATATTATTTTCTATAATAAAAATGTATTTCATGCACTTTTATGGTCCTTACGTATCAAAACGCAAGTATTTTAGTTCTAATTGATGAAAGAACTACTTAACTTTGTTTATGGTGCAGACATACTGAAAGGCTTCAATATAGTTAAAATGTCTCTTTCCACATTTGCTCGCCTTTATGAAAACTGTGATTCATTCAGAGTACTTGATATTTGAATGTGTGCCATGATATCTCTTTGATACTTTCTAATTCTCAGCTATGTTTCCTAATGGATCTTTTAATCTAGTGTCTGGGTAGCATAATGTGATTGGAATAAAATGTCAGTTATTCCACAAATGTATTATTACTTTCCTTTGTAATTGGATCATAATTTTTATTATGTCTTAGATATGTTTTTAATTATTCGTTCATTACATATTTGATTCTGGAAGATAATTTCATCTAACCCTATCACATGACTTATTTTGGGTACAGATGTTAAATAACAATATGGCAAATATGTTAAGGCTATATCTATGTAGTTTATTTTTAACAAAAAATTTGAATATAATATTATAATTGCTCAATACTGGATTCTTTAGCTTATCTATTACAGATAAGGTTGTTTTTGCCTTAATTATATTTCTAGGAAAGATGTTCATGATACAAGAAATCCATTGTGAAGTTATCCTGGCAGTCTTGCTTCTGTGGGTTATCTCTTTTCTTCTTGGATTTTTTATTTTGTAAGATTGTTGCCAAAACATTACTTCTTTTCATTCTTCTTTTTCATTTACCTATATTAGTTAAAGTCAAACTGCTGTTGGCGATTTTTGTGCTGAATAATTTTATACACTCATTGTGGGATTTTACTTCTATGTTACAAATGTATTACTAGTTAAAAAAAATAAGTGTTTTACTTCTTTCATTAGCAAGATTATTTTTGTGTGATAAGAAATTCCTCCTTTCACACTTTTCTGTTTTCATACAGGTCCTCATGCTGACACCGCCAGTGGATGCCAGAATTTGCAGTGTGGTTTTCGAGCCTGCTGCCGCTCTGGCGAATGACCCTTGACTTCTGACCTTTGTCTACTTCATTTAGCTGAGCAGGCTTCCTTTCATGCACTTTACTTATAGCACATTTCTTGTGTTAATCATCCCTTTTTGAGTGTGACTTGTTTTGGCCCCATTTCTTACAGCCTCAGAAATCTTAATTTACCAGTGAATTGTACAGTGTTGTTTCTCTTGCAAATCCTATTTTTGTTTTAGAAAGGGATTAGGTCTTTTCATAGGGTGAGAACAATTTTATCAGATTTCTTTTAAACTAAATATTTTGAAAAAAATGTCACTAATGCCATGCCATTTAAAGTATTTTTTAGATTCTTTTGAGTTTTGAAGTCAATGGGTTATTGGTTCTCTTCATAGATAAACACTGTACCAAGCCTTGCAGATCTTTTCAGACATACATTTTTGAAGTTTTATTTTCAGAGACTGCAAATTTTGGAAACCAGTCTCTTTTCCATGTTTCCTTTATATTTGAACAATTCTCAGAGGGCCAATTCAAACATATCCACATATAAGATTCTTTAAGATTATAAAATAAATTGGCTTCTTGGTGTTAGCTCAGGGAGCTGGCACAGCACCAGTGTCTTTGTATTCGCTTTCTTCAAAGACCCCTGGTTCCCACCACTGTCCATAAATTGTCACATTTGGGGGAGGGGTTTTTAAAAGTTCCACAGTCATTTGAAGAAATGTATAAATAAAATCTACTTTGAGGACTTTACCAAGTAATGTCTTTTGTGTTTTGATTTTGTTGTAAATCTCAATCCAGGGTTACTTTACTGTGAAATAGGACTAAATAGGTCTTTTGAACTCCCATGAAATCATGACTCTGACAAATGAATAGTTTTAGACAGATACCTGATTTTATTGAGCTGAATTGTCTTTTTGAAATTTATTGTGCAGTAGTCAGAATTTGAATTTGTAAGCTTACCTTCATTGCTGTTTGAAATAATAATTAGAATGGAGACCTGTTACTCAGAAAGGCACATATTGAGTCAATTTTATGTCATGCTATGTATAATTTATGTCACAAAAAAGAGAATAGTCAGCAGCATGCCATCTATTTTTATAAATATCTGTAAGGCTGTGGAAGAGGAGGTAATCTTGCAATTATGTTCTTTGTGGTCCCAGGTATTTTTTGTTTGTTTATTTTATTGAGGAAGAGGAAAAGTAGGAAAGATATAAACTATAGATAGACAGATTTCAGTTCAGGCTAAGAGAAAACTATTTTACACAGAGTTGTCTAAAGATGAAGGAAGAAACATTTGATGAGAAAATAAATGAGAAGTCACTCTGCTTTTAAATTTAACTAACATTTGAACTAAATACTATGAGGGAAGATCACCTCTAAGGAAGGACATCTAATGACTCTGAAATTTCACTTTTCTCTAAGAGTTCTCTCATTTTGATTCCATTGCTGTTAACATTTGTGAAATACAAGATGGAACCCCTCAAGTTTCTTGTATGGAGGATAGGGCAGCTGTAGAAGCAGACCATCTTACCCTTTAAGTTTGTGTCTCTTAGCTTAAGTCCTCATGCCTCTTGTGGCACTACTGGGCCTAGCTGCCTCCTTTAAAAGTCTGGCCTAAGCACAAAGGAAAAAACGTTCTAGATTCCCTTAGAGAACTTGAGAGGAAATCTGAGTTTAGTGAACAGTTACAGGGTCAGAAGTTTTATTTTGTAGGTTGACTGTTTTGTCATTACTTTTATTTCCTTAAGTGTTTAATAAAGTTTACTTGAAAAGTTGATATCAGGGACTATTTCAAGAAAACAAACTAAAATAAGTCTTCTGGAGTGACTCCCATCCAACTACATGGTAAAATTAGTCATCGATAACCAAGTCCCAAGTCATCAAGGGAGTACTCAAGTTTATACCCATGTAATCAGAAAACAGTGTAATATTTGGGGAGTAAAATTTTTGATAATACTTAATGGAAAAAATCATGATTAAATGATACTTTGGGACTTGGCTTAAATGTTATTCTTCATAAATTAATTAATTTGAGCAGCTAATTTCCCAGGGGTTCCAGGCAATTGAGGTGCGCCCCTTTTGCCTTGTCCTGTGCTACTTGATGTTAGAAAATCATTAAATAGGACTTGGCAGTCTTGAACCAAACTGACTTCAACATGTGAGCACATTGCATGTGGAAACTCACTGTTTTTCTACCACCCCCACTACCCCCACCCATTTCATGGGGAGATGGCATAATCTGCATTTAATTTTTAAATATTACTGCTGTTCCATTATTAAGGATAGTTAATGCTTTAAAATTTCTTCTGAATTTATTTTTCATTGAAATACAGTTGATGTACAATATTATGTTAGTTTCAAGTGTACTGTGTAATGACCTGACACTTGCATACATTATGAAATGATCACTGTGGTAAGTCTGGTAACCATTTCTACTTATATAAAGTTATTACTGTATTATTGACCATATTCCTTATGCTGTATATTACATCCCCATGACATATAACAGGGTTTGTACCTTTTAATCTCCTTCACCTATTTGCCCTACCCTCCTCCCTTCTTGCAACCACTGGTTTGTTTTCTGTATCTATGAGAATGTTTTTGTTTTGTTTTCTAGATTCCACATATAAGTAAAATCATGTCATATTTGTCTTTCTCTGTCTGACTTATTTCACTTAGTATCCTCTAGATCCATCCATGTTGTCTCAAGTGACAAGATTCTTTTTTAATGGCTGAGTAATATCATATATACATGTATATATATATATGTATGTATCTTCTTTATCCATTTATCTTTCCATGGACTCTCAGGTTGCTTCCATCTTGTGGCTATTATAAATAATGCAAAAAATTTATATTATTTATAACTTACATTATTAAATTATATGTAATTATACAATCAGTATAACAATTACATAATAATTATAAATAATTATGCTAATTTTATAATTGATATAATTAATTATAAAATTAATAGTAATTATATTTATATTAAACATTTATATTATTTATAATAATAAAAATAATGCATCAGTGAACACTGGAGTGCATATAACTTTTTGAATTAGTGTTTTTATTTTCTTTGGATAAATACTCAGAAGTGAAATTGCTGACAGTTCTATTTTTAATTTTTTGAGGATTCTCCATACTGTTCTCCATAGGGGCTGCATCAATTTGCAATCCCCCCAGTAGTGCATGAGGGTTCACTTTTCTCCACATCTTTACCAACACTTGTTATTTGTCTTTTTGTTGGCAGCCATTCTGACAGGTGTGAGGTGGTATCTCACTGTGGTTTTGATTTGCATTTCCCTGGTAATTAATGATGTTGAGCATATTTTTATGTGTCTGTTGGCCATCGGTATGTCTTCTTTGGAAAAAATGTCTATTCAGGTCTGCTGCCCATTTTTAATCTGGTTGTTTTTTTGATGTCAAGTTGTATGAGTTCTTTGTATATTTTGGATATTAACTCTTTGTCAAATATATCATTTGCAAATATCTTCTCCCATTCAGTAGGCTGCATTTTTGTTTTGTTGAGAGTTCTTATTTATTTATTTATTTATTTATTTTAAAAAAAAATTTTTTTTGCGGTACGTGGGCCTCTCACTGTTGTGGCCTCTCCCGCTGCGGAGCACAGGCTCCGGATGTGCAGGCTCAGCAGCCATGGCTCACGGGCGCAGCCGCTCCGCGGTACGTGGGATCCTCCCGGACTGGGGCACGAACCCGTGTCCCCTGCATCGGCAGGCAGACTCTCAACCACTGCACCACCAGGGAAGCCCGAGTTCTTTTTTTTTTTTTTTTGCATGCAAAAGCTCTTTAGTTTGATGTAGCCCCATTTGCTTATTTTTGCTTTTATTGCCCTTGCCTGAGGAGACGTATCCAAGCTATTGGTAAGACCAGTGTCAAAGAGCATACTGCCTGTGTTTTCTTCTGGGAGTTTTATGGTTTCGGGTCCTTACATTTAAGTCTTTAATTCATTTTGAGTTTATTTTTGTATTTGTTGTGAGAAAGTAGTCCAGTTTGATTCTTTTTTAATGTAGCTCCCCAGTTTTCCCAATACTGTTTATTGAAGAGGATGTCTTTTTCCCATTTATATTCTTGCCTGCTTTGTCATAGATTAATTGATCCTGTAAGTGTGAATTTACTTCTGGATTCTATTCTGTTCCATTGATCTGTGTGTGTGTGTGTGTGTTTTTTTTCTTTGCGGTACGCAGGCCTCTCACTGTTGTGGCCTCTCCCGTTGCGGAGCACAGGCTCTGGATGTGCAGGCTCAGCGGCCATGGCTCACGGGCCCAGCCACTCCGCGGCATGTGGGATCTTCCCGGACCGGGGCATGAACCCGTGTCCCCTGCATCAGTAGGCGGACTCTCAACCACTGCGCCACCAAGGAAGCCCCATGTGTGTGTGTTTTTTCATGCCAGCACCATACTGTTTTGATTACTGTAGATTTGTAGTATGGTTTGAAGTCAGGAAGCCTGATACCTCCAGCTTTGTTCTTCTTTCTCATGATTGTTTTGGCTGTTCAAGGTCTTTTGTGTTTCCATTCAAATTTAGGATTATTTGTTTAGTTTTGTGACAAATGCTATTGGTATTTTGACAGAGATACCATTGAATGTAGTAGGGTCATTTTAACAATATTAATTCCTCCAATTCATGAGTGTGGTATATCTTTCTATTTGTGTTTTCTTCAGTTTCTTTCATCAGTGTCTTATAGTTTTCCAAGCTATACCCACCTTAAATGGATGTTGAATTTTGTCAAAACTTTTTCTGCATCTCTTAAGGTGATCATATGATTTTTATTATTCAGTTTCTTAGGGTTATCACGTTCATTGATTTGCAGATATTGAATCATCCTTGCATCCCTGGGATAAATTCCACTTGATCATGGTGTACGATTCTTTTAAGATATTGTTGAATTTGGTTTGCTAATACTTTCTTGAGGATTTTTGCATCTATGTTCATCAGTGACATTGGCCTGTCATTTTGCATTTGTTGTCTTTGGTTTTGGTATCAGGGTGATGCTGTCCTTGTAGAATGAGTTCGGAAGCATTTTTCTCCTCTGCAGTTTTTTGGAATAGTTTGAGAAGGATGGATGTTAACTCCTCTTTAAGTTTTTGGTGGAATTCACCAGTGAAGCCATCTGGTCCTCGACTTCTGTTTGCTGGGAGTTTTTTTGGTTACTGATTCAATTTCATTACTGGTAATGAGTCTGTTCATATTTTCTGTTTATTCCTAATTTAGTCATGGGAGATTGTACATTTCTAGGAATTTATTCCATTTCTTCTAGGTTGTCCATTTTATTGGCATATAATTGTTCTCAATATAATCTCTTATGAGTCTTTGTGTTCCTGTGGTGTTAGCTATAACTTCTTTCATTTTTTATTTGGACTCTTTTTATGTTGATGAGTCTGGCTAAAGGTTTATCAATTTTGTTTATCTTTCAAAGAACCAATTCTTAGTTTCATTGATCTTTTCTATTGTTTTTTAGTCTCTATCTCATTTATTTTCCTCTGATCTTTACTATTTCTTCCTTTCTGCTAACTTTGGGTTTTGTTTGTTCTTCTTTTTCTAGTTCCTTTGGATATAAGGTTAAATTTTTATTTGAGATTTTTCTTATTTCCTGAGGTGGGCTTGTATTGCTATAAACTTGCCTCTTAGAACTGCTTTTGCTGAGTTCCATAGACACTGGATCATTGTGTTTCCATTTTCATTTGTCTCCAGGTATTTTTAAAATTTCTTTTTTGATTTCTTCAGTGATCCATTGGATGTTTAGTAGCATATTGTTTAGCCTCCATGTGCTTGTGTGTGGGTTGTTTTGGGTTATTTTTTAGGTAGTTGATTTTTAGTCTTACAGCATTGTAGTTGGAAAAGATGCTTGATATGATTTCAGTCTTCTTAAAGTTACTGAAACTTGTTTTGTGGCCTAGCACATGATCTATCCTGGAGAATGTTCCATGTGCACTTGAAAAGAATGTGTGTTGTGCTGCATTTGGATAGTATGTTCTCTATATATTTAAAATCCATCTAGTGTAATGTATCATTTAAGGCCAGTGTTTCCTTATTGCTTTTCTGTCTGGATGATCTGTTCATTGATGTGAGTGGGGTGTTAAAGGTTCCTTCTATTACTGTGTTACTGTCAGATTCTCCCTTTATGTTTGTTAATATTTGCTTCACCTTGTTAGGTGCTCCTTTGTTGGGTGCATATATATTTATAGCTGTTATGTCTTCTTGTTGGATTGACCCCTTTTATCATTGGGTAATATCCTTCTTTGTTTCTTATTATAGTCTTTGTTTTAAAGTCTATTTTGTCTGATATAAGTGTTGCTACCCTGTCTTTTCACTTCCATTCACATGGAGTACCTTTATACGTCCACTCACTTTCAGTCTGTGTGTGTATTTAGGTCTGAAATAAGTCTCTTACAGGCAGCATATATATGGTTACTTTTTTGTTTGTTTATTTTAAAAAATCTGTTCAGCCACTCTAAGTCTTTTGACTGGAGTATTTGGTCCATTTACATTTAAAGTAATTGTTGATAGGTAATGTACTTTTTGCCATTTTGTTAATTGTTTTCTGGTTGTTTTGGTAGTTTGTTTCGTTCCTTTTTTTCTTTTGTCTTCTTCCCTTGTGACTTGATGACTATCTTTAGTGTTATGTTTGGATTCCTTTCTCTTATTGTGTGTATTGATTATAGGTTTTGGTTTTAGGTTACCATGAGGTAGATAGGAAGACACATAGATAGGTATATGTGATTGTTTAATGTTGATCTTTTTTAGTTTGAATGCATTCTAATAACCCTGCATTTTTACCCCCCTCTCCACATTTAATGTTTTGGTATCATATTTTACATTTTTGTTTTGTGTATTTTTTGACTACTTATTGTGGATATAGATAATTTTACTACTTTTGTTCTTTAATTTTACTACTAGCTTTATAAGTGGTTGATATACTACCTTACGGTATGTTTGCTTTTATTGATGAGACTTTTGCTTTTGTAATTTTCATATTTCTAGTTGTGGCTTTTTTTTTTTTTTTCCACTTAGGGAAGTCCTTTTAACATTTCTTGTAAAGCTGTTTTAGTGGTACTGAAGTCTTCTAGTTTTTGCTTATCTGTAAAGCTCTTTATCTCTCCTTCAAATCTGAAGGATAGTCTTGTCAGATAGAATATTCTCAGTTTAAAGTTGTTTTTTTTTTTTTTTCATCAGTTCTCTCCCTTCTGACCTACAGGGTTTCTGCTGAAAAGTCAGCTCATAGTCTTATGGGAGGTCCCTTGTATGTATCTAGTTGTTTTTCTCTTGCTGCTCTTAATATTCTCTCTATCTTTAATTTTTTACCATTTTAATTATAATGTGTCTTGGTGTGGACCTCTTTGAGTTCATATTCTTTGAGACTCTCTGTTTCCTGGAACTGAATGTCTGTTTCTTTTCCCAGGTTAGGGAAGCTTTCAGCTATTATTTCTTCAAATAGGTTCTCTGCCCCTTTCTCTTCTCCTTCTGGAACCCCTATAATGTGAATGTTAGTGCACTTGACGTTGTCTCAGAGGTTCTTAAACTTTCTCATTTTTTTAAATTCTTTTTTTTTTTTCAGCTTTGGTTTTTCCACTACCCTGTCTTCCAGTTCACTGACTGTTCCTTTGTATTTAATCTACTGATGATTCCTTCTAGTGTATTTTTTATTTTTATTGTATTCTTCACCTCTATATTTTTTCTCTGTAGTTTCTAGCTCTGTTAAACTTCTCACTGTGTTCATCTATTCTCCTGAGTTCGTCGAGCATCTTATGATCATTATCTTGAATTCTTTATGGGTTAGATTGCTTATTTCCACTTTGGTTTGCTCTTCTGGGGTTTTGTCTTTTTTCTTCATTTGGAACATATTCCTCTGTCTCTTCATTTTGCCTAATTCTCTGTTTATTTCTATGTAACTAGTAGGTCACTTAGCTTTTATGATCTTGGAGAAGTGGCCTTCTGTCGGAGACATTTAATGGGCCCCAGCAGCACCCTCCCCTCTGCTCACTAGTGCTATATGTTCTAGGGGGTGTCCTCTTTGTGGGCTGTGTGGGCCCTTCTGTTGTGGTGGGGCTGACTACTTTGGGTGTGTGGTAGGTGGGGCTGGCCCCTGGCCCAGTTGGCTGCTGGGCCTTGCCTTGTGCGGTGGCTGCTGGCTCACTGGTTGTTGTGGCAAAGTCTACAATGGCAAGCTGCATGTCCCAGGGGGTCCTGGGGCTGGTGCTGGCTGCAGGTACCTGGTGTTGGTGTTGGTCCAATACCAGGTGTGCTGTTAAGCCCCCTGCACTAATAGACTAGAGAGAGTACTCCAGAATGGTGCTTACCAGCACCAGTGTCCTAATGGTAGAATGAGCTCCCCAAAATGGCACCCCCAGTGTTTATGTCTGTGTGGGGAGTCCCAATTCCCTCCTACCTCTCAGGGAGTCTCTCCAGGGTCAGCAAGTTTGTCTGACCGAGATGTCTTTCAAATTACTGCTTCTTCATTGGGACTTGGAGTGATTGAGATTTTGTGTGTACCCTTTAAGAATGGAGCACACTTGTCTCTCACATATGCAAACCCCACTGGCCTTCAAACCCAGACATTCTAGGGGCTCATCTTCCAGGTGCAGGAGCCCTGGGCTGGGGAGCCCAATGTGGGGTTTGGACCCCTTGCTCCTTGGGGAGAACCTCTGTAATTGAGATTATCTTTCCATTTGTGGGTCATCTACCCAGGGGTGTGGGTCTTGACCCTACTGTGTCTCCGACCCCCTTAGCCATCTCATTGTGGTTCTTCGTTATATCTTTAGTTGTGGAAAATCTTTCTGCCAGTTCTCATAGATGATTGCTCTGTAAATAGTTGTAATTTTCCTGAGCCTGTGACAGGAGGTAAGCTCAGTGTCTTCCTATTCCACCATCTTGGCCACACCTCTGTGGATAGTTAGTGGTTAATGAAACAATATATACACTTGGTTTAAATTTATATTGAGTTTTGTGATGGATTTTATGAAATATTGAAACTGTTTTTAGAATAAGAGGCAACAATTAAGCAAAATGCCTTCTGTTACCTGACATACATCAAGTGCCACGTACTGGGTAGTGTTTTAAGTACTTTAAATATACCAACTTTTAAAATCAGTACAACAATGTGATGAAGTTGGTAATGTGATCATCCCAATCTTATATATGGGGAAAGTTAAGTAACATAGAGGTTAAGTAACTTGCCCATGGATTACCCAGCTAGTAAGTGGCAGAACTAGTATTTCTCCAAAGCTCATGCTCTTAACCACTCAACTATCCTGTCTCTATATTGCTATATTGGTAATGACTATTATGGGTTAGACCTTGAATTCTCCTTTGAAGGGTTCATAGTATAAATATCAGAGGCATGTAAACACATAATCATAATTTGATAGGGAAAGGCATAAGGGAATAAAGGTAAAAAAATTTCCTTAACTTGGTTCTTCTGTCTTTATGTTTTTTGTTTTGTTTTGCTTTTAAGTGAGACTGTATTCCAGCTACATCAGTGGTTCTCAGCTGGAGGCAGTTTATCCCATAGAAGACATTTGGCAATGACTGGAAACATTCTTGGTTGTCACAACTTGGCAGAGGGGAAGAATGCAACTGGCAGCTAGTGGGTAGGTGCCAAAGATGCTGTTAAACATCCTACAAAGCCCTTCACAACAAACAATTACTTAGCCCAGATTGTCAATAGTGCCGCTACTGAGAAATCTTGTTTTACATATTTCTATTTTGTGTACATCTTTCCATGTCAGTACATACCTTTAATTCCTTTTAGTATTATCTGACTTTGGCTTCATCAGTTTGGGTTGTTGTAACACAGTACCATAAGCTGGATGGCTTAAACAACAAAAATTTATTTCTCACAATTCTAGAGGCTGGTAAGTCCAGAGTCAAGGTTTCGGCAGATCCACTGTCTAATGAAGACTCTTTCTGGCTTGTAGACAGCCATCTTCTCATTGTATCCATGCATGGCATAGAGGGGAAGTAAGCTCTCTCCTGTCTTTCCTTAAAGAGCACTAAATCCCATCTTGAGGGCTCTATCCTTATGATCTAATTAACTCCCTAATTACCTATCTCTCTTGCTTTTTTTTAAATTTTATTTTTGGTTGTGCCAGGTCTTAGTTGCTGCAGGCAAATTCCCTAGTTGTGGCTTGTGGGCTCCTTAGTCACGGCTCACCAGCTCCTTTAGTTGCAGCACGTGTGCTCCTTGGTTGCATCCAGTGGGCTTCTTAGTTGCAGCCAGTGGGCTCCTTAGTTGCAGCTCGTGGGCTCCTTAGTTGTGGCATGCAAGCTCTTCGTAGCGGCATGCATGTGGGATCTAGTTCCCTGACCAGGGATCGAGCCCCACATCCCCTGCATTAGAAGGCATATTCTTAACCACTGCAGCACCAGAGAAGTCCGTCTCTCTTTTTTTAATTGAAATATAGTTGATATACAATATTATGTTAGTTTCAGGTACATTACAGTACATTATAGGTTATTACAAGATACTGAATATAGTTCCTTGTGCTATACAGTAGGTCTTTGTTCTTCATCAGTTTTATATACAGTAGTGTATATCTGTTAATCCCATACTCCTAATTTATCCCTCCCCCACCTTCCCCTTCGGTAACCATAAGTTTGGTTTCTGTGTCTGTGAGCCTGTTTCTGTTTTGTAAATAAATTCATTTGTATTAATTTTAAGATTCCACATATAGGTGATATATAATATGTCTTTGTTTGACTTAGTATGATAATCTCTAGGTCAATCTATGTTGTTGCAAATGGCAATATTTCATTCTCCTTTTGGCTGAGTAATTATTCCATTGTATATGTATATACAGCACATCTTCTTTATCCATTCCCCTGTTGGTGGACAATTAGGTTGCTTCCATGTCTTGGCTATTGTAAATAGTGCTGCTGTGAACATTGGTGTGCATGTATCTTTTCGAATTAAGAGTTTTCGTCTCTTCTGGGTGTATGCCCAGGGAATTGAGTGGGATTGCTGGATCATATTGTAACTCTATATTTAGTTTTTTAAGGAACCTCCCGACTGTTTTCCATAGTGGCTGCACCAATTTACAGTCCCACCAACAGTGTAGGAGGGTTCCATTTTCTCCACACCCTCTCCAGCATTTATTGGTAGGCTTTTTGATGATGGCCATTCTGACCAGTGCGAGGTGATACCTCACTGTAGTTTCGATTTGCATTTCTCTAATAATTAGTGATATTGAGCATCTTGTGTGCCTGTTGGCCATCTGCATGTCTTTGGAGAAATGTCTATTTAGGTCTTCTGTGCATTTTTTGATTGTGGTTTTTTTTTGATATTGAGTTGTATGAGCTGTTTGTATATTTTGGAAATTAGCCCTTGTTGGTTGCACCATTTGCAGATGTTTTCTTACAGTCCATAGGTAGTCATTTTGTTTGTGGTTTCCTTTGCAGAATCTTATAAGTTTGATTAGGCCCCATTTGTTTATTGTTTATTTTATTTCTTTTGCCTTGGGCGACTGATCTAAGAAAAAATTGCTGTGATTTATATCAGAGAGTGTTTTGCCTGTGTTCTCTTCCAGGAGTTTTGTGGTATCACGACTTACATTTAAGTCTTTAAGCCATTTTGAGTCTATTTTTGTGTATGGTGTGAGGGAGGGTTTTAACTTCGTTGATTTACATGTGGCTGTCCAGCTTTCCCAGCATCCACTTGCTGAAGAGACTGTCTTTTCTCCATTGTATATTTTTGTCTCCTTTTTCAAAGATCAATTGACCATAGGTGTATGGGTTTATTTCTGGTCTCTCTATCTATGTGTCTTGTTTTTGTGCCAATACCATGCCGTTTTGATTACTGTAGCTTTGTAGTATTTTCTGAAGTCTGGGAGGATTACACCTTCTGCTTTGTTCAGTTTCCTCAGGATTGCTTTGGCAATTCTGGATCTTTTGTGGTTCCATATAAATTTTAGGATTATTTGTTCTAGTTCTATGAAAAATGTCATGGGTAATTTGATAGGGATCACATGAAATCCATAGATTGCTTTGGGTAGTATGGCCATTTTAACAATATTCTTCCAGTCTAAGAGCATGGGATGTCTTACTGGCAAAAAAGAAGAGCATTCTAAATATGAGGTGAGCAGGTACAAAAGCATAGAGGAATAAAGCTCATAGCATAAGCAGGAACTCTTGAGTTGTCACAGTTGAATTTAGGGTCAAAGTGGCAGAGACAAGGTAGACTACTAAATAAAAACTTATTTTGCATATTTTGAAAATAATGATAATTTTATTTCATTATTTGTATTTTCTTCCCTTTGATTGATCAAGAGCACTTAAAAATATTCTCATATCTTAGGGCTTCCCTGGTGGCGCAGTGGTTCAGAGTCTGCCTGCCAATGCAGGGGACACAGGTTCGGGCCCTGGTCCGGGAAGATCCCACATGCCGCGGAGCGGCTGGGCCCGTGAGCCACGGCCGCTGAGCCTGCGCGTCCAGAGCCTGTGCTTCACAACGGGAGAGGCCACAACAGTGAGAGGCCTGTGTACTGCAAAAAAAAAAAAAAAAAACCCAAAAAAACAAACAAAAAAAATATTCTCATATCTTAATTATCATTTTTACATGATATAAAACATACAATGAAAAAATTATCTGTTGCGTATAAGGGAGGCAACATAGATCCAAACAGACAGAACATTTTTGGGATATGGGTGGATATATACAGCTAAAGCAAATTCAACATTAGGTGCATCAATATTATGTACTCCAGTGCTATACACAGCTTCAATTAAAGGCTTCACTTCAGAGTATGGCATGTGAAGGGGAAATCCAGAGAACTGAAGGAAAGCAAAACAAAATTTTTAGTCATTAGTGAACGTGAAGTTTTCACTATATTTTTTCCCTAAGTAAGTATGTACAGTTCTTAATATTCATAATAAGTCTTCCTTTTGGATCTTAAAGTCATTTATTTAGTTTTGTTTTTCTGTCCAGCTATATATTAGCAATATAGAAAATGGAGAGAGGCTAAATGTCATTTTTTGTTTTAGTTGCTAACATACTGACTTGGTGTTTAAGACACCTGTTAGTCACCCACCCACTCTCCACTGTTTACTTCTTTCTTCCTAATAGCCCCAAGTTTGCATAGAAACCCGTGCAATTCCAGGGACCTAGGTTAAGTTAATACCTTCTATCCCCTTGGCCCCTGTTGATCTACAGGAAAGAATGTATAATCTAGGAAACTTGAAAGGGATAGTGGCATGCAGATGCTCTGTCATGCTCACAGCAATATGTGTGCAGATGTGAGTCCTGCCGGGAACTATTCCAGCCATTTGCTACCACAAGAAAAACCATCCTGTGGGTGATGCCACCACATGGAGGAGGGCAGAGTGGGAAGACTTGCAGACGTGGTATAGCCCTGATAGCTACTCACCCCTAACTTTTACCTAAATAAGCCCATAAGTTGATAATGTTCAAGCTTGTTTGAAGTAAGTTTTCTGTTACTTGAATTGAAAACATCCCAGCTGAAAAATGAGCCTTATAAGGTAAAGGTAATTTTTAGTCAGTGAGTAGAATTAAATGTACAATTTGATTTCATACTGTTTAGCCAATGAGGCTTACTGTTTTAGTTTGAGACTACTTTCTAGGTTTTAGGATCCAGATAAAGGATGTGAAAACACAGCACTACTGACAGTCAGTAGAGAAAGCCTATTAATGAAAGTTTTTCTTAGCAATGAAAAGCAATTAGTATAAAATATCCTTAAAAAAAAAAATCTGACCAAGAATGGTTGGTTTCATCTTTATGCTCAGTTGAGTCTAACATGATTTAGCCAGATATTTTTATTTTATTTAATACTCTTGCAATTTTATAAAAGATTATTTTTCACAGGAACCTCCTACAAAAAAAGGTGGTGTTTTGGTTTTATAGAGGCATTTTGCTCTTTAATGGTAGGTTCATTCTGGAGATTTGAACTTCTAATCACATTTTTTTAGTCTGTGCTGCTTCATCTGTGTACTTTGGGGAGTAATTTAGGCATTTTGATTCCAAAAACCCATAGTACTGAGCAATTTCCAATTTGAAATGAACTACTTACCCTGTAGTCTCCTAGCTGTTTCAGCAGTTCTGCTCTGTGGTCGTCTTCCACATCTTCTCCATGATTTCTTTCTAATAGAGGCAAGAAGTGACGCAGAGTAGAGGTACAGTATCTATTCCACCGAGTCAGATGGCGAGGCCTCCAGTCCATGATTTTTTCTTTTAGTATTTTTTCAATCCTGTTTATAAAAAATAAGCTCCATTTTTTGGCGACTTGACTTTTCCCTTGTAAACAAAAATAAAAAATAGTATTCTGAAACTATTAGAAGAAAGAAGATCTTTTTGGGGAATTTGTTGTTCTTAGGATCCCAAATAAGGCTGTATTTGAAATTTGCAGTTGAGAGTAAATTGGTATTTTTTAGTAATAATACCTTAAAAAGGATCACATTTAATCTTGTGCAGTTTGACATGCTGCTCTTCACACAGCTTGAGACAGTGGAAAGGACATACAGGCTTTGAAACTAGAAAGGTCTGGCTGGGCTCAGAAGCCCCCTTTAACACTTGACAAGTATGTGGACCTCTCTGAGCCTCAGTTTCCACACGTGTGAAACTGGCGAAATAAGTTCTATTTTACAGCATTATAAGGATTATTGGGGCTCAAATAGTCTCTTACTAGCTTTCTACATGTGTTAGGTTTTTAAAATAGCTGAAGTTCACTTAAGCACTAATTGGACAAAATGGGCATATTTAAGCTGAGGGTTATGGTATTGTCTGAACAAGACCCATAAATAACATGACGTTGAACTCTAATCTGAGGTAGAGTTTTTGGAGAACTACCTATTATTGCTGGATTTCACTGCTGTATGTCTCACACCATGCTGATGCTAAAGCCTTCTTTTGAGCCTTGGGATTTAGAGATCACATTTGTACTTTGCATCTATAAACATGAATTAAAGTTTAATTGCCCAAATTATTTCACATTGATCCAGGCTGAGGATTGTTTAGTTGGATACTAACACTCCTAGTGACAGACTGCATATGCATTTATGGATATCAAGTGACCTGTCTTGTAGTTCAGCTGCAGCCACTTTATCGGTGCGCTGGTAAATTAGTTCTTCTGGCTATAAAAGAAAAAACAGTTCAGGAATTTTAGAAATCAGTTACACTTAATTTCAATAGCTATACATCCTTTTCTAATTTTTTTTTAAATTATGAACTCTCAGACATTCAGTTAGTTAGACATCGAGGATAATGTAACAGATGCAGATATACCCACGACGTACTTTAAGTAAAGCAGCACGAATTATAATGCTTTGTGGTTCTTTCTCAATTTTATCACCCTTTTCTGTCACAGAAGTAACCATGATCTGAATTTGTTTTTTAGCACTCTTTCATTCAACATATACTGAATACCTCCTGTGTGCCAGGCACTTACAGTGAAGGGGATAGAGCTGTGAATAAAATCCCTGCTCTCATGGTGTTTACATTATAGTCAGTGGAGATAGGCAAATTAGTGAAATGTGTTTATGATTTAACTACAGATGTATGTATCCCTAAACAATATATTGTACTGCATGTTTTCTGAACTTTATGTAATAATTTTATACTGTAAACATGCAATTTTTTCTCCCTTAACATTATATTTAGAAAGCAGATACATATTTTCAGTGTGCTTACTAATATTCATGAATATTAATTCATTTGTGTAACTACTATAAAATATTCTACTATATACCATAATTTATCTCTTCTGTTGTTCCAATTTTAGGCTTTTGCAAACAGTGCTTCTATGAAAATTGTTATGTTACCTTGTATACATGGGAGAATTTCTCTAGGGTGATTTTTCTTAAAACTTCTTTCGGAAAGGTTTGATCCACAGTAAAAAAATACAGTTTATATTACACACACAGTATCTATATATCTATAGCTATCACATTTAAAGTTTTAGTAAACAGTTCTCATGCTTACTATTTATAATCTACTACTGTCCAGGACCCTCTAAATTAATGTTATGAGCCCCTCCTGGATCATGCCCTGCAGTTTGATTTCATGTTTCAATAGCAGTGATGAAATTAGTGAATTGAGACCAGCATTGAAAAAATTAAATGAAATATATTTTGTGGTATTCTTTTGGGTCATGGGACTCTGTATCAAAACTTACTCTTTTACGTATTTGTGTACTGGTTCCTGATATGATGGTCTTTCTTATTGGGCTTAACTAACTTTGAAAATGAAATATTATTCTAGACTAAATATCTAGGAGTGGAATTAAGGGTCAAAATATATCTGGCTACCCAATATAACGATATCACATTCCTCACTTTCTATATCTGCATTTAATTGTTAATAAAAAAATTGTACCTGAACACTGGAAAGGCCAGGATATGGAAGGCTTCTTGAAAAGAAAGATTTCCATAGCTTGGGCTTGGTGACATCAAAATTCATCCTTAATGGGGAATCGTATTGTTGAATATTAAACCAAATCTAAAAAAGACAAGACTACATTAGCATATATGGTAGCAGATGTATGTGTATACGTGTGTGTATGTATGTTATATAAAGAGAGACAGCAGAGAGAGAAAGGGAACATGTAGCTTGCACATTTTTTGTCATTTTGATTTTTAAGACTGATAAGCACTTTATGGTCAGTGGCATCATATAGTTGTCACCGGCCATTTTTTTTTTTTTAACATTTTTTATACCTGCAGTTGAGGTGCACCTTACAATTAATTGTAGGTTGATGAAATAAGGTAGTTCCTGGTGATAAGACACTTAGAATCTTTTGGAAGAAGACAGACAAGGCTACTCCCTTCTCGGGCTAGCCTTTCCTAACCTTGCTCTTCCCAGCCTCCTAATTGTGGTAGGTGTCCATCTCTTTGCTTCCACAGCACTCTGTAACCTCTGAGATAGCACCTGTCTTACTGAGGCACTGTAGCATATTAATTCTGGAACCAGACCACTTGCATTTGAATTCTGGCTCCAACATTTACTAACTGTGTGACTTTGCACAGTTTATTTAATTACCGTATGCCTCAGTTTCCTCCTCTATAAAAGTGGGATGATAGTACTTAACCTCATAAGGATGACGATAACATTAAATGAGTTGATTCATTTATACCTCTTAGAACAATTCCTGGTACATAGTAAGTACTCAATAATTGTTAGCTATTTTATTACTATTATTAGTATTTATCATTATTTATAGTTGTTTATCTCACTAGACTATTAGATGTTGCCTTGAGGACATTTGCCACGTGCTTTACTCACCATTGTATCATTAGCATCCAGCACAGCTCCTGGTTGGCATGTGGTAGGCATATTGAGTAACTGTGTGCATGAGTGGTGAATTTGTCCATTCAACATAATTAAGTACCTTATATTTAGTCTCAGTTCTAATCACTGTGGATAAAGTTGTGAATGAAACATAGTTTCTACCAGCATGCAGTAGCTAATAAGAAGACAGTGCAAACAAACAAATACATGGGATATCAGATGATACAAGATGTGGTAGATTGCATCCCTGGCCCCAGTTCTTCACCCCTTCCTGTACCCACAGCCTTTGCCCTGTTACTTGGCAGTTACTCCCACTAAAAGGGCAGAGATGTATTTCCTTGCCTCTTGACTTTTGGTCAGTACAATGGGATAGCAGTGTCATTGTGTGACTTCTGTGTCCAAGCTTAAGCAGCTCTGTGTGTTCCTGCTTGCCCTCTTGTGCCTCTGCCAATTGTCATTGCCCTGAGTTCCAGAGTAAAAATGCATGAAGCAGGGCTCTCCCAGCCTAGGCCAGCAGAACCATCCCAGCTGACTCAGATCCATGAGAATAATTGTCTGAAGCCATTTCTTTTGGGGATGGGTTTTTGGTATTTTGTTGTGGCAAAAGCTAACCTTACAAGGGCTATGGAGAAAACTGTGCAGAAGAGGTGAAATTTTAGGGTAGGCAGAGACATTTTCACTGGAAAGAGCATGAAGGAGTGAGGGAGAAATTAATGAAGATATCTGGTCAGGGGAAGGGTCATCTATGCAGAGGAAACAGCAAATGCACAGTGTGTTTGATGTGTCTGAGGGACAGCAAAGAAGACAAAGTGACTTCAGAGGAGTGAGCAAATTAGAGCAAGAAAGAGACGAGCAGAAGATGATGGGGGCAGGGCAGCTGTCAGATCATAGAAGGCCTTGTGGGCCATTTTAAAGACTGAGGCTTTGACTCTTGAGTGAGCCAAGAAGCCACTGGAGTATTTTATGCAGATGAGTGACATAATTTCCTTCTATTTTAACAGGAATATTCCTTGCTCTTTTGAGATTAGACAGAAGGGGGTAGGGGCAAGTCGTTTAAAGAAGGCAAGGTCTTTAAGAATTACAATTTGGCTGTAGGGTAGGGAGTGTGCAGAAAGTAGTGGGAAATAGCACTGGAAAAAAAGAAAGATTACATAGGGCTTTCAAATCCAAGGTGAGACATTTATTTTTAAATCTGTATACAGTGAGGTACCCTCAGTACTTTTTGAGCCATTGAATGATGAAAGCTGAAATTCAGAAACAATCAGGTATCAGTGTACCAAATAATTGAATTGGAGACAGATTATTTAGTTGGCTACTTATAGTAATGCAGGATGAAACAGTAATGATATGACCTGGAAACAGAAGAGGCAGAAACTATATGAGTTGGTATCAAAAGGATTGAAGTAGGAGGAAGTGAGGGAGGGGGAAAATCAAGGACAGTTCTGGGGTTTGAATCTGGGTAACTGACATCCACAGAAGTAGGAAGGCCAGGAGGAGGAGCTCTTTTTAGAGATAAAGGAGAAATGATGCGAGTTGTGGATGGCCTGAGTTTGCGATTTTGATAAAGCATCTGGGTGTCTAGCAAACAGTTGAAAATTCAGGACCCAAAGATTCTGGGGCTAGTGACAGAATTATGACTTTTTTTTGCCAGGATAAACTAGATAGAGCTATAATAAATAATGTGTGGTTCTGCAAGAAATCTAAATGTAGAATTTTCAGGAAAATCTACTTTTAAGGTGTGGAAAGAAAAGCCAGTGGAAGAAACCTAGGGAACTATTGCAGAAAAATGAAAATCAACAGTCCTTTATCAGTAAACCGAGGATGAGAAAGTGTTTTTTCCATGAAGAGGTGATTAGTTGTGTCAGATGCCATAGAAAAGGACAGGAGAGTGAGGAATGGGAGTAAACCATTGGATTTATTTATCCATTAGCAAGACACTGGTACTTCTCAGAGGTTATTTCTGTAGAATGGTCAGGGAAGAGGACTAGATTATAGGCGGTTAAAGTCTGAATGTACTGAGGAAGTGGAAGCAGGGCATATAATAAGTATTTAAAGAATTTTGGAAGGAAAGGAAGGAGGGGCAATGGTAGTTTAGGCTGTAACCGGGTTGGGAGAAGCATATTTTAGAATTGTTGGACTTCTGAGCCTATTGATGGAGAAGGAGAGAGAAAACATATAGAGGCCAAGTTGGGACAGCTAGTGGAGTCAAGTGTTGGAACAGGAGTGGAAACACAAACATGGGTGGAAAGGGGAGACTTACTTCTTGGCAAAGGAGTGAAGGAGGAAAAAGGCTGACAGTCCAAAGAGGTGGTGTGGTAGAGCAGGGGCAGTTGAGTTTTCAGAGTGCCAGGCCTGCAAAACGAGCCTGAGGTCCTCTCCTGAGGGTGGCCGAGGCTTAGAGCAGGTTCAGAGCAGCTGCCGTGTGGGATGGCCGGCATCATGAGCCACTGCTGCCTGTCTTGTTAGAAGAGGAGGAAAGGGGGTCTTTCTTCCTCACAAAACTTGGGCTTTATGTGAACTAGTCAACCATACAGTAATTGTTTTGAGAACTAATAATTTTGACAAAGAATGGAGTTCTCTGTAGGCTTTTTCAGTGCCTGTTGACTCTGCCTGATTACTAATATGACCTTAAGATGGTTCTCTACATGTATTAATAGATGGAGCTTAGCAGATCATTTATGATTATGATAATGCTTTTAATTAAAAATAATAACATGCAAATTGTACACTACACTGCTCTTTTGACACTTGTAATTAATAATAGTTACCATTTGCTGAATACCTATGAAAGACAGGTACTTTGCTGGGTGCTTGGCATATGTTATCTCTAATTATAGTAGTAACCCATAGACCAATGGTCTTCAAGGTAGGGTGCACATCACAGACATAATAGAAGAAATATTAGATCTTCTAATTATTTCTTTTTATTTTAAGAGTTTCTTCTGTGTGTAATATAATATATTGATACATAAGTAAATACATATATAATTTATAAATAAAAATACATATATTGGGGATATATGCTCAAATGATTTTTCTAACAGATGAAGTTCAGAGAACACTCAGGTAGATAATGATTATAAAAAAAGTCACAGTAGCCAACACAGGGTTGCTACTGTATGTTAGCTGCTTTGCCTTGATTATCTTATTTACTTCTCACAACTACTCTGTAAAGTAATTACTAACAAATACCTTCATTTTACCAATGAAGAAACTGATGCTGTATAAGATTAAGAAACTTTCCTAAGCTTACATAACTAGTAAATGATGATGTTGGAATTTAAACTCAGGCAGTGTGATCCCATAACTCATGTTTTTAACCAGTGCCTTATATAGTACTCTTCATAGTTTAATGGCCCCCCAAACTGGGTGCAAGCAGAATCACCTGATGGAACCTGGGAATCTCTTAGAAAAAGAAAAGGAAGAAAAGAAAGACCATCTTTTCAGGTGATAAATTTGGCTCATTTAGTTCTCAAAACACTATGCAGATAGCTAGTGGAAAGCAGCCACATAGCACAGGGAGATCAGCTCGGTGCCTTGTGACCCACTGGAGGGGTGGGATAGGGAGGGTGGGAGGGAGGGAGACGCAAGAGGGAAGGGATATGGGAGCAGATGTATATGTATGGCTGATTCGCTTTGTTGTGGAGCAGAGGCTAATACACCATTGTGAAGCAATTATACTCCAATAAAGTTGCAAAACAAACAAAACAAAAAACAAAACAAAACAAAAAAACCCACTATGAGTTCTGCATCGTAAACTCTTACTTTGGAAGGGAAAACAGGACAAGCCAGGATACAAACTCAGGTCGTCTGAATCCAAATCCTAAATTCTTTCTTTAACCTCATTCTGCTTCTCGAAGATCAGGTGACTAATTCAACCAAAAGTTTTTATTTAGAACAGTTCTGCCACTGTGCTTGACACTGTGTTTCTTTAATTGGTATTATATATGTTTATGTAAATTTTTTTGACACAAAATATTATTAAAATCAGATCAATTAAAAAAAAGCAATAGTCAACCACATTTAAGAGGAAATGGTAATACTTACATTATCGGGACCTATTAAACAGCCCACACTTTTTAAGGGGCAGAATGTATCAAATTGTCCATAACAATGTCCACTGCAGGGATTCCATATTAAATAGTGACTTTGCTCCCGAGTCAGCACATAGGCAGTTGGACCCTGAAGGAAAATAGCCATTAAACAAGTTTCCAATTAATTATGCTATTAGGGTCAAGAGTAGTTTGTATAGACAGTTCATTATTTTAGTTGGACCCCTAATTTCTAAACCCCATGGCTAATGGTGAAAATTATTTTGCAGTTCTAGATTATGCTGAATTAATAAAATCAAAAGTTTATTTTTGCAAAATTCTTGCATCTGCAACTAGTGTGATATAGTGACCAAATAGGAATAGTGGTCATATTACTCAACCAACATATCTTTTTTTTTTTTTTTAAGTTAAATGGAATAGGTTGTGGGTTTTTTTTTTTTCAGTTTTACTGAAATATAATTGATGTACAACACTGTATAAGTTTAAGGTGTACAACATAATGATTTGACTTCCATACATCATGAAATGATGACCACAGTAGGTTTAATGAACACCCATCATCTCATACAGATATATTAAAAGAAATAGGAAAAAAAAATTTTTTTTCTTGTGATGAGAATTCTTAGGATTACTCTCTTAATGACTTTCATTTATAACATACAGCAGTGTTAATTATATTTATTATGTTGTATATTGCATCCCTAGAGCTTATATATCTTATAACTGGAGTTTTGTACCTTTTGACTACCTTATCTAATTCCCCCTCCCCCATCCCCTGCCTCTGATAGCCACAAATCTGATCTCTTTTGTATGAATTTGTTTTTGAAGTATAATTGACCTACAACACTATGTTAGTTTCTGGTACACAACATACTTATTTGATAATGTCTATACATTTCAAACTGATCATCATGAAAATTCTAGTTATCATCTGTTACCATACAAGGATATTACATAATTACTGACTATATTCCCCACACTGTATATTTCATATCTGTAACATTTATTTTGTAACTAGAAGTTTGTACTTAATCTTCCTCACCTATTTCTCTCCTCCCCCCTCATTCCTCCCCCCATTCCCCCCTCCTCCCCCCATTCCCCCCTCCGCCCCCCTCCCCCTCCCCCACCATTCCCCCCCCCCTTCCTCCCTCTGGCAACCACCTGTGTTTTTTGCTGTATCTATGACTGTTTTTTTTCATTTAAAAAAAAATTAATTTATTTTTGGCTGCGTTGGGTCTTCATTGCTGTGCACAGGTTTTCTCTAGTTGCAGCGAGCCGGGGCTACTCACTGCAGTGGCTTCTCTTGTTGTGGAGCACGGGCTCTAGGCATGCGGGCTTCAGTAGTTGTGGGTCGCGGGCTCTAGAGCACAGGCTCAGTAGTTGTGGCACGCAGGCTTAGTTGCTCCGTGGCTTGTGGGATCTTCCCGGACCAGGGCTTGAACCCATGTTCCCTGCATTGGCAGGTGGATTCTTAACCACTGCACCACTAGGGAAGCCCTCTTTGACTGTTTCTGTTTCATTATGTTTGTTCATTTGTTTTTTAGATTCCACATACAGTATTTGCCTTTCTCTGACTTACTTCACTTAGCATAATACCCTCTAGGTCTATCCATGTTATTGCAAATGGCAAGATATCTTATGATTTGGCTGAAGAATGATTATTGATGGAAATAAGTAGTCACTGCATTTTCTTTTTAGAGTCAGTTAAGATTGCCTTTTAAGTATTTAGAAGGCTGATTATATCTGAATACTACTTCTATTTCTAATACAGTAATTAATATTTGATATACATTTATAATTATGTAAATGAATAGAAGATAATTTGAGAGGATACTTACTAAACTCTTGACAGTGAGTACACCCAAGGAGGGGGTGGGATTGGGAGTTAGAGCCTGAAGAGGGACTTTAACTTTTAATTCAGAATACTTACGTATTATTAGATTCTCTTTTTACAATGAACATTTATTCATTCATTTATTTCTCATGTATGATTTCATTTGATGCTCACTATAGGCTTCTGGGGAAGGCAGGGCAAAACTTACTCTCCCACTTTCATTATAAGGCTCAGAGTTGTGAAGTGACTTGCTTAAAGTCACACAGCTCATGAGGAGTGGGCATAGCCTTGAACCCAGGCAGGCCTTGTGACTTCCTAGCCCATTATTCTGTTCCTTGTACCAGGCTATCTGGAAGATAATGATGGAGCATGAATTAGGATTCAGATATGATGCTGCTTGTCTAGTAGCAACCTGTGCTAATTCCTGAGGATTCCTAGAGCCCCTCTTTTTGAAACACTCTTTGGATAAGCTGTTTCAATCCATATGACTTTTCTAAGTTTGTTCCCAAAATTACCCCCAAAACATGCCCCAAATTTCGGGATATTTGCAGTGGGCTGGGGAAACAAATTTTAGTAGTCGCTATCTCCAGTCTAATAAACATAACAATGGTGATACCAAAATATAGCTGTGGACATTCTTTTCTTTGTCCCTGTGGTTATCTGCCTTGTTGCCCTTTGCCTGCCGGGTTAACAGCAGATGCCTGTGGATGAAGCAGGCGTGAAAGACTCTCTGTCCTTGCCGCACTTCTTCAGATCCCCTTCGATCCTTGGCATGAATAACACTAGATCACTAAGGGAATCAGAATTCTTAGTAGCATGGGCGGGAAGGGGCTCTTGCTAAAAGGACAGAGCTAGGTGGGGGCTGTGGGTGGTAAAGGGCTCCGATTTGCCAAAAACACCCTGAAGCATTGTGCAGGGCCCGAGTACCCTGAAAGCCACTTCACGTTTTATCGCTGGTTCTCTCTTCCTGTTGTGGAATCTCTGGGCTACTTTCCTTGCAACTCAAAGAATTGTTATGAAAATAAGTGCTGTCCATGATTTGGAACATAAGACAGCCATCCATGTTAGCCAAGGACACTTTGTTAGAGCCAACCTACGTGGTCTTACCTCAGGAATAGCATTGCCCATCACCAGCCAGGCCTTCTTACCCAGGGAGAGGAAGTAATTACAAAGTAATACTGCATGCTCTTCTTCGTCTCCTGCCAGGAGATCAAGAAATTGCTGACCAAAATTAAAAACAAAAAATTATGTTGCATTGACTGACCGCTTCATTCTAGATTGGCTGTATAGGATTTTAAAAAGTCATTGTTAAAATTAGTACCTTCAAGGATGAGATCTATTTAAAAAAGATTTTTCCAAATGTTGGTACTGTGTTGTTAATTCATTAAAATAAAAAAATACCACAACACTTTTAGTCGGACATGGTATTTTCTCTGTCATCGATGACATGATTTCTAGAATCAATTATGGGGTGAGGTGGGGATAAATTTCAAAGTTCCACATTTTATTTTGAACTTACATATGGTAGCTCCCTGTGTACGAAACACTTTTTCTTTGTGAAGACCTTATTTTCTAGAGCAGTTTTAGGTTCACAGCAAAGCTGGCAGGAAGGCACAGAGATTCCCCGCACTTTCTTGCCCCGCCCACAGGTACAGGCTCCTCCACCATCAACATCCCCCGCCAGGCGGCACGTGGGTTTACAACTGACAAACCTACCCTGACGCACCATGATCACTCAAAGTCCATAGTTTATACATAGGGTTCACTCCTGGTGGTGTACGTTCTGTGGGTTTTGACAAGCCTGTCATTACAGTATCATGCAGTGTGTTTTCACTGCCCTAGAAGTCCTCTGTGCTCTGCCTGTTCATATCCTGTCCTCCCACCCTGGCCACCACACTGTTTTAAGCGCATTGTATGCATCAGTTCATTTGATCCTGGAACAAACCTTTGAGGGCGATACTCTCATCTTCCCACTTTACAGATGAGGAAGTGGAGGCAAAGGGAGATGAGGCAATACCTAGGAAGTGGAAAAGCCATTCTGGCTCTAGAGCACATGAACTATATTCTATATCTATCTTATAGATATCTTGAGGTTGTGGAAATTTTATCTCTAAAATTGTCAACATTATGTTGCCAAAATATATTGGGGAGCAAGAAGTTTTGCGGTACGCAGGCCTCTCACTGTTGTGGCCTCTCCCGTTGCACAGGCTCCAGACGCGCAGGCTCAGCGGCCATGGCTCACAGGCCCAGCCGCTCTGTGGCATGTGGGATCTTCCCAGACCGGGGCACGAAACTGTGTTCCCTGCATCGGTAGGAGGACTCTCAACCATTGCGCCACCAGGGAAGCCCAGGGGAGCAAGCAATTTAAAATGTACTTCAGCTTCTTCCTTTTAGAGCTATCCTTCAAAGGGAGTTGTATACCACATTTCAATTTTATGCAAACACAGTACAACATGAGATCCAGAAGCAGAATGAATACCAGTGATAATACATGTTTGTTTCATACTACTGAAGACTCATTTGGAAGTTTATGTAGCATACATTGATTGTAAGTTCCATGTGGTCAGAGGCCATTTTATTTTGCTCATAGCCAGAACTAAGTACAGTGTCTGACATGTGATAGATGACCAAGAAATACATACTGAATAATGACATGCCTTTAGAAGCCCATAAATTAAGGAATATGCAATTTCCAAAGCCCACGCATTAAGGAATATGCAATTCCCAAATGTAATAGAGAATGTGATTTTGATTATTTTATGAATAAAATTGGGATGTTAAGGTAACATTGGGAGAATAAATTAGCATTAAGACATCTGAAGTAGTTTTCTGTGTGTGGGTGCGAGTGTGTGTGTGTGCAAATAATTAATTTTTTTGTTTAATTTCTGAACTTTGGGCAAATTGAACCAGGAAGAAAAAAGTACCTCAGAATTTAGCTCATCCTGCTAAACAGACGGCCGTGTAGATTTTTATAATGACTAATGAGTGTTGCAATTTAAAATTATGCAAGCCATTTACTAATGTTCTGTGAAATCAGCTCAAACTAGTAAGTCTGTGAGGGAGAACTACTTACATCAGATGTGCTCCACAGGTCACAGATACCAGCAAATGAAACAGTGTCAGGCAAGAAAGGAATCAAAGACACATATCGAGCCACCAGTTCCTGTTTAAACAAAATTAGCTGTAATCATTTTTCTAATAAAATAGAAAGTTGGATCGTCTATCTCATTTCTTGGAAGAAAGTTTCATATATCACAAACATTTATGTGAACAAAATGAAACGAATGCTCACAAGTGCTTACTAAGTGTTGTGTTAATATTATCTCATTTAATCCTCTCCAAACATCCTGAGGAAGATTATTGCTATTATCCATCTATTACGGATGAAGAAAATGGCTCTTGGCTCTCTTTGAAATGTTCTCATCTTCTTCCCACCCCCCCATCCCCCCTTATAACAAGACTCTCCAAGATCATCTTGTATTTTCTCTAGCCCAGTCCTGAAAGCAGCCATTTCTCTAAGAAGTCCTGGTTCCTTTTAGAGGGCAGTAGTATTTAGAAACCAAGATGGGTGCATCACTGTGGTTGTAACTCATTATTTCTGTAATTGCTCAGGAGGTTGAACATCTTTTTATATGCTTATTGGCCTTTCCTGTTTCCACTTCTGTGAACTTGTATTCAAGTATTTTGTACATTTTTAAATTGATTTGTAGTTTTAAAAAAATATATTCTAGTTACTATTCCTTTGTCTATTACATATGTTGTAAACGTCCTCTCCTGATTGTGCCTTGTCTTTCCCTTTGTGCTGTTTTTTGTTATCTCAAGTTCTCAGTTTTAATATGGTCAAATTTATTCTTTCTCATTATAGTTACAGTAAGTCCCCTACATACGAACGAGTTCCATTCTGAGAGCGAGTTCATAAGTCCAATTTCTTCGTAAGTCCGACAAAGTTAGCCTAGGGACCCAACTAACACAATTGGCTGTATAGTACTGTACTGTAATAGGTTTATAATACTTTTCACACATAATACATTAAAAAAAAAACACAAAAAATAAAGAAAACATTTTAAATCTTACAGTACAGTACTTTGAAATGTACAGTAGTACAGTCCAACAGCTGGCCTACAGGGGCTGGCACCAAATGAACAGGCAAGAAGAGTTACTGACTGGAGGAGGGAGAAGAGGTGGGAGATCGTAGAGCTGAAGGATCGTCAGCAATAGGAGATGGAGGGCAAGCTGCAATTTCACTCACGCCTGACTCTGATGACACAGGTTCTGGTTCCTTGCTGGAACCAGATGCACGTTCACACCTTTGAAAGTTTGCAACTTGAAGGTTCGTATGTAGTGGACTTACTGTAGTGCTTTTTTCTGGCTTGTTTAAGGAACTTCCTACCTCAGGTCATAAAGATAAAAATGCCTCTCATATTTAAGTCCTCAATCTATCTATTGAATGGTGTGAAGCAGGAATCTATTTTTTTCCATGTGTAAAATCAATGATCCCAATACAATTTATGTAATAGTCAATTTTTACTAATTTCCAATGCCAGCTTTGTCATATATCAGGTTTGAGTGGGTTAATATTTGAGTAGACTTATTCTGGATTTTTAAATTCTCTTCCATTTTTCTCTTTGTTATTTGTGTTCAATACCATTTTACCTTAATTACTACAGTCTCGTAAGTATCTGGATATGACATGGCAGATCTTCCCACTGAGTTCTTCTTTATCTTCAGGATCGTCTTTGCTATTTTTTTGCCCTTTGCACTGCTGCATAAATATTAGAATCAGCTTGCCAAGTTCCACTACAAACTGTTTTAAAAATCTAGTTTTATAGTCTTTGTCTTTTAACTGGAAAGTTTAATCCCTTCACTCTGATTGTGATTATTGGTAAATATTTAGACTATTTCTACTACCTTATTCTGTGCTTTTTATTTATTTTTCTACAATTTTTTCTATGTTTTTTCCCCTCCCCACTCTCTTTACCCCATTTTGTTATTTTATCTCCTGCTGGTTTGGAAGTTATACTCACTTTTTAACATTCTTTTAGGTTGTTAATCTAGAAGTTTCAATATGAATATTTAACTTAAAACTCTGAAGTTAATAAATATCTTTGCCCTCATCTTGGAAAATACAAGGGTATTAAAATACTCTCATAGATCCTCTCCTGACATGTATAAATTTTTTTTCAGGATTTTTGTTTTATCTTGATTTTTCAACCACATTGCTTTTATTGTTACTGTGAAGACAATGCTTGTTGATTTATTCACTAATTTCCCATTTTCTTTACCTATCATTATGTGTTGCATCTAGGATTTTCTGAGAACCTTCCTTCTCTTTATATTTTTTAGAAATTCCTTAAGTGAGAATCCTTGTAAATTCTCCCAATGTTTGTGTGAAAGATAGTTTCACTGGATATAAATTACTAGTTTGATGACTGTTTTCTTTTAGCCTTTTGAAGATGTCATTCCATTTCTGGCTTTCATTTGTGCAGCTAAAAAACCTGTTAGTTTAATTACTGTTCCTTTTTAGATAATCTGCACTTTCTCTCTAGCTGCTTTAAAGATCATCTTTGGTTTTTTTTGTTCCCTATTATACACCTGGAGTTTAATTTCATTTTATTTATCTTGTGTGGGATTCATTGGGCTTCCTGAATCATTGTTGTCTTTCATCAAATCTTGAAAATTCTCAGCTCTATCTCTTTGAATATTGCTTTTCTTCTTTTAAACACAGTTTGGTCTTCCTCCCTCTATCCTCCATGTCTCTTAATCATTCCTTTATGTCTTCCATTTTTTTCTGTCTCTGTGCTATACTCCAAGTAGTTTCTTTGCCTGTATATTCATGAATTATCTCTGTATTTAACTGTATTTAATTTAACTCTGTATTCAACTATATTTGATGTTAGGTTTAAACTGTTTGTTCAGTTTCTAATTTTAACTATTCTTTATTTCTACAAGTTCCATGTAGTACTTTTAACACGCTGTATGTCAGTTCTAATAGTCTATTGTCCTTTTGTTATATTTTCAATTCCCTAGATTTCTTAAACTTATTAAACATACCTATTTTATATTCTGAATCTGGTAATTTGTGTCCCGATTCTGCAGAATGTTGTTTCTGCTAACTTACCTTCTTCATAGTGACTTATTTCTTCATTGATGATCTTTTATATGTTCATGTTGCTTGGAACTTTTTCTGTGGAATTTTTTTGAAGCTGCGTTTAAAGGATGTTCTCCTAGAAGAATTTGGGTTTGCTTTGACAGGGACTTAGGGGCATTACCAACAGGGACTTCTTGAAATTAAATTTTGATTGAAGTTTTTTGGGGTCCTACAGGTAGTGTAAATTTCAGTCCCAGGTGTGAATAAGTACAGCTTAGTGATTAGGAATTCTTAGAAGAGACTTTTTTTTTTTTCCTCTTCCATCCAGAGTCAAGGCTGAGACAGGCAGATTTTCTTCTTCAGGGCAGGGTATTTCCTAGTTTACCTACCAGTGAGTTTACACTTCAAAGGTCCCAGCTCCGTGGCTGAGTCTCTAACCCAATGCTCCAGCACCGTGCATTACCTCCCATCTCCAGCAACCTTGAGGCCCACTGAAACCCATCTCTTGGCATTAGGAATTACAGGTGACCCCAGAGCAAACACTGTTTCAAGCCCTCACCCTGGTGGAGTCTTGCTTTCCTGTAGTTTCCTGTCTCTGGGTTTTCCTCCTCATCTTATTTCCATTTCAGTCATGATTTAAAACATGTTTTAAATATTTTATTTATCACTCTTAAGTGTTCTCTACTGGGAGAAGTTTTCTGCATATCTACTCTGCTAGAGAGAATAGAAGTCCCTGTTAAGGTTTTTAATAAAAATTGATTAATAAAAGTAAATGTAATGTAGAACACAATGCTTATTTGGTTTTTTTTTTAATATATATCTATATCTGCAAATAGGCATATCATTACCCTGTTCCTAAATTACTAAATTAATGACTTATTAGCAGCAATTACTCTCTATACTATCCACTCGCCAAAGACAGTTATGGGTTACTTTGTCCACTTAAGAATAGCCCACTCAGCATACAGTTCTGTTCGTGTAAGATTGCGACGGGTATGGTGCTTTGCAGGCAGAGAATGATGCATGAGTATTTAATGGCCTGGTATAGATGTGCTTTACAGGGATGGCCTACATACTGTACATACTTAAAGCTTGGAAATAATTTTTGCTTAATTTGAATTTAATGATGCTTATAGCATTAAATATAATACTGAGTAGTTATCTTGGTATAATAGAACGTGCACGAGTTCTACGTCAGAGGCCTAGGTTCAAATTCTAGCAGAGTTATAGAGAATACATAATGAAAACATGTTTGTATAAGACATTGTGAAAGTGTAGAGCATCTTCCAAATTTTAGTTTTCCAGCACCCAATGTAATGTCAGGGACACAGTAAGCACTCAATAATTAATTGTTCCCTGAAAGAATGGACTAAGGATTATTATCCTCACTGGTACATTCAGACTTTTCTAAAGAAAGTAAGCCTCATGGTACTAAAGGAGTTTTAATCATTACTTTAATCATTAATGATCTTGATCTAGTTACTATCCTAGGTACTATGAAATGTGGTAATTAAGAGGGCAATATACTGAAACTTTAAAACCTTTTTAGCGCCAACACCGATTGGCTGTGAAATACTTACTGCTGTTGCCTGGGGATTGTTGGGGTGAGTGTTAAGGAGCTCCTGAGGAGGATTTAAAGGCTTGAGATAACGAGTAATGAAGACGGTTTTCCCACTAATGTCAACCACTCTTGTAAGGCACTGACGATTTGGAAACTTTAAGGCACATTCAGCTTGAAACTTCTCAGTTGCTTGAAGCAATTTCTCATCTTCCTGAGAATCAAACTTCAAAAATAAAGACTCCATGGAGTTTGTATATCATTACAGGAGATACAGTAGAACCTGTTCAAATCCCACAGTCAACATGAACTCAATGTGTGCTTCAGGAAGTGTGAATTAGTGACCTCCCTACAAAATTGTCAGGCCCCAGTGTTCCTGAAGCTTTATTTAATTATATTTATAATTTAAAAATTAGATGGATTCATTAAACACTTAAAATATATTCACCAGCATTGAAAGAAAGTAGTCAACAGGCAAGCAGCCATATGGAAATTATTGGATTAATAAAGCAACATATAAAAATTAAACTAGGGCTTCCCTGGTGGCGCAGTGGTTGAGAGTCCGCCTGCCGATGCAGGGAACATGGGTTCGTGCCCCGGTCCAGGAAGATCCCACATGCCGTGGAGCGGCTGGGCCTGTGAGCCATGGCCGCTGAGCCTGCTCGTCCGGAGCCCGTGCTCCGCAACGGGAGAGGCCACAGCAGTGAGAGGCCCACGTACAGCAAAAAAAAAAAAAAAAAAAAAAAAAAAAGAAAAAAAATTAAACTATGATGTACTACTTCTGATTGATGAGACCAAGCAATAGTTTTATGTGTATTTTGATGTTGGTTTTAGAGGGGAGAGGGCTCAGAAATCAAACATCTCAAATGCAAAGGTAAAGCAACTCACGTTAAAAGGACCACAAATTTACAAGTATATATGTATGTATTAAAAAGTTTTAAATCCATAACCAACATACTAAATAATAGTAATGGGTCTCAAGGTAAAAGGAAGCAGAACTCGAAACATCAAATGTATAGTAGTTTTCTTTAAGTGGTTCTCTGATCCAAGATGAGCCAATTTCCAGACTTGTTTTGTTTTATTTTTAACACTTTTTTTTTTTTTTCCGGTACGCAGGCCTCTCCCTGTTGTGGCCTCTCCCGTTGCGGAGCACAGGCTCCGGACACGCAGGCTCAGCGGCCATGGCTCACGGGCCCAGCCGCTCTGCGGCATGTGGGATCTTCCCGGACTGGGGCATGAACCCGTGTCCCCTGCATCGGCAGGGGGACTCTCAACCACTGCGCCACCAGGGAAGCCCCTGTTTTTAACCTCTTTATTGGAGTATAATTGCTTTACAATGGTGTGTTAGTTTCTGCTTTATAACAAAGTGAATCAGCTATACATATACATATGTTCCTATATCTCCCTCTTTCGTCTCCCTCCCTCCCACCCTCCCTATCCCACCCCTCCAGGTGGTCACAAACCACCTTATATTGGAGCTGGACTGTGGCTCCTGTTTCTAATTTGATTGCTGTATCCTAAGAAATTGAGGTAGCAGTTGTGGCGGATAGATAGGATGGAGGCATTTCCAAAAGCCTCCTGTATATTCTTCATGGGATGTGCCCTGACATCTGAATCCTAACATCATCATCATCATCGTCGTTATAACCACCTACTCAGCACAGTGCCCAGACACGGTAGCTACCGAATAGGTGGTATGACGAAGACATAAATAAATGAAAAAGGTGAGCTTACAAGACTTTGGTATGGATGTGTACAGACTCTAGGGTATAAATAATTGTAACTTTTTTTTATTTTTTATTTTTTATTTTTATTTTTTTTTGCGGTATGTGGGCCTCTCACTGTTGTGGCCTCTCCCGTTGCGGAGCACAGGCTCCGGACACGCAGGCTCAATGGCCATGGCTCATGGGCCAAGCCGCTCCGCGGCATGTGGGATCCTCCCAGACCGGGGCACGAACCCGTGTCCCCTGCATCGGCAGGCGGACTCTCAACCACTGCGCCACCAGGGAAGCCCTAAATAATTGTAACTTTAGAAAGACTGAGAATTATGAAACAAGGGTGGTGTGAAGAAAAGCACTCTTTTGAATTCATCCCTGTTTCCTTTAAACTCATTAATTTACATATGCATCCAATTATTTGAAAAACGTTTGCTGAATGTCTAAAGGGTTCTAGGCAGTCTGGATAAATGTATATGAAACAGACCCCTCAAGAAACTTCTAGTCTGGAGGAGAACATTAATAAGCAATCAGGTGCTTGAAACACTTGACCAGAGATCCTATAGAGATAGACACCATATGCTATGGAAGCATTAAAGAGAGGCAGCTATAGGCAGTGTCCAGAAAGAACAGTAAAAATCTTGAACCAGTACTGACTACTTCCAAATTGAAAAAAGTATGTATAAAACTTTTTTTGCCACTTGGACCTGGCTGTTCTGCTGTGTATTTTGACTCTGTAGTTAGTGCTTCTTGGGAGCAGGGCCCATGTTTCAATCATTTTGTGTTCTTCTTTGCACTGAGCATGCATAATGTAAGCATTTAATAGGTATCTATTAATGGTCATTAATACTTGTTTAGACCACAAGGATGCCATTTAATGGATTGAAACAGTAATTTAAGGGTAGTATGCCATGTTGGTAATCTAAGAAGTGCCAAGCAAAAGCTAAATACTAAAAGGATTTGGGTCATTTATTATGAAACAAAGGTGGAACTGACAAATTCACAATTTGATTCAACATGAAATTTGGAAGATTCTTAACTGGCTCAATTATTTAACTTCTAGGTTAATGTAAATAGTTATAGAAAACTGAATGGATTTATTTTCCCTTTGAATACCTACACTGTGGCAGCTCCACTGACCAGAAATAATTGTCCCAGCCACACTGTTTCTGTAAGAAGCAGCTCATGGATTTTACAGACGTGGAAACAGTGGAGGTAACTCCCAGTATGCAGGTGACATTCAGACATGTGACTTCCTGATTCAGAGCTAAATAAGAAACTTTCTGACAAAACTAAATGGGCCAAAAGACAAAGGTAGTTATTCTTCATGAACTGCAGACATCTGTAGTTCATTGCCAAGGGATCACACATACATTAGAACCCAGCAGCTTCCATAAGGTGGCAGAGGACAGAAGCAGGTAATTAAAGCCTAATAACTATTGGCTGATGAATAGTAAAACAAAATGCTTGGTACCTTTTTAAGCATGTCACTCATCTATCAGAAGCAAGAAAGAAAAAAAGAAGGAATAAGAGGGAGACTTCATTAACAGACAATCTATTTTTAAAAAAACTTTTGTTTTTATCGAGACAGAGCAAAGTAGGGGATGTTAAGAGTTTCAGGAGTTGCTACTGATTTTTTAGACAGTTCCGTGAGTAAATATCTTTTAAAAATCATATGGAATGGTTCAGCATGGGATGATGGTGGAGGGAAGACTCTAATGGGCTAATCCTGGCAGTTGCTGTTAAGTGGAAAAACAATTCCAGGTTGTGGTCCCTAATATTTAGGGCAAGAGCTTCTCTCTCCTTTCTGCCACTTTGTGTTTAGGACGCCAGGATCCTGTCAGTGCACAAGTCTTCCTTGTCAAGGAGCAGCAGAGTCTGCCTTCCAGAGGAGTTTTTCTTACACCCTCATTTTGGAGGTCTGAGAGAAATGCCACATACAGCCACAGCGGGGCAGTGAAAAGCCACCAAAGGCAACAGCTGACAGCCTAGATATCTCAGTTTAAGGAAGGAAGGCCATAGGACCCTTAAAACTTCTGCAGTAGGAGGTCAGTGCCTGGGAAGAAGGCCAAGTGCAAAGGCACCTCTGGTTTTCAGCTTTTCAGCTTTTCAGCCCCAGTCACAGACTGCTCTCTCGTGGTTTGGAAGCTCACCTCCAGGTGGAGTACTAACTGACGCTTTTGCTTCTGTTAAGAATACATAGAACTAGCAAAATCATCTTTTCTCTGGGAGCATTTTTCTGTGTAAACATGCTTTTTGACTTTCTCCTGAATTTGTTCATGAAGAAAAGCATTCCGAACATGTTTCCCTTCTTAGAAATATTTTGAAATGTATATATTCTAACATGTTTTTTGGAGAACATATTTGTCACAGCTTTAGTGACAAAGGCTAGCATATAAGGTTAATTTGAATTTCATGGATTTGTTTTTCCAACAATCCTTCATGTTTTCCTGTAAATGCCTTGCAAATAGGAAATAGTGATAGTATTTTTCTCTGTGACCCAAATTGTAATAGTGAAAAAGAAACAGAGGAATGTGCTCATTTTTTTTTTCATCTCCGTCTGAGTCTTAATTACAGTGGATAAAGAGTCAGCATAATAATTTGGGCAGTATAGCTTAGTAGTTAACAATTTGGAATTTTTATTTGCTTTTTTAGGCAGCTATATTCCCAGTGCCTAAAAAATGCCTGTCACACAGAAGATGCTCAGTAAATATTCGTTGAATATATATGATTTAAAGTCAGACAGATGTTTAATTGTTAGCACTGCCATTTACTTCCCCGGGGTGAACTTGGACAGTTCAGCCCCATTTTTTCTCATCTCCTAGTTGAAGACCCACCATACAAGACAACTGTGAGTATTCAGAGAGAGGACACATGTCAATGTCTGACAGAGTGCTCAGGACAGAGTGACAACTCAGCACATGTTGTTGTTGGTGGTGGTTGTCATTATTGTATTAGTTTATAATAATAAGAGGTCATGATCAATCTTTCTCCCAAGTCTGACAAGGGCAGTATGCATCAACGCTGCACAAGTATGTTACATTAAGAAAGTATCTCCCAATTCTGAAGGTTGGGAAACAGTTGCTAACAAGTAGTTCTAGAAATTCTTTTTCTCTAGGGCTGTGCAAAATTAGAGTACTTGTGCATATACTTACTTGTTTCTGTCCGAAGGCACTGAAATAAACTGTGGTGACCCCTGAAGGTCACCTGGTTTTATGATCCTATGAATTGAATCAATATACAACATGACCAGGGACTTGAGGTCAGATTTAGAAATTCATTTCAGCACGCTTGCCAGTAAGTGTCAAGATAATAAAGCAATCTGCTTTTCGACTTTCATATTTCATTTTCTACCCAATGAGAAAATTCTTCTAAAAGTAAAGCCTGTTTATATTTGTTTTGTTTTGCTAAAAGTTTAAATTGCTGATTGACCTAATTATTGACTCAAATGAAGTATAAACCCACACAGCTGTTCTCTAACCTTCATTCTGTCCAAACCGAAAGAGTAATAAATGGATACTGAAGTAAGGAAACCTCTGCTTGTGCCATTCAGTACAATTTTAAAAAAGCATGGCCTAGCAAGCATTCCTCAGGTTTCGTCCGCGTCAGACATGAGATTCCAGAGAGCACGCAGTTACCTTTTCTCGAACCGACTCCCCAGGAACCAGCTGAGGCTCCAAGGTAATGAACAGGGTGATGTAGGAGCCTTCACTCAGGCTTCGGACGGCGTCAAAACCCCGCTCAATAATCACACTTTGCTCCTTACTGTAGCCCAGAAGAACTGGGGGAATATTGATTTTAAATGTCCCATCAATCTGTGAAGAAAATACAGTTCTGTAAACATCCTGGTGATTTTCCAACAGAAGTTCAAAGGTAAGTGTCAACTCCTCATCATCTGATGAATTCAGTAAAAACTGCTCAGACTGTATTCAGGGCCCACCCCTTCTCTCCAGGCTTGTCTCCTTAAGCTGTCACAGCAAGGGTTCTCTCTTTCCCTGCCTTCTTTGCTTGGTTCAGTGGAACATGTGCTAGTTATGCAAGTTGATTCCAACACTAGGTTGCCTGTGTTCAAATCCTGGATTAAACTCAAAGTGACTCAGCTTGTGCATCTGTAAAAAGGAGATAATAATAGTATCTACTTTGTAGGGTAATTATGTATGCTGAATGGATTAATAGATGTAAAACACTAAGAAAAATGCCTGTCCTGTGATAAGTGCTCAATAAGTGTTAGCTGGCAGCCAGTCCCCTTTTCTGGGATGCCTCAGCTTCCCATCTCCACCTTTTAGAATTTTAATCATTTTTCAAGGCTCAGGTCAGATGTTGTCTCCTTCGTGATTTGTTTTATCTCCACCAGCCTTACATACAACTTGCTTCTTTCATTTATTGCATTGACACATTCTGCCAGACTTTACTGTTGTGTGCATATTTATTAGATAATTGTTCTATGCAAATAGAATCTATATTGTGCTCTTTTTTGTATCATCTGTCTTCAATATATGACAGTGTTTTGTATACACAGGAGGTGCTCAATAAATGTAGGCTGAACGAATTACAAGCCTCTTACATAAAATGACCTAAATTACGTAGAGGTTCAAAAAGGCAGAAGTTTTTACTCCTTTGTAGTCAAAGCAACAGTACGTTTATGGAAGACTGTCTAGTACTACAAAACTACTCAGGTTTGAAATTCACAGATTTTCAGAGAATCCAATTTTTATTTCAGTGAATATGCCCTCTAGAGAGGAATGAAGGAAGCTCTTATTTATTTTCCTCTTTACATTGGTGGAGTTCCCCCAAAGCCTGTACCCAGGCAGATGAGAGGATACAAGGAGAAGAAGAGTATAAATGCAGTGCCGTATAAAGTACAGCTGAAATAAGTGGGCACATCTGGTCTGTAGAATAGATAGATGAGCCAGGAGGGAATGGACACTGTCTCCAAATAGTTGAAGTGTAAGAATTTAAGACAGAGTCTCTCACCCTGGGCACTGTTGATGTTTGGGGCCGGAGAACTCTTTGTTATGGAGGGCTGTCCTGTGCATTGTAGGGTGTTTGCAGCATTCCTGCCTCAATACACTAGATACCAGTTGCACCCCTACTAGTTGCAACAACCAAAAAATGTCTCCAGATATTGTCAAATGTGCCCTGTCGGTTCATTTAAGAGCATGAGCTTTAGAATCAGACAAAACTTTAAAAATGACAAATGTGATAAAATCATTCTCAAAAGCAATATTGAGATGTATAAACTCAGAAGTTGAATAGGTCTCTTTACTTTTACCAATCTCATTCTTAAAGGATAAGCCAATGTAAAATGTTGGAAGTTGGTAAAAGTTGAATCCCAGATCTGCTGTAAACTTTGGGATTTGAGTAGTTACTTACCTTTCTAGGCTTCCGTTTTTTCCATCTATAAAATGGGGATAATAATGTCTATTGAGCTGTTGTGAGGTTTAATTAAGGTGACATATAAACTAGCTAGAAATGGTATATATCAATAATATGCACCTGATAAATATAGTTATTCCTATTATTATTACCAAGTTAGGAGTCTCCTTGTTTTGTGTAGCTCCAAAGCAGGACCTATGAATGGGAGTCCCAGGGAAGAATTTAGCTTATGGCACAGTTTAAAGAAGAAATTTATGACAGAGATATTGGAAAGAAAGCAAGCTACCTTATGAGGTAGTAAGGTCCCTACTTCTAGAGAGTATGGCTATTACTAGGATATAGTAAAGGAGATTCATTTATCAAGAAGGGGTTTGGAGTAATTACTTCTGAGTACCCTTCCAAATGTGATGTCAAATAACATGGGCAGTTTGATTTGCAAAATGATGTGCTCTTTAAAATTTTTTTCATTTCAAATCTATTTGAAGAGGGAAATGTAAAATTTTTGGCACGCATATAGCTGCAGCATCACCTGTAGACAGTCCCTTTGGTCTAGGGAGGATTACAATTCCAAATGATTCTTGAAATTCCAACCAATCCAAGCCTCTCACTCTTGAGTTTTGTTCTTGGCCTTGCTTGAGTCTGTGACCCAGGCAGCATTTGCTCTATGTGGTCATCACATGTGGATTTAAACTGTTTCCTCTGTAGCTGTGTGAGATTAACACAGTCTTTGGCTCAAAGCCTCCTGTTGCTATGGATTTAATACTGGGATATTAAAGCCATTTCAGAATCTTTAAATGTCTCAGATTAGAGCTACTATTCCATTCAAGAACTGTTAACCCAATGGATCCCCTTAAGCAAAATTGTTAAAACTCTGAAGAATGGTATTTTAGTTGAGCAAGTCGCTACCAAACATTTTTCATTTTTGAAATAGTGAGGACTCTGGAAACATTAAAGCACTTGATTAAAATGGGCCATCAACTGGCCTGGTTGTTTTCTTCAAGTTATTTTCAGGCATCTATCCACTCCACTTTTGTCATTTTTGACAAGTTTCTACTTTGTCCTACCTTCTTCACTTTCATTTAAAAGTTAAAAAATTCTCAGGTTGGCAAAGTTGTACATTAACTACTAACTGTAAGGAAGATAGATGTTTTAATAAGTCATGCAAATATGACAGAAGATCAATGGCTTTATATAGTGATTTTTATCTTTCCAATAGTGGCCTTGCACATAGGTTCTCTCAGTGTTAAGGGTATACTTCCACAAAAAAACCTTTAACAGGAAAAATGGATAGAGCCCTATTCCTGTGAAATTCTTACTTTTGATGCTTACCCTTGCCTGGAAATATATCGTGCTAAATGGAATTTTCACACATCCCAACCAATGTCTCTCAATACGGGTGTGGATTCCACTTCCTCTTTCACGGTCATCCTAAAGGAGGGGTGGGAAGTGATAATTGTTTAACAACTCCGGATAGGAAGTAGGAAAGCAGCAGGGTTTTAGCTGAAAGCGCGGTAGGTTTAGGTTAAACAGATCTAAGTCACATTCTGGTTAAGATACTTAATAGTTCTGTGACCCTAGGAAAGTCATTTAACTTCTCTGAACCTCAGTTTCCTCATCAATAAATTGGGAATTTAACAATCTACTTTGTAGGAGTATGTTAAAATTAAGACAATGTATAAAAAGCCCCTAGTACAATTCCTGGATCATAGCAGACAGTCAAGTTGAAAATAAAAAAAAACTGGTTCTTTTCCTCCCTTCTTTCTTTCCCCATTTATACATGTCAGGTTTCAAACATTCCAAATTTTGGGATTGATGGGGCTCAGGGCAGGCTGCCCCCAAATATGCCAAAGTGGCATATGGATTAATTTGAATTCAAGTTACTTGAAAAGCAGCTGATGCAAGAACACTCTGACCCTCCTTTGTCTGCAGAAAGCAGGAAATAAATCTCCTGTGTGAAAGGTGCCCCCCCTGCACCTGGGGGTAGAGAGACATCCTTATCACCAGAGACAGGGAATCCAGGGCTGAGGAGGCTGTACAAACAAACCTTGTTATTTCTTTACTAATTTACCCAAAACCAAACATCTATGTCTTGTCAATTCTTCACAAATTTATTGTTTCTTTGTCTAAAAGGTATAAAAGTTGTCTGTTTGGTCACTTCCTAGATCGTACATCTATGAGACCTTTGTACATACAAAATTAAAAGTTGTTTATTTTTCCCCTGTTAATCTGTCTTGTGTCAATTTAATTATTAGACCAGCCAAAAGAACACACAAGCGTAAGGGGAAATTTTCTTCTCCCTGACAGGACTTACACAATGGGTAGAGGATAGAAAATGAATACAGACATCTTTCTCAAAAACGTGAACTTACCTCTAAGGCATCATATAGAACTTCATCAAAAATGTTGATGAACACATCATCTTTCACTGACTGCAAACTGGTGGTGCTGTAATCCCCACTGGGGGCCCTGCAAATGGGCACCCATGATCAGGGAGCATGAAAAGAGCAAAAGAGAAATAATGAGTACTCAAATGTCCAAACTGGAAAAATACCTGAATATGAGCATAGATAGGAGGACTAATGGCAGTTGTCTCATTTAAAGGATTTCTCTAGCACAGAGACCCTATAAGGTGGTACCTATACTCAAATGGCAAGGCAGTAGACTGCAGGCTCCGTGCAGAGAGACAAACCCTTTTGCTGGCTCGTCCTGGTGAGTCTCACATCATCTCCCAACCATGGTGAGCTTTGCAAGGAGCCAGCTGGCTACATACAAGGTCTCCAGCTGATATTGGTGCTGGTATGTGGACTTTCTAAGCAACTGGGCTCTGGAAGGTGCTTCTCTGTCAGACCAGTCCCTGGTCATAAACCTCCTATTGTTACGTGGCTGGTTGGATGGTCCCTGCTTCCCACTCACTTTCCCCACAGGTAAGTAAAGCAAGGTAGGGGTGAGGTTCATCTCCTATAACATCACCTGCTCTGAGTCCAGCCAAGCCTGGCCCAAGCAGGCCTCTCCATGCCATGGCTCAAGACCAGACTACTGCATCTATTGTGCTGAGCATTCGCCTTTAACTTTTCTCATTCTTTTTGCTTGTACTATGTATAAGAGTGGTATCTGTTTCTCCCTTCTGACTTAACTGGTTCTAACCCTTGCTCAGTCTCTAATTTACTATTTGGCATTAAGCAAGTCACCTTTCATCTTTAGGTTTTAGTTTATTTTCTATAAAAGTAGAGCGCTAGACTAGATAATTGATTGATGGGTTGATTCAAGATCTGAAATAATGAGTCTTTTAAATAGGTAAAATCATTTAATCAAAAATTTTAAATGCCTGTGTATTTCTGATGAGGGAGAAAGCTTAATTTATGGGAACTAGGGAGCTTCAAAATTACTTAAAGCTTCTAGAATTGGGGAGATGGGGAAGAAAAGAAAAACAGTGTTGGGGCTGTGGGATTGAGGGACTGGGAAGCTTGGGCTGTAAGAAGCCAGAGCCTGGAGAGGAGTGGGGTGTCCCAGCAATGAACCCAAGTTTCAGAAGTTGGATATTTTCCCATTTTATTCTTGATTGGAGTCACTTGTAGAATGAGGAAAATATGCTTACCTAAATGGAAGTTCGAGTTCTTCATTCCAGCTGGGGTTTGGACCTTCAGCTGTAGTTGTATGGCAAATTGTTCGCTGAAATGAAACTTCTACAAAAGGACGTACTAAAACCTTAAAATCAAGAGCAAAGAGTCTGTAACCGTAGAATTATTTTGATCCTAACAGAGGTAAAATATATTTCTAAATGGTGTGTTTCCAAAGAAAACAAGGCAGAAAACAGACTATGAACTTTCTAGGCAAGTCTTAAAAATAGAAGGGGCAAGATTCTAAGTGGGGATCCAGCACTGGGGTATTTCACCTGGCCGAGGGGGTAGTCAGCACTGTGGGTTGGGCTTTGTGTCGTTGGGGAAGCAGCATGCTTTTCGCTGAAAGTCCTTGAAGATCTCGATGGCTGCTGGAATTTGCTAGGAGAGAAAATGTATGAAAGAAATAAATGACATGGAAAGTCTAATTATATACTTTGCAGACGGTTTCTCCAAAGATGTATGGTATTGGTGGCTATGGTGACAGACATACTCTCTAAGCTTGTTGATGCTTCAGAAGTCTTTTTGCATGCTCTGGTCCTCCTCAGTCACCTAGTGATTACGAGAGCCTTCCCAACTTTCATCCATAGGCCTGCATGTCTGGTTGGAATAGAGGAAAGGGACCTCTTCTCTCTGCTCTCTCATGGGTGCCTTTTCCCCCATAATTGAGAACCTCAATCACTGTCAGGTAGCAGAATCCTGAGCTTCCTAACCAGCCTGCCCTGCCTCCATCCAATTCTGGTCCTTTCCCACTGTAGTTTCTTTGAACATGCACTCTCCAGTAAACATGAGCTATATATCCCAGGTAAGACATCTCTCTCTGGGCCTGCCAGGCATCAATGGGAAAGGTGGTCAGGGATCCCTAGCTTGAGTTAGGATCTATGAGTCTTGCCCTCTTTCCCTTTTGAGCTGCCATTCTTAAAGGGAGAAAGGAAGGTCATGTCCAGAGATCCTCTCCCAGATACCTTCCCCCTCATCCCAGCAACCCACTTGCATATTTGTTTTTCGTTTTTTTAAAATAAATTTATTTTATTTATTTATTTTTGGCTGCATTGGGTCTTTGTTGCTGAGTGTGGGCTTTCTCTAGTTGCAGGGCGCGGGGGCTACTCTTTGTTGCAGTGCACGGGCTTCTCATTGCAGAGGCTTCTCTTGTTGCAGAGCACGGGCTCTGGGCATGCGGGCTTCAGTAGTTGTGGCTCGTGGGCTCTAGAGCGCAGGCTTAGTAGTTGTGGCGCACGGGCTTAGTTGCTCTGCGGCATGTGTAACCTTCCGGGACCAGGGCTCAAACCCGTGTCCCCTGCATTGGCAGGCGGATTCTTAACCACTGTGCCACCTGGGAAGCCCCTGCCTATTTGTTTTGAATTTTACGGTTTGCCAAGTATTTCACATTCACCTGCTTAGCAAAGTACAAATCGTCTTTTTCCACCAGACTGTTTTACCTTTTCACAGAAAGGGTTTCAGACAAACTATGAGGCAATGAAAGTAGAACATTTAACACAACAGCTGCCAGAGAAAACCTTTTCCTGTTTGGAACACTGTCAATTACATTATTACACAAACACTTGTTAAGTACCTACTATACTTTAGGCCCTGTGTTAGACACTGGGGCTGCAAGGCAAATAAGATAAACTTCGGCTCAAACGAGGTAAACAAATAATCACAATATAGTGGGATATATGTTAGACTAGAGGGGTGGGCATGGGCCATAAGAGTGCAGAGAAGGAGTTGAAAAATCCTATTTAGTTTAGTTGCAAGGGCAGAAGGTTAAGATTTGCGTGGGTTTAGTGCAAGAGTTGATATTTGAACTGACTTGATGAGTTTACAATGAAATGTATAACATATAGGATCAACTATGCTTCCCTGTAATTATCTGAATGAAATGGTTTAACTCTTAAAAAACTTCATGGAAACCAAAAATAAGAGAAACACCTACATATCTTTTTAAAAAAAAACAGCTTTTCACCCCACAGTTAAACTTTAATGCAATCAAGATGAATGTTGGGCTGTGTGGCTTAAGGAAGCAATGTTATGGCACAGATTCAAGAGCTTAAATGGACATTTACATATAACAAAACACTGAGAATAGCTGGTGATGATCAGATGTTCTGTAATGGGTGGAAGATTTAGTCAGCAGAAAAATAAAGTAGGGCAAAATAATAGGGGGTGGGTAATTTAAAGGGAAGACCCTAGGGACAAAAGATGCCAGAGGCTAGCAGGGTGTGCTTCTGTGATCAGAGCTGGATGACCTTGGGCAAGCCACTTACACTCCCTTCATTTCCATTGTCCCTTTTGTAAAATGGAGACAGTAATAGTAGTGAGAAGTAAGTGAAATAATATAAATGAAAGTGCCTAGCATAGTGCCTAGAACACGGTGAATGTACACTAAATTATAGTTTCCCTCATGACATTGACAAGGGCACCAGCAAAGAGAAGTAATTCTTGGTCCTTCCATCTCTGTTCTCTAAGGGGATAAGAAACTTCGGCTCACCTTACCTATGGTGAGGGGTTCCCCATTGCCCCGATGTAATGAAATACAGTAGACATAATTCACTTCTCTGAGCAGATAAAAGAGAAGTCACAGTTTTGTGCTCAAACACATGTTTCAGAATCTAGAATATACACCTTTTGGGTATCTGCCCAGCTCTCACCCACTTCTCTGAGAACTGTCCCCCATTTTCAGGACAGATCCTTGTGACCTGCCTCTCTGACTGTAGGTGACTAGACGTGGATCAACACCTGACCCAAGGTGTTGAACCTTCAGATTCACTCCTGGGAAGCTGACACCTGGTGGGTGGTACCCTGACAGGATGGACCACTTCCATCACATGGAGAAGAATAAAGCAAACCCACAGAGGGAAGCAAGCAAGAGAAACAATGGGGCCTCTGAAGAAGCCCATTTTAATCTTTACTATCTACCATGTAGTTTGGCTGTACCTCTTGTTCTTGAGTTCTATGAGATATTCCCAGTAAATCCCCTCTTTACCCTAAACTGACTGATTTGGTTCTGTTACTTGCAACCAATAGGGCCCTGACTTCATCAAGAACCCTCTTCCTCCCCGCCATCCCTGCCCTCGGCCCCCACAGAGTAAGAACTATGTTAAAAATGAGAGTGAACATGCTCTAAAGAGGTTGGATCCTGCACATTCCATCCCAGGGCTGTTCGGAGGGCTCTCACCTTGTCGTTGGCTTCCTCACTGGAATGTCATAAGCCCGGATAATGTTCACCAGCAGCTTTATGTCTCCATCGGACAGGTTTTGGGCTGTCACCTTCTTCCGACCTCTTCTCCTTGGCCTCAGTGGTCGTTTTTGTTCTGCCAGCTTGAAAAGGCTCAGGCCCAAAATGCTAATGATTACAGAACAAGATTAGGATGCCAGGGAAAAGAAAGATCTGGAAAGTCTTGAGACAACTTCCCAAACGCTGCCCCAAGGTCCCTCACAAGCCCCTGAAAAACTTGTCTTTTTAAGGAGGGTGGAAATTGTCAAGAAGTTCTCCCAAGATGGGGGAGAGCCCACTCTGTAGATTATTAACATTCATTTTAACTGCTACCAATCAGAGGATGAAACTCATGCCTGGTCCCTCCCTGCACTTCCTGCTTGCTCTCTGCCTTGCTTATCCACCAGCCCCTCAGATGTGGCCTGTGCTCTCCTACTGTCTGTTTTCACTCATGCCAATCCTGCACGCTGAATGCCACCTTCCACCTTCCTCCTCATCCACCCACACGGCTACAGTTTTACCACTTTTCAGGGCCAGTATTTCCCCTTCCCCAGAGGCCCAGCCGCATCAGCCCGAAGGGGGGCTCCCTCTCCTGGGCTCCTGGAGCACTCATTAGCTTGCCGCATTCACATGGCAGCTGATGTTTGCAGCCTTCTCAGGCCCTTCCAGGGATACCTCACTCTCTGGAGTTAGGCAAAACTAGGTGTGACTCCTGCTCACCTTGGGCAAATTATTTCACCTCTTGAAGTCTCTGTTTCATCATCTGTAAAATGGGGTTGTTGAGAGGATTTTGTGAGGAGGTGTATACAGAGCACCCTGGCACTGGTCTAGCATTAGAGGCCCTAACATAGTGACTGTTGGGACGATGACAATGATTATGATGCCAGTGATTATGTTGGAGAAAGGAGGGGATGGAGACAGGAGGAAGGGAGGGGGAGGCGGAGCAGGGGGATCCTTCTCTCACATCTCTCTACCTCTCACTGAGATGACCTCCATTAACACTTCCTGGAAGATGAAAGCAACGCAGTGAATCACAGGGGAGAAAGGGCCATGGAGAAAATAACTTAATTCTGCCCCAGAGACTAAACAGAAACACAACTGTGACTGCATATCAGGAAGCTGACGTTAATGACTATGCCCAAGAGCCACAGAACAAAGCCAGCGGTGCAGAGCTGGCCTCGGGCTGGCAACGCTCGCGCTGCTCTGCTTCCCTGTGGTATCAGAGCTGGCCAGGCGGCCTGCTGGACTAGAGCCCTCTTTCCAAGAGACACATGGCAGCCAGGGAGACGATGGCTCCAAGGGGCTTCCGGGGGCTGTTGTTCCCAGTTGCTTCCCAAGGTCTTCCGTCCCACAGAGCGCAGAGGAGCCACCATTTACCAGCACTTCTCTGGTTCAAGCAGAGTGCTAGGTGCCTTACGTATAATATTTCTAATCCTTACAAGTATATGTATCCCAGTTTTCATATGAAGAAACTGGAGGCTCCAAGAGGTGATAGAATTTGCTAAATAGGAGGAGAGGGAGCTGGGGTTCAAAATCAGATCACCCTGACTACACAGCCCAGCTGCTTCTTCTTTTAATATTTACATATATTTATTCATTAACTCATTTAAGACAAGAATAAGCCCATTACATGTTAACATGATATAAAACTATGAAAAATAACTCTCCTTTCCAAAACAAAGAGTGTGAGGAGAGTGACACTGTTTTACACTTTTGCAAATCTCTTTTTTTGACTTATTGTATGTTTTAATTTATTTTTTATTTTAATTGAGATATAATTGACATATAACCTGTATACGTTTAAAGTGTACAATGTGTTGGTTTGATACATTTATATATGGCAATATGTTACCACTGTAGCATTAACCAACACCTCTATCTATCACTTCACATCATTATTATTTCTTTTTTTGTGATGAGAACTATTAAGATCTAGTCTCTTAGTAACTCTGAAGTTTATAATCAGTATTGCTGACTATAATCACTATGCTGTGCATTAGATCTCCAGGATTGATTTATCTACTGGTTACAGGTTTGTGCCCTTAAACATCTCCCTAGTTTCCCCCACCCCCAACACCTACTGACCAACATTCTAGTCTCAGTTTTTATTAGTTTGGTTGTTTTAGATTCCACGTATAAGCAAGAATCATATAGTATTTGTCTTTCTCTGTCTGACTCATCTCATTTAACATAATGCCCTCTAGATCCATCCATGTTGTTACAAATTACAGCCCATCTTCTTAATCCCTCTGCCAGGACAGCTACCTAACCCAAACTTTGGGACCTCAGAGAGAAACCTTTGCTGAGGGTCGAGACATGGCACATCCCTTCTTTTCTCAATACTTTCTCCCTCTCAGAGAGATGCCTCCTATCATGAGACTTTGCTGCCTCCCTAACAGTCAGCTTGAGAGCATCTTGGTGGCTGGGACCATTATATACAGAAACATTTAAATTTAAAGCCAAGAACAAACCAGAATTAAAAGAAGGAAGAACATACCCTGAGCCTTCAGAACTTAATGCAGAAAGTAAAGCAGAAAAAAGAAAAAGAAAGAAAAGAAATGGAAAAACAGCATGAAAAATCATCATCTATTCTAAAGTGTAATTTTCATGACTGAAAAAAACAAACAAACATTCAATGACTGGACTCTGGGCCTGGAATAAAGAGAGAGGGTTTGCATGAATTTATGTGGGCACAGCCTCCCTTCTGTACGAGGATGGAGGCAAAGCCAAAAGGAGGGGCTGCCATGGATTGCACAGTTTTTTGTCTCCTTGCCAACTTGATGGTGGAGAGGAAGTACATGCATAGGAAATGACCTTTTCAGGAGACCAAGAGATTTAATCACGGGGGGGGGGTCATGAAGTTAATAGACTGTGCAAGCCCACCAGTATAGAAAGTTCTCTTTCATCTTTCATGCATCCACCTCAAGATGAGACCATTTGAGGATTATTCTAAATGATAGGGAGACAATCAAGCAAACAAACACAGTCAATTCCCAACTTCTATGTAAATATCCATTTTTCCCTGCTGCCCTTGCCCCTCACCAAACACATGGCAGCTCTGTGTCTCCCAGCTGTGGTGCTGGAACCAGACCTCTCCATGCCACCCAGAATCTCAGTGGGCAAGTTCTCAGCCACCCCCACTGCCCTGTGATGGGAGAATAAAGGAGACCCTGGCATAGGGAGGTGAGGAAAGCAGGAGGATGATGTGCTGGAGGGGATGCTGTCAAAACTTCATGTGACTGGAATGAGAAGATAGCCAAGGCTGGTGAAGTTCACTTGGAGGTGCTGGGAGGTGAGATGGGGTCCACTGGATGTGATGGAGAGGATCTCGTGTGACTTGTTCTAACAGAAACACCCCAACTAGTGTGTAATATTAGGCATTAATCATGCTTTACCAGTTTCCAGTATTATTAGGGGCCCAAATGCACACCATACACTGATAAAAATCTTATATTTACATGAAATTTTTAATATAATACAATACAAATAATTTTAAAAGAAATAACAAAAAGGTCTCTCTTTCTCTTTTTTTTTTTTACCTGATATTGGGAACTTCTTCTTCTACTACCAAATCCGAAAGAAGAAAATGGTGTTTTGCAATTAGAAAACGATTTATCACTGATTCTCTAACCTGAGGAAAGAAATATGTTTTATTTAAAATGTTCTTGTTCTATGAACACACACTTCACTGCTCTAATGTCACCTCAGTGCAGCTTTACAGACCACCTTTACTTTTTTCCGCAGCTCTGACCTCTTCCTATTGTAAATCATCCAGCTTTCCTCACTAGCATAAACTCCCTAAGGCAGAGGGATTCTATTTTGTTCTCTGCTGTATTCTCAGGACCTGGGAAAATTCCTGGCAGATAGGATCTGAAAATTTAGCTGAATGAATGAATGAACAACTACAAAAATTAGGACCCGTCTCAAAGCACACACACTTCAGAACTGATTCTGAAGTTCTTCCCCTATTCAAACTGACTTGCTACCTAATTATTCTTTAAAGAGAGGACCTCTTAAGTGTCATAAATATTCTTTTTTTTTCATACATGAGCTACAGGGTAGATCAACTGGATGAGAAAAATGTACTCTAGCCACTAGGGTGTTTCTTATAAGTTAAATTGAAGGAAGGACAAAAGGATATTTTATTGACTTTCTAGTGCAGAAGGGCAGTTAGTATGTCATTTATAAAACTTCTTTTTTTATTACAAAGGTAATAAGATGCAAAAATTCAAATATTAAAAAAAACCATGACTTAGAAAGCTAAGTCCCTTGTAATCATACTCCCTCTTAAGATAACCACTGATAATAAACGGAGACACATCCTAGTGTTTTCAGTGTTTCCTCATTGAATACACTCCTCTTGGTTCCTGAGCTAGTTCAGATTGGATTTTTATCACTTATAATCATGAGTCCAAACTAATAAAAAGGAGAACCAAGTAACCGTGTTCCAAAGTTGAAGATAGCTGTTAATCGATTTTAATCTGTAATTATGAGAAAATAAGCCTACAGGGGTTAAGAATAGAGACCTCCCTCCTCCAACCGTAGGATGTTGGCTATTTTTCCCCTATGAGGACTGTTTAAAATGGTTTTCCTTACCTGCTGGAGGTACTTGGCTACTATGGCCCTGTGGGTATCTATGTGGTCTTTGGTTTCAATTACATTTCTGTCTCGTAACCGTTTCTCATAGTCCTAAAATTAAAAGGAAGCCATACTTTTATGATTTTAAAATACTAGTACTCTCTCATGACCTTTTTGAGATTAGAGAATTATTTATCACATGGTTTAAGTCACAAATAATGGTTCTAAATGTTCCTTCTGGTTCCTTCTGATCTTTTGGTTCAGAATTGATCTTTGATGCAGTATCCAGGATTTGGAGTTAGTTGGTTGAATTGCCTTATAAGTAGAAGAGAAATCTGTAATTACAAGTTACAATGTTCATGCAGAAAGAAATAGAGATAGTAGAGTCGCTGTAGTTCAAGAAGATAAGCTCACCCAAGCAAGATGCTAAGCTCACCGAAACAATTAAGCAGGGCCAAAGTCCCTGCTTAATTTTTGCCTTTTATATTTCAAGTAAAGCAATTACAGAAATAGTAAATAGCGTCTGGCTGCAGCTGACTTGTGTCACCTACTTGAAGGAGAGGAATGGCTGCCTTTGGCTTTGTCTTCTTAGGCCACTGCACTTTTCTCTTTTTTCTATCAATAAAATTCCATGGGGTCCCCAAGGAGCTGCCACGTTCCCCTTCACTCCTTCCCTGGTCACAGCTGAATGCCCAGGGTGGCCCCTAACCCAGGCTGGGTGGCTCAAAAGTTGTCCCCAAGATTTTTAAACTCAGGACAAGAGGACACACTTCTCCCTCCTGGCTGAGGCTACTAGATGTGAACTTGATGATATTGGTGACCAAGTGATCAGATAGGGAAATCTGTCTACAACGGGGGAAAATGAAGTCATCATACCAAGGAAAGCCCAGACAGGATGGCGAAGGGGCCTGGCAATAGTTGGGTGTCTTTGAGACGCAGATGAACTCCTGTCATTCACATGTTTTAGATGTTTAACTCTATTTTGTGATTTCGTTATCTAATAAACTCCCCTTCGTTCATAAGCTAGTTCAAATTGGGTTTTTATCACATAATCACAAGTCCAAACTAATATAAAGAACCAAATAACCAAAAATATTCTCACAGAATAATTTCTGCATGAAAAATCATACAGTCCTGGTATTAACTTCTAATGGCTCTCCCTTTACCTCATCAAACACAGACTTGTCTGGCTTTCACTGGCTTGCCCCATATACACAAGCCTATTACCTGTAACTCCTCGAAGGCTCCCTGCTCCCATGCCCACCATGTTCCCTCCTCTGCCAAGCCTTTGTGCATCCTGCTGCCTGTCTAGGATGCCCAGAACTGTTCCCCACTTCCTTCCTGGCCGCCTGCCCCAAGGCTGCTCAAATCCTACCCACCTATTTTACCTGCAGTGCTTATCACCGTGCTTTGTGCTTAGTAAATACTTACTGGATTAAAATGGCATTGAATTCCTGACTAAGGCACAATCCTTTGCCACATTAACACTTAAGAGACTCTTCAACCCTACAACTCTAATTTTTCCTAGTTTAGATGTCATTGTACTGAGACAAAGATATTATTTAAACATTGGATTCAAGAAAAATAATGGGAAGGTTATGTAAAGTACTACAAAAGAGGAACTAATATTGCTACTGAGAACATAGCAACAACAACAAAATACATACATAATAGTACATCAAATGGCACAGCAGATATTTTATTATTTTATTAATAATAAAATAAGCCAATTTCTCACCTGGAATACCTTTTCCATAATTTCTCGGTCATACATTGGAATTTGTTTATAATTTCGGAATTCTGGCACCTCTTGGCTTCTAAGACCAAGAAGCCTGAATCGTTTGGATCTGTTTAATTCCTCATCTGAAACAAAGTTAAATTCCTGTTGTAGCTGTTCCAGTCGAAAGAAATCAGGGATGTAGGATTCACCACTGGTAGCAACCTATAAAAACCAAGAAATACAAAATTCTAGATAACAGGCAGATTTCATCCAAAGAAACTTGGCACTGAGCTTTTGGGAATGACGTTTTAACAGTTTTAGATAGAGAGACTTGAAACATCCATCATTTCATTTAAAGAGAAAATACACTAAAATATAATGGTAATGAGGCAGATGCTACTCTGCCTTTTATAGCTACTAATATTCATTTAGTAGCTATAAAAAGTATCATGAATCATTTTTCCAGAGAAATAGAAGTTAAAAGGTTCATTTTTGGTACACACGCTCCTCTAACAGTTGTCATGAAAATATACAGACTGAAAAATATGAGATTTATATCAGTGTATTACCAAGTGCCTACTGCAAATAAGATTATTCATATACATAGTGTATATAAAGTGTATGTATTTTAAATGTATTTTGAAATATTTTTACACTTTAACATTTTAAATATATTTTAAAATATTTTTAAAATATAACTTTTGGACTTTATTTATGCACAAATGTAGATAAAGGCCCTAGAGTCGGCTGATCAGCTTCACTTGGCTCCACAGCCATGCTCTCTTGTCCCTGCACAGCACCTCATGGCCTTGGTCACTGAGAAAAGTGAACCAGAGATGGACCCAAGCACCAGCCTCCGATGCCCCTGTACCCTGGTACAGAAAGTACGGCTTCAGCACCACTGAGAGACTAGAAGGTGTGGGCTGCACTCTGCCCAGGTGTCTGCTTGTTTCTCTGCTGGGTGCCTTGCCAGCTGCAACCTCCTCCTGGGCAGGTCTCTGCTTCTCCTCAGGGAGCAGAGATCTGATGGAGCTTTGTGATGGGAAAGGTGATACTGCTGTGAAAATCCTGGTTCATAAAAAAGAGGCCAGTCAGGAAGGTAAACTCTGTGTTTTGTCCTTCTATGGGAAGCAAATAGTTAAAAAGAAAAAAAAAAATGAAGGGGACATATGCACTATATTATTGTCAATTTAAAGCTAGTCATTGAAACATATCAATAATTTGAAAGCTTTATATGGAATAGGCTACACTTCAGGTAATATGGCCTATTCTTTTTTTTTTAAGGTGGATATTTTCATTTTAATTAATAAAACAAAAATGAAACAATGAAGACATATATTCGGACTTCACTCATTCACCAATTATGCAAGAAATGTTTTGGTTAAATAAGATAATTTATTCTTTCTAATAGTTCTCTAAGTATCAACATGCACTAAGTATCATGTTGGAAGGAGATTTTATGAAGATAAAAGAATAAACCAAAGCTTGCTTTGTGACTTATCTTAGAATCACTAGGGGAAAAATGAAAGTTTTCATCCTGGTTATAGTTACCCTACTGATGGACTCGAACTAAGAAACATGATCACAGAATGTGTTGCTATGGCCACTTTCTGGATCATCTACTTGTTTATTAGGTTTTGTGGAAATTATGAACTTGGGAGTAAAAGCAATTGTATTTGTTACCAAGAGAAATCATTTACTGACTAATGTTCCATTTTATTTACAAATTCACTGAGGAAAGAATTTTGAATGTTATGATAGATACAAGCAATTTATATCAAAAACACTTCAATGAAACCTAAAAGGTAATCTAATTAATCATCCAACAAGAAAACAAACAAAACCACCATTTCTGAAAATGCCCCATCAGCCCTTCAAAGTATGATGGAAAGAGCACAGGGCCTGAAATCACATCAACTTGGAGCCGTGTCCTTACCATCTGTGGGATGTGGAGCAAGGAACCCTGAGTGTCTGGGTTCAGTGTCTCTCCACAGAACGGGAAAATTGAAACCTTTTTTTAGGGGTTTTACAGAGGTTAGAGGTAAGAGTAACACAACAACAGCAGCAGCTGATGTTGACTGCACACTGACCGTGTGCCCAGCTAGATGTTGATCCGCAGCAGCTCATTTCCTCCTGACAACACTGTGAGGGCATCACAGGGCTTAGGGGCATGAGTGCTTGCCTTCATCACACAGCCAGTAGGTACAGAGCTAAAATTTAAACCTGTCATTCGACCCAGGCTTCATGCTCTTAAACACTATTGCGCAGGAGAACATATGGGAAAGAAAATGTGTGTCAAGGCCCAGCCATTTCTGTTATTATCACACCAAGTGGAGAAGTGGTGCGTGTCCAGATTTCCTGTCACATTACCGAGATAAGCTGCATCAAAGGGGCATTGCTGGGGTCATTGGGGTCAAGCTTGGACTCTGCTGCCCACTTGGCCAACTTTTTCATGTCTGTCAGTCCTGACGTGCCAATAGATGAGATGGCATCTGCTCTCTTCAAAGCACTGAAAATGAAAGTTGATTCCATGAGACTGACTTTATCACAGAGCAGTTTGCATTAAGACCACAAAATCCCAGGGACAGCACTACTTAAGGAGGCTATTCCCTATGAGAGAAAATCTGATCATAAGGAAGGACTTTTGACATTTTTCTTTACTTGATGATTACTATTAAATATGTTATAAGCATAATAAAGAAGTCTGAATGGTGGGAGAAAGTATTTTCAAAGTACACATCTAATAAGGGGTTAATATCCAAAAAATATAAGGAACTCATACAACTCAGTAGCAAGAAAACAAATTATCTAATTAAAATGGGCAAAGGATCTGAACTGACATTTTTCCAAAGAAGATGTACAAGTGGCCAACAGACACATGAAAAGATGCTCAACATCGCTAATCATCAGGGAAATGCAAATCAAAACTATAATGAAATAGCACCTCACACCTGTCAGAATGGCTATAATCAAAAAGACAAGTGAAAACGAGTGTTGGCAAGGATATGAAAAAAAAGGTGGTCCCTTGTGCACTATTGGTGGGAATGGAAATTGGTGCAGCCACTATGAAAAACAGTATGGAAGCTCCTCAAGAAATGAAAAGTAGAACAACCATATAATCCAGCAATCCCACATCTGGGGATATATCCAAAGTAAACAAAATCAGTATCCTGAAGAGATATCTGCACTCCCATGTTTATTGCAGCATTATTTACAATAACTAAGACATGGAAACAACCTAAGTGTCCATCAATGGATGAATGGATAAATAAAATATGATACATATGTATAATATATGTATCATATATAGAATATTATTCAGCTGTAAAAGGAAATCCTGTCACTTGAAACAACTGGATGGACCTTGAGGGCATTATACTAAGTGAGATGATCTCACTTCTTTGTGGAATCTAAAAAACACAAACTCATAGAAACAGAGAATAGATTGGTGGAGCCAGAGGTGAGGGGGATGGAGAAATGGATGAAGGAACTCCAGAGTACAGACTTCCAGTTATAAGATGAATAAGTTCTGGAAATCTAATGTACAGCATGGTGACTATAGTTAATAATACTCTATTGTATACTTGGGAATTGCTAAGATAGCAGATCTTAAAATTTCTCATCACAGGAAAAATTATAACTGTGTGTGGTGATGGATGTGTTATCTAAACTTATTGTGATAATCATTTTGCTGTATGTACAAATACCAAATCATTATGTTGTACGTCTTAAACGTATACAGTGCTATATGTCAGTTATATCTCAGTAAAACTGGGGGAGAAAAGAAGTATAAATAGAAGGAATGCAACTGTGACCCTGCATTCCTACAACTCTGCCCAGTGCATTAACTTGTCCTGAGTCCCTGGATCCAGACTAGTGACAGGTGCCTCTGTATCTGGTGCAGGATGCCCAGAAGGCCTCATCTCCCAGATAACTGGGGACCACTTGTAGCCAAAATAAAAGAGAAAAAATAAACACTTATGCAACCAACATAAGCACCAACTTTGGACATGACTGAGCTCCAAGGGGGCCAGTGTGGTCACCTGGGTTGAGTTGGGGCTTTATTTTATTTTATTTTTTTTGAACTTAAATTTATTTATTTTTGTATACAGCAGGTCCTTATTAGTCATCCATTTTGTACACATCAGTGTAAACATGTCAGTCCCAATCTCCCAATTCATCACACCATCATCCCCACCCCCTGCCACTTCCCCCCCTTGGTGTCCATATGTTCGTTCTCTACATCTGTGTCTTTATTTCTGCCCTGCCCGGTCATCTGTACCACTTTTCTAGGTTCCACATATATGCGATAATGTACGATATTTGTTTTTCTCTTTCTGACTTACTTCACTCTGTATGACAGTCTCTAGATCAATCCACGTCTGTACAAATGACCCAATTTCATTCCTTTTTATGGCTGAGTAATATTCCATTGTATCTATGTACCACATCTTCTTTATTCATTCGTCTGTTGGTGGGCATTTAGGTTGCTTCCATGTCCTGGCTATTGTAAATTGTTCTGCAATGAACATTGGGATGCATGTGTCTTTTTGAATTATGGTTTTCTCTGGGTATATGCCCAGTAGTGGGATTGCTGGGTCATATAGTAATTCTATTTTTAGTTTTTTAAGGAACCTCCACACTGTTCTCCATAGAGGCTGTATCAATTTACATTCCCACCAACAGTGCAAGAGGGTTTCCTATTCTCCACACCCTCTCCAGAATTTGTTGCTTGTAGATTTTCCAATGATGCCCATTCTAACTGGTGTGAGGTGATACCTCATTGTAGTTTTGACTTGCATTTCTCTAATAATTAGTGATGTTGAGCAGCTTTGCATATGCTTGTTGGCCATCTGTATGTCTTCTTTGGAGAAATGTCTATTTAGGTCTTCTGTCCATTTTTGGATTGGGTTGTTTGTTTCTTTAATATTGAGCTGCATGAGCTGTTTATATATTTTGGAGATTAATCCTTTGTTGATTTGTTTGCAAATATTTTCTCCCATTTTGAGGGTTGTCTTTTTGTCTTGTTTATGGTTTCCTTTGCTGTGCAAAAGCTTTTAAGTTTCATTTGGTCCCATTTGTTTATTTTTGTTTTTATTTCCATTACTCTACGAGTTGGATCAAAAAAGATCTTGCTGGGATTTATGTCAAAGAGTGTTCTTCCTATGTTTTCCTCTAAGAGTTTTATAGGGTCCAGTCTTACATTTAGGTCTCTAATCCATTTTCAGTTTATTTTTGTGTATGGTGTTAGGGAGTGTTCTAATTTCATTCTTTTACATGTAGCTGTCCAGTTTTCCCAGCACCACTTATTGAAGAGACTGTCTTTTCTCCATTGTATATCCTTGCCACCTTTGTCACAGATTAGTTGACCATAGGTGCGTGGGTTTATCTCTGAGATTTCTATCCTGTTCCACTGATCTGTATTTCTGTTTTTGTGCCAGTATCATATTGTCTTGATTACTTTAGCTTTGTAGTATAGTCTGAAGTCAGGGAGTCTGATTCCTCTAGCTCCGTTTTTTCCCCTCAAGACTGCTTTGGCTATTCAGGGTCTTTTGTGTCTCCGTACAAATTTAAAATTTTTTTGTTCTAGTTCCATAAAAAATGCCATTGGTAATTTGATAGGGATTGCATTGAATCTGTAGATTGCTTTGGGTAGTATAGTCATTTTCACAATATTGATTCTTCCAATCCAAGAACATGGTATGTCTCTCTATCTGTTGGTATGATATTTAATTTCTTTCATCAATGTCTTATAGTTTTCTGCATACAGGTCTTTTGTCTCCCTAGGTAGGTTTATTCCTAGGTATTTTATTCTTTTTGTTGCAGTGGTAAATGGAAGTGTTTCCTTAATTTCTCTTTCAGATCTTTCATCATTAGTGTATAGGAATGCAAGAGATTTCTGTGCATTAATTTTGTATCCTGAAAATTTACCAGATTCATTGGTTAGCTCTAGTAGTTTTCTGGTGGCATCTTTAGGATTCTCTATGTATAGTATCATGTCATCTTCAAAGAGTGACAGTTTTACTTCTTCATTTCCAATTTGTATTCCTTTTATTTCTTTTTCTTCTCTGTTTGCCATGGCTAGGACTTCCAAAACTACGTTGAATAATAGTGGTGAGAGTGGACATCCTTGTGTTGTTCCTGATCTTAGAGGAAATGCTTTCAGTTTTTCACCATTAAGAATGATGTTTGGGGCTTCCCTGGTGGCACAGTGGTTGAGAGTCTGCCTGCTGATGCAAGGGACACGGGTTCGTGCCCCGGTCCGGGCAGATCCCACATGCTGCAGAGCGACTGGGCTCGTGAGCCATGGCTGCTGAGCCTGCACGTCCGGAGCCTGTGCTCCGCCACGGGAGAGGCCACAACAGTGAGAGGCCCGCGTACCACACAAAATAAATAAATAAATAAAAAGAATGATGTTTGCTGTGGGTTTGTTGTATATGGCCTTTATTATGTTGAGGTAGGTTCCCTCTATGAGTTGGGGCTTTATTAACAGGACTGCACCTCTCATCACTCACAGTGTTTTATCTCCTCTCCTGCGGAGCTGGAGCTTTCATCCCCAGGAAATTTCTCCAGCATAAAACTCAATGAACCAAATACAAAGGGCTTATATTCAAAGGCTAAAGGAGCCTCCACTGGAAATGCTGCCAGGGTCCTGGCTGAGAAAGGCTTTGTTGTTTTTATCGCATGGATACAAGCATTTGCACTGGATGGAGAGGGTGTAAAGGGAACAAAACCAGCCCTAGTCTGTTTCTCCACACATTGAAAATGACAGTCTTTGACTTGGGAAATGTCTTCTTGGTGATCAAGATAAGTCCTTTTATTTTACGGAGGCAATTGAGACATCAGTGGTAAGATGATCCACTCAAGACACATCCATTGGGGAAGGACAGAAGCAAGACACAGTCCAGGCTGCCTGGACAGGCATCAACCACAAGGAGAGAGGGTCTGTCCATCTGGAGTGAACTAGTGAGGCCCAGAGTCCATTTCTGCTGTTCTGAGTAGAAACCTAGGGCTAGCAATCAAGGAAGGGGACTGAGAATAGGGACTTTCATATAATCAGAAGGTTCTACACCAATCATCATTTACAATGAACCTTTACTGAGGGCCAAATATTGATATATACAGCTATGTGCTATGCACTTTCCCCATTTGTGAAATTGGGAAAAGAATACTTCACAGTTAATTGGTGAAGATTAAATAAGGTAAAGTGCTTTACTGACCAAAAAAAAAAAAAAAAACCTGAAAATACTGGCACATAACAATAAAAGGAAAGAATGTGATATTGCAAGCTTTTTCCCCACTGGATATTGTTCATGCCAATGCTGACATTGCTCATCAGCTTATTCTAGCCATACATTACCTTCTAAATCCAATATTCTGCTGTGACAATGGAGGAATCAAAGGAATCCCATTTTCTCCAATGGCCCATGCCACACTGTTGGCCACTTTCCCCGAGGTCATTAGAATCAGTTGATTACTACCATCAGCTTCAAATGAGAAGGGTACTCCTGGGGAAATAGCAGATTAAATAGGATGTTGTTTAGAAAGAGGGAGTGAGCCCAGTACTAGTAAGAAAGCAGAAAGTAGACAAATGGAACAGAGTGGGTGGGAGTGGTGGGGATGGAACACATAATTCAAATCAACATTACTGAACTTCTTCAGGGAATGACGCTCACCATCGGCCACTTGGCTCTATCTCTTGACAGCAGAGTGTAGGCATTATAATAAACGATGCACTTTGGAGTGGGACCAACTGCATGTATATTCTGGTTCTGCCACTTAACAGCTTTGTGGACAAATTGCTTAACTTCTCTGAACCTTGGTATTATTGTGTATAAAATACGGAACATAATAGTACCCCCTTTTATGGATTACTGTGAAGACATTCATTGATTCATTCATTCAGTAGATACTTCTTTGAGCTCCTACTTCATGCTGGCACTATTCTGGTCACAAAGATAGCAGTAAAGAAACAAAACTGATAGGAATCCCTGTTCTCATGGAGTTTACATTTAAGTAGGAGAGACAGGTTATAAGCAAGATAAGTAAGAGACATGGGCAGTATGTTAGAGAGTGATAAATGCAAAAGAGAAACAAATTAGGGAAGGTGTATAGAAAATGTGTGTTTGGAGGAGGCAGGGGTTGAACTTTCAGACGGGGTGGCCAGGGAGGCCCATGAGAAGTCACTTTTGAATAAAGGCCTGAAGAAAGCTCAAGTGAGGCATGTAGGTATCTTGCGAAAGAGCCTTCTTGGCAGAAGGAACAAAGGCAAAGGCCCTAAGGTCAGAGTGTGCCTGGAGTGAGGAACAGCATGTTAAGTGAGGTAAAACTTGCAAAGACTCAGACATGCCTGGCAAACGCTGACCACTCCACAGATGCTATTGCTCAGCTATTGTAGCGACGGTAAAGCCTCACTGATTTGGCCCTCACTGATTGGACATTAGTGATAAAAAAAAAAGTCTCGGGGCAGGGCATTTAATCAAGTAAAGGAAGTAAAGATTTTCAAGCATGAAATATAGCAACTTCATGCTTTGGAGAGTTCCAGTTAATATTATTAACACAAAAACAATACCGCTGTTAACCCTATAACAGCATCTTTGTGTTTTTCAAAGATCTTTCCTTCATACTGAACCCTCCATCTTGATCTTCAAAATAACCCTATATGACATTAAGGGTGTTATTATTAGATCCATTTTATGAATGAGGAAGATGATATTCAAAGAGGTTACATGATTACTAGGATCATACACCTTGTCAGTAGCAGAGCTGGAACTAAAAGCTTAAGCCTCCAGACTTTTAGGCTGGTGATCAGTTTAGAGACTCAAAGAATTCTTGAAGATAAAGTTCCAGATATGCTCTCATAATAAAAAATCACCAGGCATGTGAGGAAACAGAATCAGAATCAGACCAATAAGCAGATAGGTGTTGGAATGATCAGATACAGAATATTGGAAAATATTTTAATGTGTTTTAAAGAATAAATGAATGAATTAATGAATAAAAGAATGAATTAATGAATAAAAGAAATGATTGAGAGTGTCAGAAAAGGACAAAAAGTTGTCAGAACTGATTGTAAAAAACTAAATAGAATTTCTAGAGGTGAAGAATATAATCATTGAAACAAGAAACGCAGTGATGAGTTTCAATGACTGGACATAGCCAAAAAGTGAATTCATGATTTGGAAGACTGACTTAAAGGAATTGCACAGAATATAAAAGTGAAAAAAAGAGATGTCAAGTATATTAAAGAGAGGTTAAAAGACATAGTGGACAGAGTGAGACAGTCCATCATATATTTAATCAGAATTGTAGAAGGAGATAAGAGAGAATATTATTTAATAACCTCCCTATTATTTATTTCAAACTTTTCAGCCTTACAAATAACACTGTGAGGTACATTTTTTTTTATGCACAAAGTTTTATCTTCATTTCAAATTGTTTTCTTAGGAAAGATTCCTAGAAGTTGAATTAAGGTGTCAAAGGCAATCTAAAGGCCCTTAATTCACATGGTAAAACTACTTTACACTTGCATAGTTATATGAATTTTCTGGCCACCCATAGTATATAAAAATGACTTTGCCAAAAATTGTATATGATTATTGCTTTAATTTTTCTGATAGCAATTTTATAATTGTCTGCTTGTCTGATAAGTGAAAAAAAAAAGATATGTTCAAATTTGACCATGAATCCGTTAGCCATTGAGGCTTTCCATACCACTGCCAACTCCCTCGTGGTCCAGTGTCACATGCTGGTTACTGCTAAACTCCACTTCTTCAGTGGGAGCTCTTCCAGTGACAACAGTAGTTTCAGGAATAGGCAGAAACACTTCTGCTAGCAAGGTGGTACCACTGTGTCCAACTGTTTCATATACCTGAAATTGAGGAAGGGAAACAGCCAAATAAAAACAGCAATAAAGGGTGCTCACTCCCAGATCATGAGTACATTTTTCTGTGCTGGTCACTGTTCTAGTCAAGAGCGCCCATCTCAGAGTGGAAAGTTGAGTTGTGTTGCTATGGTCTCCATGGAGACCAGGTTATACCCTATTTTTGGTCACGTTGTTGGCACCCTGTCCTCTTGCCTGGCCTAATCTCCTGGGGTAGAGAGGTTAATCAAATGATCAGGCGACTGCAATTGTTTCTATGTCAAATTAATACACAGTAGTTTGGAGAATGGGCTTCCTCTTTCTCCTGGTTCAGATTATTTCAGAGAGAAACGCCATCAGGTTGAAAGGTGGGACAATATGGACATGCCACTAGATGGTTTATTATCTGTACCAACCTCAAAGTCAATAGGAAATGCACCATACCTAGAAGTACTCTAGGGTATCAGGTTCAAATCTGTTATTTGGTAAATCTCTCAAAGTCCTTTCCTTCAAGACCTCATTTTATTTGTTAGTTGCTGAAATCCTATCCAGCTTCTTCTCAGGCCTTCTCCCAAAATGGAGCTAACTTGACCACCTGTAGCTCTGATACTAATTACTGTGGTGTGTCTTACTGTAATGCCATCACCATGAGATGAAGGACCCATTGCCAGGGCAACCACAGATTATGAATATACAATACAGTCTCAGTAGGACCCTCTGCTTCCCTGTATTCTTGGGTCATTTCTTTTGTGGTAAAAGATAAAATATCTCACAGCTCTGCTGGCTTCCTTTCTATGTTTTATTCTTTCTTCCCATGAGGCCTCTCTGGCTGGTACACATTTCTCTAAAATGCATATTTTACTCTTTTATTTCTACAAATTAAGTACTTCTGTTTTTCTTCTTATGCAATAGAGTTCCCTCTGATTAATACTTTCCATTTACCACCTGCATGCACAAAAATGACACCACGGAGCCTCTCTGCCTACCCTCCCTGTATCACGGCACGTGATATGAATTCTTTTCCAAGGATAAGGATGAGGATGGATTTGTACTGGGCTGATATCCTGGCTTCATCTCCCTGGTATCTACCAGCTCACATTTACAAGATGGCTGATTGAGCTTTGAGGGGCTACTGGGGTAAAGACAAAGCAGAGACTGCATAGGAACTGAACTCAAAACCCCAGACTTAGTACCACTGTGAGGTATTCTAACAGGCTGGATGCACCAAGAAACCTGTGACTGTTCAGGGCTTACCTCTGCCTAATTCAGGGGCTCAGCAGGAAGCCCATGAGTGGCACATTTAAGCCACGCTCTCCAAATTCATCTTTATCAGTAGATATGTGATTTTTTTTCCTTATTAAAAAGATCTTTTAGGGAAAATTTCAAATATATGTAATCTTAGAAGAATAATATACCATGAACACATCACCTACCTAGCTTCAATTACCATTAACTTATGGCCAATCTGGTTTTATCTACACTCTCAACCATTTGACTCTCCACCAGTATTTTGAACTCAGACATCATTTTACTGTAAATGTTTCAATATGTATCTCTAAAAGAGAAGGATATAAAAAGGCATAATTACAATACTATTATCACAGTAATTCCTTAATAATGTCAAATATTAGTAAGTTTCAAATGCTCTTTAGAGTCTCAAACAATTACTTTGAATTAACATCATAATTTATTCCATACATTGTAATTGCTTGGTATGTCCCTCAAGGCTCTATTAATTTATAGGTGATCCCCCTCTCTTTTTACATTTTTTTAACTTTTCCTCTATATTTTTATTGGCTCAGAACTCTGATGGAGAAAGGAGGGCCATTTTTTTTGCTTACCTCAACCTCTTATAAGAGCCTGCCAGTTTTATAATATCACAGACCTTAAAGAACATGTAGCAGGTTGTTGTTTATTGCACAGAAGACCTTGGTTTGACCTGTTCAATTATGGACTCACTGGCATCAAGTTTCAGTCTGAGAAAATGGTGGGTTTTTCTTTAAAATTTTTTGTACTTCCCCCCAAATTTTAATTCACTGAGACATTCCTTTGTATGAAGCCGTCTGTTATTTCGTTTAATCTTAACCACAATCCTATGAAGGACGGTTTGTGGTAAAGATTAAGTGCAATAATAGACACAGCAATTCTAGATTATGGATGTGTGTGTGGCTCGACAAAGGGGAGAAACTTCCCCTAGTCCCTCATCTCTTAAGTCACAAAGCTGCGATTTGAATCTGCAACTGTTTCACTTCAAAACTCGTACACTTTTTCTTACATCTTCCTCATTGGTCAAGGAAAATCAGGAAGGTGATTAAACAATTAAGAAACCTTTTAAAGCCATAACCATGATCCATAAGGTATAATTACTTTAGATAGATTGGTGAGAAATAATGACTGAAAGATAATTTAAAATCTGAATGAAAGAACCACAAAACATGGAAGTGCTATAAAAACAATGGCTACAATCAAAGGTTAAAGGATCACCTTAGCATGGGCCATCGTGATCAAAAGACCACTGAACTCTTCCTGTCTCTGACTTCCTCTCAGACTCTCAAGGGGCTTGCTTGGTCTCTCAGTAAGGCGAGGGTGCACTGCCCACTTCGTGCAGGGGCTTTACCTCCCTGGAAGGTGCCCCTGCTGTACTGGACACTGAGTGAGACCTGCCACATGCCCACCCATACTTACTTAGGTGCCACCACCTTTCCCTGTGATTTCCCTGTGGGAATGCTTATTCCCTCTATTGAAATTCGTTGTTTATGCATCATTTGTCTTACTGGATGGTGATATTCCTGAGAGTAGGGATCTTGTTTGATTTCCCTTTGACTGCTCATTACCTACCATCTGTGAATTAATATATTTAGATGGGAGCAGGTTAACTTCAATTTTTTTTATTTTATTTTTTTTTCTGATTTTGTGGACAAAATTTATTTATTTATTTATTTTTACAGAAGAGACTATTTATTTAGAATGAGAACAAATCACAACAAAGTATAAATTTTAAAAAGCTGATAAATGCTATAAACTCACAAATCCAGAAAAATAACACTACAATCAATTTTAGAATATTTCATCACCCTGAAAAAACTCTCATACCTGCTAGCAATTATTTCCCTTTTCGCCTCCCGTTCCCAACAGCCCTAGGCAACCACAAATATACTCTGTCTCTATAGATCTGCCTATTCTGGACATTTTAAGTAAATGGACTCATACACCTTGTGATTCTTTGTAACTGACTTCTTTCACTTAGCTTTCATTCTTAATGCTTTAAAGAATCAGCCATGTTGTACCATGTATCAGTACTTTGTTCTTTTTTTATTGCCAAATAATATTCCATTGTATGGCTATGTCACATTTTACTTGATGGGTATTTGGGTTGTTTCCACTTTTTGACTATTATGAATAATGCTTGTATGAACGATCAACATCATTATCCATAAAGGAAATGCAAAGCAAAACCACACTGAGATACTATTTCACACCCACAAGGAGGGCTGCAATCAAAAAGGCAAATGATAACAAGTGTTGGCAAGGATGAGGAGAAAATGGAAACTCACACACTGCTGGTGGGAATGTAAAATAATGCAGTCACTTTGGAAAGCAATCTGGCAGTTCCTCAAAAGGTTAAACATAGAACTGTTAATAGAAGTAAGTTGCTAGATGATAAATCCGTGGACTGGAATTGTTTTCTTCTCTGAACAGCTGGTAGACTTGGGTGTAGTATGGCTCTCAGATTTTTTTTACCTGACTTGTTTTGCTCCCCACATGACTGTCAGATCCTCCCACAGCCTGCGGAGGGCAGTGTGGTGGGCAGGACAGGGCAGCCTTGTGGTTCAACTGGTCTGGGACTGAATCCTGACACTGCAACTTACTAGCTGTGCTGTGTGACCTTGGGCATGACATTCCCCTCACTTTTGCTCTCATTGTAAAATGAGGATGTTACCCAAAGCTCAGCAGGAAGGCAGTGGTGCAGTTTAGCTGAGATGGATGAAAAGCCTCTTTCCCTCTGTGTGAGCTCAATAAATGTTTTTTCCTTCTTTGTTTGGGCATAAAATTGACAACAAGCATGTGCATTTTTATAATACTTTGAAGTTTACAAAGGTCTTTCATAAACGTGATTACACTTCCCAAATATCTCATTAAACCTTGTTGGCCAATTGATTTTATTCAGCTTTATGACAAAAGAATTTCTTTTATTTAACTTAAATTTTAACTTGTAAGAATGTCTTTTCAAGACACACTATTTTTTTTCAAGGAAGACATTAAGTTTCTGAGGCCTTATAGGAAGTTTATGGCATATTCCATATTTATAATTAAATCATCTATATTTCTGGGAACCCAAAGGCAAGGAGGTGAAAAACAAACTACATTAAGCCTTAAATGCTTTAAAAAAAATCAGGAGCTACTAAAACCCTTCAAGTTAAGGCAACAGAAACCATACCAACAGTCAGAAAATACCATTTATGCTGGTAAAATGCTTTACAAAATGACATAAATGCAGTATTTAGTATTTAGTTAAATCTTGCCTGACTTTGTGTCTCTCTTAACCACTCCTATGACTAATGAATTCCCAAACAACCCAACACCCAGGGCAACTAAATCAGGGTGTGAAACACATCTAAAAATAAAAACAAATCCAAATATTTTTCAGATTACTTATATCCCCTTCCATAATAGAATTCAGTGTTTGTTTACTCAGCTGCACAGGACAAAGTTTCTATATTATCTGACTCCAGTGGCTTTGCAAAAACATCCCTGCTGGACTTTAATAGTTTATAAGTATTTTATTGTGGAAGAACCTTAAGAGATGCCTCTGAGCTTCTGTTTTGATTTCTAATTCCTTGTGGATGTGCCTGTGCTGGTCACCATGGTTAATGATGGCCAATAAAACATGCAGTTACTACATAAAGGGCATTTCTGGTAGATGTCAGTGGAAGGGTCTGTTTCCCTGTCTCCAGAAACACATTCCTATCTAATGTCAGAGAGGAAATGAATTGGAGAGTCTTGGTGCTGAGTCTGTATGACAGAGGCAACTACAAACTCTGGGGGAATGGAGGGTTTGCTGATTGGGACTACTGTCTCAGAAGGTAGTTATCAACTTTTTTTTTTTTTTAAATAAGGAAAAATGGATACCATCCCACAAAGCCAAAAAAAAAAAAAAAAATCCAAAAATTTCCTAAACTTTTTACCCTACTTTTTTAAGGTAGCCAGTTGATGTTAGTAAGCTTTGTAAAATAAGAATTTCTTTTATTTAAATTAAACTTTAACATGTAAGATCTGTCTCTGCAAGACACCCTAATTTTTTAAATAGCAGTTCTATTTAATGCTTGGATGAAATGCTATTTTTAAAAATCAGAAAATGAGGGCTTTCCTGGTGGCGCAGTGGTTGAGAGTCCGCCTGCCGATGCAGGGGACACGGGTTTGTGCCCCGGTCCGGGAGGATCCCACATGCCACGGAGCGGCTGGGCCCGTGAGCCATGGCTGCTGGGCCTGCACGTCTGGAGCCTGTGCTCCGCAACGGGAGAGGCTACTACAGTGAGAGGCCTGCGTACCGAAAAAAAAAAAAAATCAGAAAATGGGCACTTTGGGCTTTATAGGTATTTGCAAATTACTTTTTGTATAATTAAGTTTAATTTTCATTTTCTTTCTAAGTCAGGGGTTCTCAACCTCAGCACTGTTGACATTTGGGGCTGAACAATCCTTTGTTGCAGTATACTGTCCTGTACATTGTAAGATGTTTAGCAGCATCCCTGACCTCGACTTATTAGAGGTGCCAGTAGCTCCTCAGCACTTGTGATCATTAAAATGTCTCCAGACATTGCCAAAAGGCACCCCCCCCGGGGGGGGCAACATAATCTCCATTGAGAAGCACTGCTCTAAGCAAAATGAGTGTTTGTGTGTGTGTGTTTGAAGGTGGAATGTTAATGAAGAAACAAGACAGGAAATATAATTTATGTTCAACTGTTCAAAAATTCCTGTTGTATAAAGCAAGGCAGCACTGAATTCAGAATAGCAATTAGATCAACTGCTACCAAATTGGAACTATTTATGTGATTCTTATTAACTTCTCCTGCATTTGGAATGGTGTTTGCTTTAACTCAACATTCTGGTGCAAATTTACCTGCTAACAGTATTTAGAACTGTATAGATAAGACAAACCTTAGAAATGTAGGGGCATTAAGTTTAGATAAAAAAGAATCCATCGTGAAGTAGTTTATACTGCATGGTCTTAAGTCATGTTTCTCTTATTTTAAAACCTAAACAAAACAAAGCAAAACAAAACACAGCAGTTTCATATTTTGCACATGGTGGTGTTGGATTTGGTATAAGTGGCTGCCCTGTAATCTCAGCCACCGGTGATGTTATCGTCCAGTCTGTTAATTGTCTCTTGGTTGATGTCCCCATTTCCCTTCAGTGTTGGATCAAACCGTCCTTACTCTTGTGCCCACAGACTCCCTTCCTTCACTGAAAAGGCTGTGGGCATTGGAGGTGAACCCCCTTACGGCCAGCCCTCCACCCCCTCCCTTGTGTCATCACTCTTGACTCAAAGGACCATGCTATTCTGTCTTGATCCCACCCTTCCCAGTATCCTGTGACATTCCTTCCCTCAACACTCCCACCCTCTTTCCTTCCTTTCTCCCACCCACTCCCCCTACAACTTTCCTTTATATTTTCCAAGTCATCAATCTTTTCTGGACTGGCTGCTTTTCCCACAGCTGACAAATGTGCTCCAGTCAACTCACCCTAAAGTAAACCATGGTCCCCTTTCAGACTCCTGATCCATTTCCCTCCTTCCTTTCCCTGCCAAGCTTCTGGGCGGAAGTCTCCTTTTGGTATCTTTATTTTCTCTCCCCCTGTCCCAGTGAACTACAGGAGGGTTATCAACGACACTTCTCCAAATAGGATTGGTTTTCCCACTTGGAGAGTGCAATTCTGCAGAAGAGCCAGAGAAATCAGGAGAGGCTCTGGGAAGGGAAACTCGAGTTATTGCCAACTTGGTTAAAAGGAAAAGTTCCCTATCTCAATCCGCATGCCAGGAATATGAAAGCTCAACAGGATTGCTTCATAAGGAAAAAATAATAATGCTAAGATATTTCAAAGCCACCCAGCAGTATTACACAACAGCTGTTAGTTTTGGGGAGTCAAGAAGATGAATATGGGGTGATATTATAGATGTGAATGATAAGGTATCACAAAGCTTTTTTATTTCTAAATCAAACTTCATTTTTGTGAAACAGCAAGCATTTATTTTGGAATGACCTCAGAAGCCAGACCTTTTCAAGAACTTTCTGGGAGGGCTCTGGTCCCATTCCAGCTCCCATCCTGTGAAGTCCCATCTCACCCTTCCCTTGGGGCCAACTTTGATTCCTTTTCTTTTTACTCCGTCTAGTCAAACCATCATCAAGTCCTGTCAGTCCTTCTTTCAAGGCTGCAGTGTTGCTCTAATTAATTCCTTCCTCCCATTTCCGCTGTGAGGCCCAACCCCATCCCCTCACTCTTGGCTTTCTGGGCCAGCCTGTGGACTTATCTTCTGCTTTGTAAGGCTGCCCTGGCATTCCTATCTCAAGCCTGGCTAGGAAACACTGAGCCTTGTGGTTCAAAACATGCAAGAAGTCAAACATCAAAATCAACACTGTTCCCTTCAACAGTCCTGTGTATCGTACTGCGCTGAGCATTGCTTCTTTGTAGTTGTCTCTCTCTCATCTCCTAGCTGGATTTAAAGATCCCTGAGACAGGGCCATGTATCCCTCCCTTTATACATGGCTTCCAATGCTCCACTACACTCCTGGCTCAGCATCAGACCCTCAGCTGGCTCTCAACAATTAAGCAACATTCAGGGCTTGGTTGTTGAGTCATCAACTGATGCACTATAGTTCTGACAATCTTGGAAGATTTTCTGAAACACATTACCCTCTAAAGAAATCTGATAGCACTGGCAGAAACAGATGCATTTAAGGTGATTTTTCTTATCCTCCTGAAGTTGCCAATAATCCTTGAACCTTCCTTAATTCAAAACTTGCAGTTATATGGAAAATTTCCAAATGGCACAATACTATTCCTAGACAGTCAAAATACAATATCCTCTAAATTAATTTCATCTATAACCACTACTCAATTATAAAAAATTAAGCCATTGGGCCATTATGATATGTAATTTGATCAGTTATCAAATCTTTATGCATAGTTTAAGAACTTACCAAAGACTCCTTTAATTTGTAATTTTTTAAAGATGATATGATTCAGCTCTTAAGGCCAAGATAATAGCTTACAAGTATATTCTTAATATTGTAGGATAAAGTTTTGTTTTTTTATTTAAAAATTCATAATATTTTAGAGAATAGCCTTTTCACATTACTTTAAAAAATTGTTTTGATTATAACATCCATATCAAGTTAATATTCAAGAGAGTCAATGGGAGATAGTATAGGAGGCTTCCTTTATGTATTAGAATATATGTGAAATAAAGTCTTGGTACATTAGTGGAAGGTGGAGGATGTCTTTCCTACATGGTAATTCAGAACATTTAGGATGGCCTAGAGTGGGAGAGGGTTTCACAGACTGGCCAGTTGGTCTGAGCTCTCACCAACCAACAGGGACGCAGGCCAGACACCCGGATGCCAGGGCCTTCTCTCCTGCCCTTCGCACTAGCTTCAGTGTGGGAGGGTCTCTTCCGAGGCCCCCAGTCCTTCCTACCTGCCATGTTCTGTCTGCTGCTCTCCCTGGCTTCCCTCTAGCTCTCTATCTGATCTTCTCACATGAATCTGCGTCTTGCTCAACATCAGGTTTTCCTCTGCAGGGGAGGAAGGGGAGGAGGAGTCAAGGATGAATCTCAAACAAGGCGGCAAACTCTGCATAGCCGAAATCTTTGCTATTCTGTGGATGCGGGACAGGTAAGACTCCAAAGCGCCCCCAGCAACCTCACATGGTGAAGAGAAGGTGACAGCAAAGCATCGAGCTGGCTTTTGGAGTTTGTGTTTATTTACTTTCTCCATCAAGTTTTATTCTTCACTTACACAGTTTTCCCTGTGCAGTTAAGTCTTGCTTTAAACTGTAGCTTAAGCACACGCAAGTGTGCAGGGCCAGGGCAGGAGGGTTTATGCGGGAAGCAGTAAAGATGTGGGGCTTCAGAACCAGCAGGGTGTGACCCTCCGCCCAAAGGCATTTGGATTTTAAATGTTCCAAAGCCCTTCGACATGCAAACAGAAAGACAGTGCCTTCAGGCTCTGCACGGCAGAGAATCTCTGGCTAAGAAAGGCCTCTCTTAATCAGGTGTTAGTGGTACAAAGAATACCAGATTTTCTAATTTCAACAAATCTGAAATGGGATTGTGTCTTTGGATCCATGGTGCCTCGTAGTTAAGTGACTCAAATAATGGTGCCTCTCACAGGGACAGATGATGGGATGAAACCCAGTCAGCAGGATCTCAGAGCCCCTCAGACACAACTTTTCTAAGAGGACGGAGGAAGAGGAGCCCTCCACGTAGGCAGTCAGGCTCAGCAGGGGCTCCAGAGGAGCGGGGATGGATAGTTGGCGTGGACCTGGCACCATGGGCAGGGTTGTTAGCACCAGGCAAGCCCACCAGCCATCCACCTGGAGGTGCCCTCAGCTTCCCTTCCCAGTGCAGACCTGGGTGACTCTCTGCTCTCACCTTCAGGCACCATCACCCCATCATGCAGAAATGTAGAGATTATTTTCCCACGGATATTCATAGGGAATTTTCAGGCTTAAGAAAAACTCACATTTTCACCAAACCTCCGCATTCAATCCCCTTTCTCATATCATTCTTTACTTTAACAAAATCTCCTAACTTTCTCCTCTCACCTATATTAAGTTGAGCAGCAAAGTAAGTTCGTTCTGTTTTTCTTAAGTTCCCAAATACATAGACATTTTCTTAAAAATCAGATGGGTTTTTGCAGAATTATATGAGTGACTGGACTAAGCCTAGCACTAAACTTTCCAGAAAAACATTTTTCAATTTTGTAGCTATCAATGCTGTTATCAGCACAGCAAAGGAATTTGGCCTGAGTCATGATGCTAGGTGCTTTGTACATGAGGATCACCCTCAGCCCTCACCACCCCCAGATCAGGGATGAAAGGAGAAGGATAAAATTGCCACAGTCTCTGGAAAGCCCCAAACCCAGTTGGTTGACCTTGGGTGCCCAGTGCTGACCCGGTCAGGGTCACCATCTCATTTCTTGGCATCCCTACTTCATTCTGAGCATTTCTGCTGTGCTTCCTTCCCACTGTCAAAATAACCCCCTATCTTAGCTGTTTCAAACTTCCTCTACCAGTTTTAGAAGGTTTTCAACTACCTGAGTCTAGACAGGGATTGATATTCAAAACGTTGAACAGTACTCACAACCAAGTGCTAACCAATCACAAGAGCTGTTACTGTACAAGGGAACAGGGTCCTGGAGGCATTAACCTTGTTCAGACATACCCTTTAACTGGTCCATTGTAAGAAGGTCCAGAGGGTCTTGGAAGTGGGGTCTATGTGGCCAGGGTGGCATTTTGGGGGTCCAGGATGGAAACTCTTTGCTATTCAGTAGAGAAGTATTTAAATATTTTAGTAATTACATAACTGTAATTGTATCTGCAGACTTAATGTCAATTACAATCAGTAGGTAGTGGCAGCCTGGAGTACAGTGTTGAGAACTGTTATGAAGTTATATCCAGGCTCAGTGGGGGAAAATAGGCATGATCAATGGTCATTTCTGGCAAGGGTGGTGGATAAGAATGAGAAATTTCCGCACAAGTGGTGGATGAGGATTAGTGATTTCTGCATGGGTGGTAGATGGCAAACAAAGACACCTGTGCCACATATTTGCAAGCCTAAGTAACATGCCTATTAGTATCATAAAAGAGAATCTGACAGCATCATAAGAGAGGTTTCGCCATAAGAACAGCAAGCTAAGACACTGTAGTAGATTGAATAGTGTCCTCTAAAAATTCATGTCTACCTGGAACCACAGAATGTGACCTTATTAGGAAATAGGGTGTTTCCAGGTGTAATTAGTTAAAGATCCAGATGAGCGTATACTGGATTAGGGTGGGTCCTAAGTCTAACGAGAGTGTCCTTGTAAGAGACCAAAAAGGACACACAGACATGAGAAGGCCATGTGTAGATGGAAGCAGAGATGGGAGTGATGCTACCACAAGCCAAGGAACACCTGGAGTCACCAGGAGCTGAAGAGGCAGGAAGGGTTCTTTTCTAGAGCTTTTGGAGGGAGCACAGCCCCACTGACACCTTGATTTCAGACTTCAGGGCCTCCAGAACGGTGAGAGAATAAATGGCTGTTGTCTTAAGTCATCAAGTTTGTGGTGTTTCATTATGGCAGCCTTAGGAAACTAAAACAGACACAAATAAATATATTGCTAATGGTGGCATTTAGGCTAGTGGGAGCTTTATTTATTTGGGGGGATCCTAGCACCTGTACCCCAACCCTCCATTATAACCACCTGTGATTATAGAAGTTGATTTCTCTGGTATATTATGCTAGGATCTTGGTAGAGCGTGACGTTGAAGTTCTCCGATGAATGAGCCAGAGACCTCTCTACCGTCCCCCATCCTCCCTCATCCCCCCCACCTCATCTAGAGACACACACTTGAGCACTGTGGCCAGTTACTGCCAGCATTTCTAGGAGCCAAGTGGGGTAACAGGTCTTTTCTGCCAAGACCTTAAGACATGCCCAGGAAGAGCTGACCTTTTGTTACCCTTGAGAGTCTATCAGGACACCAGCATAGCCAATGGATGATTTAAAACCATCTCGCACCTGTGATGACCAAAAATTCTTGGAACAGTGACTATAATTAAAATATGTACCTGAAGTGTTAAACTCTCCGGCCAGTTGAATATTTGCAAGTTGAAAATCTGTCCAAAGTGAACACGGAAGTCAGCCCCAAGTGGCCGACTGTCAGTCCTGGACACTTCCTTGTTGTTGAAGGTCACCTTTAAATACAGCGAGCGCCTCTTGACATCCTCCCTTCGCAAGACCTCCACCCTGCAGAGTGAGACAGTTCACTGGTGGGTCAGTATTCATTTACTAAGTAAAACTGGAGTGTTTGACAAATGGGCACTGACCAGAATAAGATACACTGGAGCTGGAGCTTTAGTCACTTTAGCCTTCATTGAACCAAGGCAGCCATAGGTCTTGCAGAGCTTAATATCATAGTATGTGTGATATGAAATAAGAGGCCCTGAAAAGGCCACAGGGGATTTAGAACTGTTCTAAAGCATCACTGTGCTACAGTCTCCTTAATTATTTCAAACAACCCTTACATTTGTATTCCAAAGTTTAGAGTAAACAGAATTATATTATTTGTTAAATGGAGTGAGTTCAGACCATAAAGGCTAGTAGTGATTTATGTTTGGGGAGGATGTTTTAACCTAAAAATATAATACCATATTGCAGCAGTTGGGTCAACTCTGCTTTTCCAAGATCCAAGTTTTTTCTTAACATTTTCCAATGGTGAGTCACTGCTCACTGGCTGCAGGGGATTAAGAAATGTTCCGTATTGTTAAAGGTCATTTGCATCCCAGTAGAAGATAGGAAGTATCCAGGAAAGCATATCATTCTTTTTTTTTTTTTTTTTTACATCTATACTGGAGTATAATTGCTTTACAATGGTGTGTTAGTTTCTGCTTTATAACAAAGTGAATCAGCTATACATATACATATATCCCCATATCTCCTCCCTCTTGTGCCCTCACACCCTCCCTATCCGACACCTCTAGGTAGTCACAAAGCACCAAGCTGATCTCCCTGTGCTATGTGGCTGCTTCGCACTAGCTATCTATTTTACATATGGTAGTGTATATAAGTCCATGCCACTCTCTCACTTCATCCCAGCTTACCCTTCCCCCTCCCCATGTCCTCAAGTCCATTCTCTACGGCTGCGTCTTTATTCCTGTCCTGCCCCTAGGTTCTTCAGAACAATTTTTTTTTTGATTCCATATATATGTGTTAGCATCTGGTATTTGTTTTTCTCTTTCTGACTTACTTCACTCTGTATGAGAGACTCTAGGTCCATCCACCTCAATAACTCAATTTCATTTCTTTTTATGGCCGAGTAATATTCCACTGTATATATGTGCCACATCTTCTTTATCCGTTCATCTGGGGATGGACACTTAGGTTGCTTCCATGCCCTGGCAATTGTAAATATTGCTGCAATGAACATTGCGACACGTCTCTTTTTGAATTATGGCTTTCTCAGGGGATATGCCCAGTAGTGAGATTGCTGGGTCATATGGTAGTTCTATTTTTAGTTTTTTAAGGAACTGCCATACTGTTCTCCATACTGGCTGTATCGATTTATATTCCCACCAACAGTGCAAGAGGGTTCCCTTTTCTCCACAATCTCTCCAGCATTTATTGTTTGTAGATTGTTGGATGATGGCCATTCTGACTGGTGTGAAGTGATACCTCATTGTAGTTTTGATTTGCATTTCTCCAATGATTAGTGATGTTTAGCATTCTTTCATGTGTTTGTTAGCAATCTATATATCTTCTTTGGAGAAATATCTATCTAGATCTTCTGCCCATTTTTGGATTGTGTTGTTTGTTTATTTGGTATTGAGCTGCATGAGCTTCTTGTAAATTTTGGAGATTACTCCTTTGTCAGTTGATTCATTTGCAAATATTTTCTCCGATTCTGAGGGTTGTCTTTTCATCTTGCTTATGGTTTCCTTTGCTGTGCAAAAGTTTTAAGTTTCATTAGGTTCCACTTGTTTATTTTTGTTTTAATTTCCATTTCCCTAGGAGGTGGGTCAAAAAGGATCTTGCTGTGATTTATGTCATGGAGTGTTCTGCCTATGTTTTCCTCTAAGAGTTTTATAGTGTGTGGCCTTACATTTAGGTCTTTAATCCATTTTGAGTTTATTTTTGTGTATGGTCTTAGGGAGTGTTCAAATTTCATTCTTTTAAAAGTAGCTGTCCAATTTTCCCAGCACCACTTATTGAAGAGGCTGTCTTTTCTCCATTGTACATTCTTGTCTCCTTTATCAAAAATAAGGTGACCATATGTGCATGGGTTTATCTCCAGGCTTTCTATCCTGTTCCATTGATCAGTATTTCTGTTCTTGTGCCAGTATCATATTGTCTTGATTAACATAGCTTTGTAGTGTAGTCTGAAGTCCAGGAGCCTGATTTCTGCAGCTCCGTTTTTCTTTCTCAAGATTCCTTTGGCTGTTCGGGGTCTTTTGTGTTTCCATACAAATTGTGAAATTTTTTGTTCTAGTTCTGTGAAAAATGCCAGTGGTAGTTTCATAGGGATTGCATTGAATCTGTAGATTGCTTTGGGTGTATAGTCATTTTCACAATGTTGATTCTTCCAATCCAAGAAAGAGCATGGTGTATCTCTCCATCTATTTGTATCATCTTTAATTTCTTTCATCAGTGTCTTATAGTTTTCTGCATACTGGTCTTTTGTTTCCTTAGGTAGGTTTATTCCTGGGTAGTTTATTCTCTTTGTTGCAGTGGTAAATGGGAGTGTTTCCTTAATTTCTCTTTCAGATTTTTCATCATTAGTGTATAGGAATGCAAGAGATTTCTGTGCATTAATTTTGTATCCTGAAACTTTACGAAATTCATTGATTAGCTCTAGTAGTTTTCTGGTAGCCTTTTTAGGATTTTCTATGTATGGTATCATGTCATCTTCTGCAAACAGTGACAGCTTTACTTCTTCTTTTCTGATTTGCATTCCTTTTATTTCTTTTTCTTGTCTGATTGCTGTGGCTAAAACTTCCAAATCTATGTTGAATAATAGTGGTGAGAGTGTGCAAACTTGTCTTGTTCCTGATCTTAGTGGAAATGGTTTCAGTTTGTCACCATTGAGAACAATGTTGCCTGTGGGTTTGTCATATATGGCCTTTATTATGTTGAGGAAAGTTCCCTCTATGCCTACTTTCTGGAGAGTTTTTATCATAAATGGGTGTTGAATTTTGTCAAAAGCTTTTTCTGCATCTATTGAGGTGATCATAGGGTTTTACTCCTTCAATTTGTTAATATGGTTTATCATATTGATTGATTCGTGTATATTGAAGAATCCTTGCATCCCTGGGATAAACCCCACTTGATCAGGGTGTATGATCCTTTTAATGTGCTGTTGGATTCTGTTTGCTAGTATTTTGTTGAGGATTTTTGCATCTATGTTCATCAGTGATAATGGCCTGTAGTTTTCTTTCTTTGTGACATCTTTGTCTGGTTTTGGTATCAGGGTGATGGTGGCCTCGTAGAATGAGTTTGGGAGTGTTCCTTCCTCTGTTATATTTTAGAAGAGTTTGAGAAGGACAGGTGTTTGCTCTTCTCTAAATGTTTGATAAAATTCACCTGTGAAGCCATCTGTCCTGGGCTTTTGTTGGTTGGAAGATTTTTAATCACAGTCTGAATTCCATTGCTTGTGAGTGGTCTCTTTATATTTTCTGTTTCTTCCTGGTTCAGTCTCAGAAAGTTGTACTTTTCTAAGAATTTGTCCATTTCTTCCAGGTGTCCATTTTATTGGCATATAGTTGCTTGTAGTAATCTCTCATGATCCTATGTATTTCTGCAGTGTCAGTTGTCACTTATCCTTTTTCACTTCTAATTCTATTGATTTGAGTCTTCTCCCTTTTTTCATGATGAGTCTGGCTAATGGTTTATCAATTTTGTTTATCTTCTCAAAGAACCAGCTTTTAGATTTATTGATCTTTACTATAGTTTCCTTCATTTCTTTTTCATTTATTTCTGATCTGATCTTTATTATTTCTTTTCTTCTGCTAACTTTGTGTTTTTTTTTTTTATTCTTCTTTCTCTGCTTTAGGTGTATGGTTAGGTTGTTTATTTGAGATGTTTCTTGTTTCTTGAGGTAGGATTGTATTGCTATAAACTTCCCTCTTAGAACTGCTTTTGCTTCATCCCATAGGTTTTGGGTCATCGTGTTTTCATTGTCATTTGTTTCTAGGTGTTTTCTGATTTCCTCTTTGATTTCTTCAGTGATATCTTGGTTATTAGTAGTGTATTGTTTAGCCTCCATGTGTTTGTATCTTTTACAAATTTTTTCCTGTAATTGATATCTAGTCTCATAGATTTTGGTCAGAAAATATACTTGATATGATTTCAATTTTCTTAAATTTACCAAGGCTTGATTTGTGACCAAAGATATGATCTATCCTGCAGAATGTTCCATGAGCACTTGAGAAGAAAGTGTATTCTGTTGTTTTTGGATGCAATGTCCTGAAAATATCAATTAAGTCTGTCTTGTTTAATGTATCATTTAAAGCTTGTGTTTCCTTATTTATTTTCATTTTGGATGATCTGTCCATTGGTGAAAGTTGGGTTTTAAAGTCCCCTACTATGAATGTGATACTGTTGATTTTCCCTTTTATGGCTGTTAGCATTTGCCTTATGTATTGAGTTGCTCCTATGTTGGGTGCATAGATATTTACAATTGTTTTACCTGCTTCTTGGATTGATCCCTTGATCATTATGTAGTGTCCTTCTTTGTCTCTTGTAATTGTCTTTATTTTAAAGTCTATTTTGTATGATATGAGAATTGCTACTCCAGCTTTTGTCTGATTTCCATTTGCATAGAATATCTTTTTCCATCCCCTCACTTTCAGTCTGTATGTGTCCCTACGTCAAAATGGGTGTCTTGTAGACAGCATATATACGTGTCTTGTTTTTGTATCCATTCAACCAGTCTATGTCTTTTGTTTGGAGCATTTAATCCACTTACATTTAAGGTAGTTATCGAAATGTATGTTCCTGTCACCATTTTCTTAATTGTTTTTGTTTCGTTATTGTAGGTTTTTTCCTTCTCTTGTGTTTCCTGCCTAAAGAAGTTCCTTTAGCATTTGTTGTAAAGCTGGTTTGGTGGTGCTGAATTCTCTTACCTTTTGCTTGTCTGTAAAGGTTTTAATTTGTCTGTCAAATCTGAATGAGATAGAGTAGAATAATCTTGGTTGTAGGTTTTTCCCTTTCATCTCTTTAAACATGTCCTGCCACTCCCTTCTGGCTTGCAGAGTTTCTGCTGAAAGATGAGCTGTTAACCTTATGGGGATTCCCTTGTGTGTTGTTTGTTGTTTTTCCCTTGCTGCTTTTAATATTTTTTCTTTGTATTTAATTTTTGATAGTTTAATTAATATGTGTCTTGGTGTGTTTCTCCTTGGATTTGTCCTGTATGGGACTCTCTGTGCTTCCTGGAGTTGATTGACTATTTCCTTTCCCATTTTAGGGAAGTTTTCAACTATAATCTCTTCAAATATTTTCTCAGTCCCTTTCTTTTTCTCTTCTTCTTCTGGGACCCCTATAATTCAAATGTTGGTGTGTTTAATGTTGTCCCAGAGGTCTCTGAGATTGTCCTCAATTCTTTTCATTCTTTTTTCTTTATTCTGCTCTGTGGTAGTTATTTCCAGTATTTTATCATCCAGGTCACTTATCCTTTCTTCTGCCTCAGTTATTCTTCTATTTATTCCTTCTAGAGAATTGTTAATTTCATTTATTGTGTTGTTCATCATTGTTTGTTTGCTCTTCAGTTCTTCTAGGTCCTTGTTAAACGTTTCTTGTATTTTCTCCTTTCTATTTTCAAGATTTTGGCTCATCTTTACTATCATTACTCTGAATTCTTTTTCAGGTAGACTGCTTATTTCCCCTTCATTATTTTGGTCTGGTGGGCTTTTACCTTGCTCCTTCATCTGCTGTGTTTTTCTCTGTCTTCTCATTTTGCTTAACTTACTGTGTTTGGGGTCACCTATTCTCAGGCTGCAGGTCGTAGTTCCCATTGTTTTTGGTGTCTGCTCCCAGTGGCTAAGGTTGGTTCAGTGGGTTGTGTAGGCTTCCTGGTGGAGGTGGCTGGTGCCTGTGTTCTGGTGGATGAGCTGCATCTTGTCTTTCTGGTGGGCAGGAATGCGTCCGGTGGTTTGTTTTGGGGTGTCTGTGACCTTATTATGCTTTTAGGCAACCTCTCTGCTAATGGGGGGAGGGTTGTGTTCCTGTCTTGCTAGTTGTCTGGCATAGGGTGTCAAGCACTGTAGCTTGCTGGTCATTGAGTGGAGCTGGATCTTAGCGTTGAGATGGTGATCTCTGGGAGAGCTGTTGCCATTTGATATTACGTGGAGCCAGGAGTTCTCTGGTGGACCAATGTCCTGAACTCGGCTCTCCCAACTCAGAGGCACAGGCCTGTCACCCGGCCAGAGCACCAAGACCCTGTCAGCCACACGGCTTAGAAGTAAATGGAAAAAAAAGAAGAAACAAGGAATGAAAGAAATAAATAATGTAAAATAAAATAAAAAGTTATTAAAGTAAAAAATTAAAAAGTAATAAAAAAAGAAAATGAAAGAAAGAAAAAACAGAGCAACCAAACCAAAAAACAAATCCACCAATGATAACAAGTGATAAAAACTATACTAAAAAAATTAAAAAGGACTGACAGAACACTAGGACAAATGGTAAAAACAAACCTATACAGACAATGTCACACAAAGAAGCATACACATGCACAGTTACAAAAAGAGAAAAAGGAAAAAAATACATATTAAAAAAAAGGAAGAGAGCAACCAAATCAGTAAACAAATCTACCAGTGAAAATAAGCTCTAAATACTAAACTAAAATAAACATAAAACCAGAAAGAAATTAGATGCAGAACGCAAACCCGAAGTCTACAGCTGCTCCCAAAGGACACCGTCTCAATTTTGCAATGATTTGTTATCTCTTCATGTATTCCAGAGATGTGGGGTACATCAGGTTGACTGTGGAGATTTAAGCTGCTGCTCTGAGGCTGTTGGGAGAAATTTCCCTTTCTCTTCTTTGTTCACAGAGCTCCTGGGGTTCAGCTTTGCATTTGGCCCCAAATTTAAATTTTGGCCTTTGCTTATAGGTCACCTGAGGGCATCTATTCTTCACCCACACAGGAAGGGGTTAAAGGAGTGGCTGATTTGGAATCTCTTGCTCACTCAGGCCAGGGGAGAGAGGGGTACGGATGTGAGGTGAGCCTGCGGCGGCAGAGCCCGGCGTGATGTTGCAGCAGCCTGAGGCACGCCCTGTGTTCTCCTGGGGAAGTTGTCCCTGGATCACAGGACCCTGGCAGTGGCGGGCTGCACAGGCTCCTGGGAGGGGAGGTGTGGATAGTGACATGTGCTCGTACACAGGCTTCTTGGTGGCTGCAGCAGCAGCCTTAGCGTCTCATGCCTGTCTCTGGTGTCCACGCTGATAGCCATGGCTTGCACCCATCTCTGGAGCTTGTTTAGGCGGTGCTCTGAATCCCCTCTCCTCGCGCACCCTGAAACAATGGTCTCTTGCCTCTTAGGCAGTTCCAGACTTTTTCCCGGGCTCCCTTCCGGCTAGATGTGGCGCACTAGCCCCCTTCAGGCTGTGTTCAGGCAGCCAACCCCAGTCCTGTCCCTGGGATCTGACCTCCAAAGCTCGAGCCTCAGCTCCCAGCCCCCACCTGCCCCAGTGGGTGAGCAGACAAGCCTCTCAGGCTGGTGAGTGCTGGTCGGCACCAATCTTCTGTGCGGGAATCTCTCCGCTTTGCCCTCCACACCCCGTTGCTGCGCTCTCCTCTGTGGCTCTGAAGCTTCCCCTCCATCATCCCATCTCTACCAGTGAAGGGGCTTCCTAGTGTGTGAAAACCTTTCCTCCTTCACAGCTCCCTCCCAGAGGTGCAGGTCCTGTCCCTGTTCTTTTGTCTCTGTTTTTTCTTTTTTCTTTTGCCCTACCCAGGTATGTGTGGAGTTTCTTGCCTTTTGGGAAGTCTTAGGTCTTCTGCCAGCGTTCAGTAGGTGTTCTGTAGGAGTTGTTCCACATGTAGATGTATTTCTGATGTATTTGTGGGGAGGAAGGTGATCTCCACGTTTTACTCCTCTGCCATCTTGAAGGTCTCTCCAAGCATATCATTCTTATAGCCACGAAGTTATAACAAATCAAAACCTTCAGGAGCATTCTTTAATTTTATTGTACATATTTGCAGAGATGCCCACTACAAATTCCAGTTATTGGTTAAGCCAATAGCAACTCAAGTTTGTTAAGGAAATTAAAAGGTTAGAACATAAAAATCTAAAACACACTCAGGGTTTTTTGGGTGGTAGTTTTTTTTTTTTTATGATGTATAGACACAACATAACACTTATCAATGTAGCTATTTTTAAGTATACCATTCAGTGGCATTAAGTACATTCACAATGTTGTGCAACCAACACCACTATCCTTCTCTAGAATGTTTTCATCATCCCAACTAGAAATTCTGTACTCATTAAATTGAGTGGGTAGTTTTAACTTTTTACCTCTCCATAATTTAGGCCCATCCCAGGCATGAAATTGCTCAGTTGACTTGAATTTTTTTTTCTATAAAAGACATTTAACAACAAATCTTCAGAAATATCCAAGACCCCCAAAGACTTCACTCAGGGTTTTTTAAAGGCTTATTCCCAATACTGCAACCTCATGCCACCAACAGACCTAAAACACCTCTGTCTTCTGCATGGCCTCCTTTGACCTGATGGCCTGATGAAGAGGGTGGCTTATAATCACTGGCTTGGGGCAATCTGGTTTATAGTCCCCAAGCCTAGTGAAAACTCAGAAACTTCTTGGTTTCTTGGTTTCTTACATTCTTGGTCAAAATGGGACTCACCATAAAGGACTGTAAAATCAAGCCTAAATTTTCCCTTTAAAAAACATGCTCAAAATCACATATTTTGAATGTTCATAACAAAGTTATACAGTATGGTATTTGTGGCCTGAAAGTAGCTAATTTAGTGCTGGGGAACAGTTTACTTATGTATAGCATCTGAATGTTACGAAGTTGAGAGAACACATGAAAATGCACAGTGGGAAGCAGCCGCATAGCACAGGGAGATCAGCTAGGTGCTTTGTGACCACCTGGAGGGGTGGGATAGGGAGGGTGGGAGGGAGGGAGACGCAAGAGGGAGGAGATGTGGGAACATATGTATATGTATAGCTGATTCACTTTGTTATAGAGCAGAAACTAACACACCATTGTAAAGCAATTATACTCCAATAAAGATGTAAAAAAAAAAAAGAAAAAGAAAATGCACAGGAAGCTACAATGTAAAAGTAAGTTATTAACATATTAACAGAAGTTTGAAACTAAGAAGATTGTGGGGTCTTATAAAGACATCCTGGTTAACCCCTGCATCCTAATGTCTCTGATGCTGACTTCTCACTTTCTATGGTGGAGTATTGAAGATTCAAGTCTGAGATATTCCCTGTGTTCATGATAGGTCTTCTGGGTACTGGAGTATTAGACCTGGGATCTGGTGGTAGTAATTATTTCAATATATTTCCTTTAATAGATAACAGTATGGTTTAACATGCATCAGAATCACCTGGAAACCTTGTGAAAGCACAGTTTTCTGGGCCTTAACTCAGAATTTCTGATTCAGCAGGTCTCAGTAGAACCTGAAAATTTCCAACAAATTCTCCAGGGATGCTGATGGTGCTGGTCCTGGGGTTACACTTTGAGACCCATCTCTGTAAAGTATAGGAAAGAAATAAATAGCAAACTTAAATATATATATATATATATATATATATATATATATATATATATATATATTTTTTTTTTTTTTTTGCGGTATGTGGGCCTCTCACTGTTGTGGCCTCTCCTGTTGTGGAGCACAGGCTCCGGACACACAGGCTCAGCAGCCATGGCTCACGGGCCCAGCCACTCCATGGCATGTGGGATCTTCCCGGACCGGGGCACGAACCCGGTCCCCTGCATCGGCAGGCAGACTCAACCACTGCGCCACCAGGGAAGCCCTAAAATATTTTTATTAAATTATAAATTTCTAAAAAAAGGACGAACATATATATGTGTGTTTATGAACTTATTATATGTATAGATTTATAAACGTTATATAACTTTTAGGGATCACATACGAATGACTAGAGATGTAATTCTACCAGATCTGGAGGGTGTGCCTCAGATGGCCTTGACTTTATCTCAAACTATAGGGAATACCCACAATTCCTTTGGGAGGCTCTGTGAGGCCTTCAAAGAGAGCAGCTGGCCTAGGAGCAGCTGAAATCAAGGGCCAAGGAGAGATCTGGGTTTCTGTGCCAGGGACAGGGGATGTGCCAGCAGTGGACAAAAAAGACACACTGAGGTTACAGATAAAGGCTCCAAACCAGAAGCCATGCAGGCAGGCACTGTGCAGAGTGTCCCCTACAGGCAGCTTCTGGTAATGAGCTCCTGAGTGGCCAATGGCAATGCGCTGGGTGGGTGAACCATATGAAATCACCAAAATCTGGACAAATGCCTGCAATTTTATATTGTCCAACCTAATAAATATCTACAGAGACTTCAAAATTCTCGTGATCATTCCATGTCAGTCAGGAGATGTACACTCCAAATGGTGCAGTGTGTGTGTCACACGTCAACCTCATTCATGTTTGGAGCATCTGCTCACCTGGGACACTGGTCGTTGGGTGTCACATTCCCCGCAAGGCTCAACTCTGGGACCAGCGTGGGCTCCCCGGGCCTCCTCCGGCTCTGGGCTGCTCTCTCCCTCACCTGTTGCTCTATCACAGCCTGATCTGTGGGCTCTGGAGGGACGGGTTTCACAGGCTCCTCCCCAGGATCTGGCTCCTTCATCTCATCAGGATGTTCTTCGACTGCTTGTTTGTTTTTCTTCTTTTTGGCCCTCTGTTGGGTAAGAGGCAACCTTATGTCAGACAGGAATTTTGGAATTTCTTTGAAAAGCACAGTCTTCAGAATCAGATAGACGTGGATGCAAACCCAGCTCCACCTCAACCAGCTGTGTGCACTCAGGCAGCTCACTAAGCCATTTGACCTCTCCATGCCTCAGTTTTCTCGTCTACAAAGTGGGAACAATTATAGGAAACTTTTGCCAGGTTTCTTGAAATGAGGTAATGTCTGGAAAGAGCTTACCATGTGCCTGGCCCCTAGAGAGAGCTTAAAAAAGTTAACTATTCATCTGCTCATTATTATTGGTTCTAAAGACCAAGGATACGTCTCTTTTTGGCTGCACACGCAGCATGCAGGAGTTCCCAACCAGGAATGGAACCTGTGTCCCCTACAGTGGAAGCGCAGAGTCTTAACCACTGGACCACCAGGGAAGTCCCAAGCCTTGAAATTAAAGTAAGGCTTGTGAATATAACTGACACTGCAGGTCACCCTGATCTATTACTTATTGTCCCTGGATTACTTATTACTTATTGTCCCAGTTTTGCAAGGTCATATGTATAAAGTTATATAATTTTCTGGGGGAAGCCCAGAAGCACCAATACCCCACATTAGATAGGGTAAGCCATGTAAAATAGTAAAATACGTATCACAGAGCTTGACAGGCACATGAGCGATTACCAGGTTATTGCTGGTTCATTCAAACAGCCACAGGATGATACAGAGAACCGTTTTTGGGAAAAACTTCCTCTGGTATCAGCAGGCTGGGTGGCTTTTTCAACAAGTGCATTAATCAGTTCATTCTCTCATCCTTTTGTCCCCTAGCGAGGGAGCTGGGAGGGAGACAGAGCACAGCAGGCAGGGGACCCCAGTCTGCCTGCCCAGTTTCCCTCCTCCTGTCTCCATGTGCCTCTACCCAGACCCTTCCTGTCCCCCAGGTCGGTTCTTTTCAAGGCTGTTTACAAACCTGGGCTTTCTTCCAGGCTTTCCACTGCTGCTGTGCACTTCTGTATTCCTCCATCTTCTGTTCGTACTCTTCCATGTGCTCTTCCAACAATTCACTTATCTCGGTCTGAATTTCTGCTTCATATGCTTCTTCATCAGCTTTCTGGTCAACTTTTTCCCTTTAAAATAATTTATAGCACCTTCCTTATTTCTTGAAATTAAGTGATAGAGTAATAATAGCAGCAAATACCTGTATTGGGCTTGCTCTGTGGCAGCTCCTCTCCTAAAAGCTTTGCACAGGTGAGCTCACAACCGTGTGAGGCAGATACTGCTACCTTCAGCATTTTATACACTAGGAGCCTGCAGCACAGAGAGGTTAAGTAACTTTCCCAAGAACACACAGCTGGTGAATGGAAGAGCTGGAACATGAACCCAATCTATTTACACTAAGCAACAAAGCCACACTGTTAGATGATCCAGATGGCACCCTGACACAGTGCCTGCAAATTCTCAGCTGACAGAGGCAGCAGTTTCATTGTAGTTATTTTGTTAATTCTTCGAGTCTCTGAGGAACCACTTCATTATGCTGCTACCAAATCCCTGAAGCTACTTTTTTTTTTTTTTTTTTGCTGTATGTGGGCCTCTCACTGTTGTGGCCTCTCCCGTTGTGGAGCACAGGCTCCGGACGCGCAGGCTCAGCGGCCAAGACTTACGGGCCCAGCCGCTCCGCGGCATGTGGGATCTTCCCAGATCGGGGCATGAACCTGTGTCCTCTGCATCGTCAGGTGGACTCTCAAACACTGCGCCACCAGGGAAGCCCTGAACCTACTTTTTTGACTTTGGATTGACAATTTGAATTTTTCTTTGATTATTCTGCTGACAGTGCATTAATGTTCAGCCTGACCTAGAGCAGTGCTTCCCACAGTGTGTTCTATAGAGTGCTGGTTCTATGAGGTGCCCTACAAAAAAAAGGGTGCTGTGGCCAAATCAACACAAGATTGAACAAATGTGAAGTTTCCATGTTGCTTTGTAAAGGGCTTTACAGAGCCCTTTACATGTGGATGGGCAGTGTGACTCCCCAGGAGGGTGGGGGAGGGCAAGCATGGCATCCAGCACATCCCATCCAGCACTTCAGAGTTGTTTCAACCCATCCCCTGTGCTTATTTCCTAATGTGATCAGTATGGTCTGGCCTGCAGGTTCTCCTCTCCTAAAGTTCCAGCTCCTTTTTAGAGAAACCTAGTCAAGTGCCTAGAGCTGACCAACGTTTGTGTATGTACACGTGTGGCCTGGTGGGTTAGCAATTAACAGGCTCCCAAGGCGCAGACTCTTACAAAGCTACTACTGAAGAAATCACTTGGGAAACACCTGAAATTTATAAACATCAGAGAAATTTGGCCCCCGTTATGTTCCATCTCTGATATATATTCATTTACTTTTCTCCTTGTTAATCAGAGGCATGAATAAACTAGTTGAATTTTAAATATTTTTGCAGGAAGAAATAATGCTGTATCATAAGGTAGCTAGATGAATCAAGAATGTGAAGAAAGGGCACTCCAAAGGAATTTAGGACACAGCTACTTATGGGTGGAAGGGATGTGAAGTATCACAAAAAGGAAGTTTGTAACCTAGAAGTGACCTTAACGGTAAATTTCTTATAAATTTTTGTTTATCCTAAACTTAGGGAAGGAAGGAGAAAACAATCTTGTAACTACTTATGTTCTGCTTCTGGATGGAAGGGATGACCTGGAAGATGGAATATGGAAGCCAAAACACTGGGATTTCTGGAAGACATCTACGAGTTCTGTGGGACAGACTATCTGAATTTGTTTTTATATTATATTATATATTTTATATTAATTGAGCAGATACTACATGGCAGGTGTGCTGTCTGGGACCAGATATCCAGTGGTGACAAGATCCCTGCCCTCATAAAGCACAGGCTTGTGTTTGTCCTGGAAACTGCAGAATGTTTTCTCAGTTTTATGATAATTACAACCCCCCAGCATCACAATTTGAAGCTATCTTTGGCTAAAAACTGACTGTTTTCAAAGCACAGTATCAGATAATTGCCCTCATGTGTCACTTTTCATGTAGATGTATGGGCACATCACTTATACAGATGAAACAAACAGGAAGGGACCAAAACCAGCAGCAGAGATGCTCTTGAATTAATATGCAGAAGATGGTTTTGTTGTGATAACTGTACTCTTAATTATGTACCAAAGTCTAGTCAGTTCACCTGCATAAATATTATCAAAGCATACTTTCTCCACACTACACACAAAGATCAATTCCAAATAGATTAAAGGTGAATTTGAAAGATTAATCTTCATTAATATGAAGATTACAAGATACAATATAGTAGTGTATCTACTTGATTCAGGGGAAGGATTTCTTCAAACAAAAAGCACTGATCAGAAAAGAAAAGATTAATATATTCTATCTCTTTAAAATTAAGAATTACTATTCTTCAAAAAGCAGCAAACTACTAAAAAGAAAACTACAGAAGATTTCTGCAACACACATCGACAAAGGTCTCATGTTCAGGATATATACCAAACTTCTACAAATTATGGAAAAGATAAAAGGACAAACAATCCAGTTCAAAAATTGGCAAAAGTCTTGAACAGACACTTGGAAAAAGAGGAATTCAAAATGGCCAATTCATGCATAAGAAATATAAATTAAAACATGCCATCAGATAGGCAAAATGTTAATGTTTGACAACATCAGGTGATATGGCTGATATGGGTGACATGGACCCATGGGAACACTGGTCAAACTGAAAGTCAGCACAAACACTGTGGAAAAGTGTCTGCAACCAGCATATAAGTATTTGGAGAAGCACATCCCCTAAGACTCGACAATTCCACTTCAAGGTATATTTCTGGAAAACTTAGGCACATGTACCCTAAAAAGACACATACAAAAAACGTCTATAGAAGTGCTGTCTGATTTTATTGTCTATGTCCCCTTCACTCCCAAACTGGAAGCTCTGGGAGGAAAGAGATGATGTTTATCTCCTTCATCAGTGTAGCCCAAGAGTCTAGCACAATGCATGACAGAGTGGGCACTTAAGAAATGATGAATTGTACTTGAAAACTGAGTAACATTTTTATAACAATTTTGAGAAATAAAATTCATTCTTTTAAAATGTAAAAAAAAAGAAGTGCTGTCTATAACAGCTGAAAAATGGAATCAACTCAAATGTCCATCAACAGTAAAATAGACAAATTTTGTTATATTCATATAATGAAGTGTTATAAAGCAAAGAGAATTAACCACAACTGTGTGCTGAAAAGGAGATGAATCTCCAGTAGTATTGAAGAAAAGAAACAGGTGTGTGTTCACTAAAGCATACACACAATATACTTTCACTTATGGAAAATTCAGATACAGGCAATATTAGACTAAGTGTTAGAGATTACACATAGATGGCAAAGCTTTTAACTAAAAGCAAGGAAACATTGATCATAAAAGTCCAGAAAATGGTTACTTCTGTGACGGAGGAGATGTAATTGGGGTTAGGAACACGGGGGATGCTCAGATACTAGTAATATTCTAGTTCTTAACTTGGGGAGTTGCACATGGTTATTCATTTGTAATTATTATTTTTAAAATTATTTTTAAAATTGTATCTATGTTTAATACATTTTCCCCTATGCATGATATAACCCAATAAAACAATTTTTGAAAAAAGCCTACTTTCTCAAAACAAGTTTCAAGGGTGTATTTGTAAACCTCTGGAACTCTCGAAGGGATTTCATCTCTTTCCAGACTTTTATGATGGTCTTAAGCAGTGTTCGATCTTTTTCTTGTTCAGCATCACGCAGTTTTCTTGTTTGCCTACAAGATATAATACATGGATATATATTTAAAAGTTATTTAGGTGTGTTTGCAAATTAGGAAAAGAAACTAATAATGCTATAGTGATTGTATAGTTAATTTCACAGCTACGATATTTCTTAAGTACTAGAAAACCAAAAATATGAATGCAAATTTGAAGTCAATAGGATGCTGGTCTGTTTTTATAGGTTATTTGATTTTGTTTTCTCTAGTAGAATCTGACTTCAGTTAAACTAAATTACCATTTAAAATTCTCATTAATACTGTGCAATCTTAAACAGCCACTTTTGAAGTTATGAAAATAAGGGGCCCAGTAAATGCAGTTCTCATGGACTAAACTATGATAAACAGGAAAGTATGTTGCTGTCCCAGTTAACAAGTATATTAAAGTCTGCCTGTGTTAACACTAATCACCAGTCCTACATTTAGGAGATGAAGTAATGTTACTACATCCCTTGGTGAGTTTTTAGTGCTGACTAGATTAGCGATATTTTTGGCTTGCTTTGAAGAGGCTTCATTTGAAAATGCTTTCATTGTGATTGATATTATTTAAAGTGTTTGGAAATTATTTAATGCCTTACTTTAAGCCCCCTCTACAAATAATAGCCAAGTCCAGAACCCAAATGTACTCTATTGTGCCATTAGTTAGTTAATTAATTAGATTTTTTTTTCTTGGACAATTATCAGGTGTCATTCCAGGGGATTCAGAAGTGGTTCCTAGGAGATTGTAGATGTCTCTGTTCTCAGGGAGCTTATAGCTTAGCTCAAGAGACAGACACATAGATAAATGACTGACAGAGTGCCCTAGGAAACCATAGCCACAGTGTTTCAAGAATCATCCCCTCCTGAACCCCAGAAGGACGGCCTGTGTCTGGAAGTTGGTTTTACTTGTGATGACTTAGTCTGGAGATGGTGCAGAGAAACACAGAGGTCTAGGTTTCTGATCATTCAATTGGTGTCATGGAAAAGGAAGCTGGTAGAAGCTGATGGCCAGTTAGTGGTTGGGTAGCCAAGATTTGGGACTCTTGGAAGACCTTAGAAAAGCTAGGAGGCAATGAACCAGAATAAGAAACACTCTTCTTGAGGAGCAGTAAAGCATTCTGGTTAAGGGCTGGTTAAGATGTGGGAACCAAGATACCCAGATTTAAATCCTCGTTCTAGCTGACCTTGGGCAAACTATTTTACTTCTCCATGCCTTATCTGTAAAGTAGAGATGATAACAGAATTTATTTCACAGGGTTGCTGGGAGGAGTAAATGAATTAATACTAGAACCATGTCTGACATCTGGTAAGTGGTCCACAAATATTATCTGTCATTACCTAGTGGTCTGTTCTTCTCTCATGCCTTTAGCAGCTATCTCCCCTGCCTCCTTTAAAAAAAACTGCAATATAAAATTATTTTACTGAGTTATATGACACCTTAAGTCTTTCTGATATATTTTCTACTTCCTTTTTTTAGTCCCTGACAAGACAGTTTCTCAGAAATGCTAAAAAAATGCTTAGCAAGTAAAATTTGACCTATGAGCTAGAGAAGCAAAGAATCACAAAAGAATATTTAATTACAGATTGTTGCCAGACTATGAAGGAAGAGGAAAAGGCAACTGTGATTAGGGAGCCGGGTAACACTTTTCTGAAGCCTGATGTAGATGGGGTCTGGAGTGTGGAAAGGAGTCCAGCCCAGAGGTGAAACTTTGGGAGCCACACTGGCATCTAGATGATATTTAAAACCACAGGACTGGATTCACCTCAGGAGAAAATGCAGATTAACAAAAGATTAAAAAAGAAAAAAATCCTGGGAGGAACTCTGAACATTTAGAAGCTGGGCAAAGAAGGAAGATTAGGCAAAGGATAGTGGGAAGGACAGGTGGCCGAAGAGGGGTGAGGGCATCTGAGAGAGGGTGGTGTGTGGACATAAAGGGAAGAGAATGTCTCAACAGGCACCCTGTGGGGACAGTGCCCAATGCCAAGTACCAGGGGGGCTGAGAGGTCCCCTTCTGCTTAGCAACACGGAGGTTCCCCAGGATTGTGGCAAGATCAGCCTCACGGCAAAGGTGGGCGCAGAAAAGAGGCTAGACTGGACAGTGAAGGAGGGGAGGGAGTAGAGACGGCAGTACTTAGCAAATTTACATTTAAAATACTTATTAGTAAATACTTGCCAGAAGTTTGGCTGTGAAGGGAAAGACAGGGATAAAGTGGTAGCTGGATGGGGATCTGAGATCCTAGACTTTTTATTTGTTCAAGATTGAGCATATGTGAGGATGAAGATCCAGGAGGGGGGTAAATAAAGTGTTCCCCTGTATTGCACGAACACCCGTGTTTCCTTTCTTAATACAGCCTGGTTCCAGTGCAGAGGACGAGCAATGTGGTCATGATGCCACTTACAGAAAATAAGATGGAAAATGCGTCACTGGCTGAGGTTAGCTGCCCCAACCTGGGACCTATCAGATACCTAGGGGTGGGCTCCAAGGCAGCTGGCTCATCAGCAGCTCCCAGGGGGCTTCAGGGAACAGGTCCGCTTGATGAGGTATCCAGGAACAGGCCATCTGCTTAGAATTTGCTTTTCCACCATGTGAAAAGTCAGTAAAGGACTAAAATCAACTCTTTCACTGCATCAGAAATGCTGAATCTCAGTGGTTTCCATCTCCAGGGGTGGCAGGATGTTTGCAATGTGTCTGCGATCCATGGCTCCACCTGGCATGGTCTGTAGGACTCACACACAATTCTGCTACTGTTTCTCAAATACTGATTAATAAATGCAATCCCACATCAAACCTTCATTGTATCCAGAGTAGCTTTTTGTCACTTTTTCTTACTCAGTGTATACTAAAACAAAAATTACTTTCATGAGGAGGAGGCAATGTGCTTTTCTTTTAACATAAATACGAATTTTCATTTTTAAACATACTCTGCATACTTTTACAACTACAGTGTACAAACATCACTAATTTTCACTTCGGTAGGAGAATTTCCAACTCAAGGGTAGATTGTAAAGAGAAAAGTATACATTTAAATTCCTTGAATAGATAACTAATAAGGACCTACTGGATAGCACAGGGAACTCTACTTAATACTCCGTAATGATCTATATGGGAAAACACTCTGAAAAAGAGTGGATATATATATATGTGTAACTGATTCACTTTGCTGTACAGCAGAAAATAACATGACATTGTAAATCAACTATACTCCAATAAAAATGAAAAAAGATAAACCCCATGATTTATTAATTCCTGTTCTAAGAATTTATTCTGTGGAAATACTTATACAGGTACACAAATATATACATATAGGAGTGTTAGAGTACAATTTAAAGTAATAAAAAATAGGAATAATACAAACACTTATTAATGGGGAATGTAAAATCTATATAATGTCAGCTCTTAAACAATGATATAGATCTAGATGTACTATTATAGGAAAAGGTCTCAGATACATTTTACATAAAAAAGCAAGTTGCAAGGTGGTAAATGCAATGTGATTCTTTAAAAAAGTAAAATATATACACATAAACCCATCTGTGTATATATATGTATACACACATGTATTTATATGTGGAAGAACTAGCAAAAAACTGTTACCCATGATTTTCCCTGAGAAATAGGACTCTAGAATAAATGTTCACATTCTACATTGTATGTTTCCCTATTGTTTGGCAATGATCAGGGTTTTAATTTTTGAATTTTAATTATGAAAAATTTCAAGATATAGAAGAGCACATATAATAAATAATATGACACTTACTAACATTTTTTCACATTTACTCAGAATTTATGTTTGTTTGTTTGTTTGTTTGGCAATGTTAGAGCTCCATTTGAAGACCTCTCCATTCCATCCCCTTCTCTCCCTCCCTGGAGGAAGAAACTGGCATGTGTGTCTTTTCTGTCTGTATGTAACACACATGTGCATACCTGGAACACATTAGTATTGTTTCACATGCTCTTTAGGGCTGTGACCTGTATCACACAGCGAGTCTCCTCTTACAACTGGATTTTTTTTTTTTTTTTTTTTTTTTGCGGTATGTGGGCCTCTCACCACTGTGGTCTCTCCCGTTGCGGAGCGCAGGCTCCAGACGCACAGGCCCAACGGCCATTGCTCACAGGCCCAGCGGCTCCACGGCACGTGGGATCCTCCCGGACCAGGGCACGAACCCGTGTCCCCCGCATCAGCAGGCGTACTCTCAACCACTGCGCCACCAGGGAAGCCCACAACTGGATTTTTAAATTCAACACTATTTTATCCATGATATATGCAGATCTAATTCGGTCCTTCTAACTGTGGGAGGGAGGTTCATTATAAGATTAAAGCAGATGGTTTCATTCTGGTGTGGGGTTATCTCTAGCTTCTTACTCTTGTAAGTGATGCTGTGGAATGCTTGCACACACGTCCGGTGCACATGCGCACACAGCTCCTTGGAGCACATGTGTCTGAAGCAGAATTGCCGGGTCCTCTGCTGGCATTTTCAACTCCTTGCTCGTCTCTGGACAAGCTGCTCTCTGAAGTGGTGGCTGTAGCAATATTTGTTTACACTAGCAGAGTGTGCAAGTTACCCTATTCCCCCTGTGTGCCCTCCCGTCTTCATTCATTTTTTGGACTTCAAATTTGGTGTTAATACAATCGACATATCTCGTTATTTCATTTGGCTTAATGTATTCCGTGCATTCAGAAAAAACTCTGAAAATATAAACTCTCAATAAGTAGAGGGAAAAAAAAGCAGTAGTTATAATGATAGATTTTACTCACCGAATTTCAGATTTATACTCATTGATGGTTTTTTGGGTTGTTTCAAGAGACTTAGGAGTTTTTGCTGGATTAAGGCCCATCTGAACAGCATTTCTTAGAGCTTGGAGCTAGAAAAGATATGGATACAAGATCTGAGTTAGAAGCTCTACTCCTTACTACAAGTGATGTGCTTGGACCCACCCACTTCTCCAGGGCAAAATGATGTCAGCAACCTGTGAAGGGATGTGCAAGCATCCAGCCGTCTCCATGCTTTCACCAAAGTGAATTTTGACAGAGAGCTATTGCTTCTATTTAAAAAAAAAATAAAAGGAATAATAAAGAACTGTGTGTGTCCATCCTTGTTCTGTGGCCCAGATCCAACTGCTCATGACAGATGCTACTTTTACTCTACTGTCTCAGAAACAAGTTTTCTTTCAAGGTGGCAGGGGGGTCCTCTCTGGGGCCTGGACATATAATGACATTCTTGTGATATAAAGAGAGCATAAAATTATAGACCTATAGGAGGAGATATTGTGGAGTTATCTCTTATTTGGGTAGTAAGGTTTTAAAGTCAGGGCAAAAATTGTCTATAGTCAAAACTACCCATGGAGATTCCACGGGACAGTGTCACATTAGAAGTAAATCCAAAATGGCTAGACATTTCCTTACGCATCAGTTGAAACAACTGACTTTTGTTTAGGTACCATGTTAGGGTAAATTACATATAACAATGAGAATGTCTCTAAGGACACAGAGATTCTCAGGCCATGAATGGTCTCATCATATGAGATCATGTAAGCAAGACACAGCTACCCACTGCCGGTGGGTGAGATCCCTTGCTCTGTTTGCAGGAATCATTCTTTCAACCAAGTGTGTGCCACTGAATTTGCGCACATTAAATGTACATGGTCGTATCCTTTCTTTTGCCTCTAGGTAGGTCAACACATCACATCCTAGACAGAGGGAACATGAAGGAAGCACACGAGCATTTGCTGCTAGAAGGTATTTTTGTTGTTTGGGCTCCTCAGGAGAATCAACCCCCTCAACAATTGGCATGGAAGTGATCACGGGTACCTTGTCAGTAAGAAATTGTGCCTTGTGTCTCTGGCGTCTTGCAAGGTACTGGTCATATAACTGGGCCAGTTTGGCTGCCAAAACATGCTCTCGGCTAAAACAGGGATGATGTGTGAAGATTAACCCCGAAATATCAATGTCCAGTTGGAAATTTCCAGGAGGGTCTCCAGATCCAATCAAATGCTGACTCCTGTGGATGTATTTTACTGCCTGCCAAAGAGAGCAGAGTGTAGGGGGAACACAGTTAAAACACTTCCTAGATACTGATCTGATGTGTAATGGGAAAAGTCAGATGCAAAATATTTCCTACCCTAATCAAGCCAGGAGAACCTTGTTCCATTCCCTTTTCCCTGGGGTTTTAGGGGCCTGCCCTTTTCTGAACACTTGAAAAGTAAAATGAAGGGCAAGGAATGAGAAAATAAATAATTTCAATCTTGCTTTCCTAGGTCTTTTAGGGATTATCTCTACTGAGTCATAGCCCTAATCTTTGTCATGAGACTATCCCATTTCCTGGAAATCTTGGGTTTTGCAGCTGGTGACCTTGAAATTCTTTTAATGAGAGAAGCATAGATTCTAATCCAAAGTGATCATTATTTGGATCATAGATATACTCTCCATGTGGAGAAGTTTTTAGTTTGTAGACAACAGCCAGAGACTAACATACTGAACCGAGCTTCGGGCTGGCACCTAGTTTTCCTGGGAAGAAGAAAGTCAGTCTGCAAAATAACAGAGGAAGAGATAGTTGGGGCAGCTGAGTGTGTAGAAAACAGGAGTGGAAATTTCCACTGGGACTTTCCTGGATCACTTGGTGTACAGTGTGTCAGATAAATCTCTGTTTTTCTTCCTTAAACTCATCAAGATATTCTATGTTGATCACTGCTGCTTGTAGGTGAATCTAGTTTTGGAGGTTGCAGAGCTCCAAGGTGGGGAGGACACCTTTTTGATTTTGTCTTCATGTTCTCTCCTTGTCATAGACATTGACTACAGTCAGGATGTGGGGTTTGACACACTTCACTCGATCCTCCCCTTTGCAGAGAGGAGATTTTGGAAGCTATTTATGTTATCGAGAAAAGATTATGTGGCCCAAATGTATTATTTATAAGTTATGAGGTAAATTGGAAGCTGCAAATATTCTAGTCAGAAGTGAAACATTTACCCGATGTTAATTGTGGGTAACGTGTTCAGGAATCTCTTCATTTAATTCGTCTTCATGGTATTATGTAAAGATGCTGAACTGGGGTCAGAAACCTTGGATTCTAGCTGTGGCTCCACCTCTAACTTGCTCTGGAACCTTGGGCAAGTCACTACACATCTCCATGCCTCTATCTCTTTATCGTACAAATGGGAGGCTGAGGAAAAAGATCCAGTTGGCATTTTGTAGGTCACTAGGCATCATATAAAGCACTTCACACATATCACCTGGTTCATTCTGTTAGGGAACTGCTGGTCATTAGACAAGAGCCCATGCTTGGGCCCTGGAAGGGGTCCCCCTTCCTGCAACAATTCCATAGTGATTTTTGGTTGCCTACAACGTAGTGAGGCCTGTCTGCGAGCAACAATAGATTGAAAGGGGGAAAATGGGGTGTGACCTTTATAACTTGGGGCAGGAAGGATGAAGTCTGAGATGTGCAGAGGGAGGGATGGAAACTGGAAGAGGGGGCTCCAGAGTTAGATTCCTACATCACAAGATCCTAACATTCTCCCCATCAGACTAAGTACGGAAAACAGAGGTCACACTGTGTGTATGTACATGTATACATGTCCAAAAATGTATTCACACTTGTTATATAGTGTGGTCTGCTTTTCAGTTACTATTAGTCATTGAAATAGTACCAATATTTGTACTTACCATAAAGCATATACACATGAGACTTCATTTACCAGTAAATTTGTTGTTGGGCTGTCTTGTTGCCTGCTTTGTACCAGTATTCACGATTAAGGATATATGAGTATATTTCCTTTTAGCCATTCAATTTCATACTTATTTTCCCCCAAATTAGTAGACAATTAATGTATATTTAGAACTTATGATTTCCTACAGGATGCCTGTACAGTGTACACTATGTTTCATAAAAGAACAAGTTTTTTCTATAAAATAACATTAAGTCTGTCTTTGATGAGAAGACCTATAGATTTTTTATTTTTTAAAAATGTTCTTGTAAAACTGGGATGTGCTTACAAATATGCTATGCTTGAATAAGAATGCATTGACTATACCTCAGTACCTTCCAAAATATGCTGAATTGAACTTCCATTTGGATTTACAGGGAGGAAAGCCCATCCCTACAGGGGTCATATTCCAATATTTTGTACCTTACGGAAGTCCTAATTTTGACATTAATATCCTTACACTTCACACTGCAACAATGGAGGCCCATCTCTTTTCTTTTATTCAAGCAAAAGTATCCAGTTATAACCTGCATTCACGTTAGAGGCTTTTAATCTGCATGTGGTGACTCTGTGTCTTACTGTCACACTGACCACCTGGATGAATTAAAAAATTCCCACCTCACAAAGATGTGTACCACTAAACATCAGTCCACAGACCTAACGGAAAATTCCTCTCCAATTGTCTGGCTCCTGCTGGTCCTTGCTTTGCTGTTCCTCTTACTATGGGTTGCAGAGTTCTGAAGTTGCTCAGGGTGTGGCCCTCAGGTTCCATCTTGTACTCTTCTTAGTATGAGTAAGTAATGTCGGTAGTATGGTCCTAATGTTACCTAGGTCAGCTGTACTTTGTGTCTCCACCCCCAAATCTTCATTAGCCCATGTTTAAATGATTGCTGCTGGTCTCTGCCTTCAGCTCAGCTCAACCAAGTGAAAAAGCTTCCAGGACTCCTGGTGGGCATGGGGTTAGACTGCTCAAAAGACCCCCAACTCTCTTCCTCTTAGGGAGAAAGACCCCTAGTCTCTTGTCTTTCTTTCTGTTGTATCTGTTTTCTTTTCTGAAACTATCATGAAAACAGTACAAAAAATTTCTCCTAAAAATAAATAATATTTATAGGGTATATTATTTTAATTTTGAAATTGATTTGATTCTTCAGTCTTCAGTGGAAAACTGAAAACGCAAACTATCAGAGGTGATGCACATGGATTATCTGCTGATGTTCTCAGTGTGTTCAGAGTTGCTTTCCGATGGAGACAGAATTTTTTTTTTTTTTTTGTGTGTGTGTGTGTGTGTGTGTGGTATGCGGGCCTCTCACTGCTGTGGCCTCTCCCGTTGCGGAGCACAGGCTCCGAACACGCAGGCTCAGCGGCCATGGCTCACAGGCCCAGCCGCTCCGCGGCATGTGGAATCTTCCCGGACCAGGGCACTAACCCATGTCCCCTGCATTGGCAGGCGGACTCTCAACCACTGCGCCACCAGGGAAGCCCGGAGACGGAACTTTTAAGGTTGGACAGAAAAAGAACAATCATTGGTAGAATTAAAATAAAAGTTTCTATATTTGTCCTGGGAAAATAATAGCAACAGAATCTGAATCCAGCCCAGAGCCTGCAGTAGATTCTATAACTGTTGTTCTGGTCTTCTCTGGGAAGCTTTGTCATTCTCCATCTTCTGGGTGTATCTCTAGGACATGAGGTTGGTCGGGGGGGCATATGTAGTCACTTAAAACTGACTAGTCACTTAAAAGTAGTCACTTAAAACTGACTAGTTTGGGGCTTCCCTGGTGGCGCAGTGGTTGAGAGTCCGCCTGCCGATGCAGGGGATGCAGGTTCGTGCCCCAGTCTGGGAGGATCCCACATGCCACGGAGCGGCTGGGCCATGGCCGCTGAGCCTGCGCGTCCGGAGCCTGTGCTCCACAACGGGAGAAGCCACAACAGTGAGAGGCCCACGTACTGCAAAAAAAAAAAAAAAAAACTGACTAGTTTGTCCTTGGTGTTGATAATGTGAACCTTGGGGAAAGATATGATCCCTTTCCTCTGGAGTTTCTAAGCTTATGTTATCAAGGGTCCTAACACATGGAGAATTCTGGCCTGCCTACAACAGGAGAGAATGAGACCAGTCAACATTCAAGGAGAACCAGAAGAAAGAGAGGCAGAGAGAGAGAGACCTGCTGGCACAGAGTTCCCGGTCCCAGAGTCCTAGTTCCTAAAGCCCCTCCTTCATTTTGTGATTTATCTCCAGATCCTTCCCAGTTTTGTAAGCCACCAAGTTCTCTCTTTGCTTAAGCTAGTTTGCAAAGGGTTTCTGTCACTTGCAACCCAAAGAGTGCTGACTATTGAGGTGCTCATTACACAGTAGGGGACCAATGCTTCTGTGAAAAATGGCTGAGAATAGTGGAAGGGGAAAGTGATAGTTTTATCAAGTCGTGATTAACAAGGAGGTTGGAATTATGCTAAATTCCTCAGATTAGTGTGCAGTTTTGAAAAAAGAGGAGGCAGCTACACATATGTCCCTGGGAATGCCATGTTGACTACTAATCACTGTGCCTTTAACACTTCATGACATTTCTGTCTCCCTCCACTAGGCACAAAGTCTCTCTAAGGCCAAGTTTGAATGTTGCTACCTCTGAGTTACCAGAATTTAGCACAACTAAGAATATAGTAGACTCAGTTGAGGATGGAAATAATTAAAAAGAAAAGAAGAAAGGCAGGAGGATGGAAGGCAGGAGGGAGGAAGGAAGGAAGGAAGGAAGGAAGGAAGGAAGGAAGGAAGGAAGGAAGGAAGGATGGAGGCTGTTGGAACAGCTTTCAGCAACCCTAAACTTACTTTGCTATTATGCTTAGGCAAACTGCGTAATATTGTTTATGTTTTACCTGCAATGTCTCATTTGGAATTTTTGTTTTTTAGTTTTGGGTTAGTTACTTCTTACGAGGTATTAAATTGCAATCTTTCTCATTTGAGGTTTAACTTTGTTCTCTGCACAATATCTAATCTCTTTTTGCATTTCTCTATCTTTAATGGTTTCTAAAAAAGAATCTCAATTTAGGAGCTGCAGAATATTTCACTTTTAAAAACTACTTCTTTTCCCTCTGTAATTAAGGAAAATGTTCAAAGAAGGAGGGCTGAATACCAACTCCCTTCTAAATAAACCTCCTAATTTATCTAATAGGAGGACATACACTCCCTCATTTGAATTGGCAGTCTAATCAAAGAAGAGCCAGGCTTGACTCCCATCCAGGATGGGTTTGGTCAGTCCTGCTGGGTTAGCATCAGACCTGAGAGCTCTGAAGTGTACATTCATCAAGCTCCATTAACGGCTCAAGGAATTGCCAATTCCTGATCTAGCACACTGACTTGGTTTTCCATCATTTGGTTGCCAGGATGAAGCCAGGCCCTAAGAGGGCTACTGTTTTATAGGAGAGACAGCCGAGTTAAGGAGAGGAGTAGAAAACAAGGAATTTCTTCGAGATCCATTCAGCTCAACTAAGTCTTTTAAATGATATTCAATTCACACTTTTACTGAGGCATTCCTACATGCCAGGCTTCCTGCCAAGTGCAAGGGTTAGAAGAGGAATAAAACAGTATTTGCTCTTCTTACTCTCAGGGTAGTGGAGGAAGGAGAGAGAAGATAGATTAACGATCTATGAATAAAACAATCACTGCCTGTTTATCTATTTCTCTGCTCCTGCATCGTGTCAAAACTCCCAGATATAAGGTATGTTTGGACATTAGACTGAAAATATAGGCCATATGCATTTAACACTGCTTCTTAAAGGCAAGCCTGTTACATGGAACAGAGGGGAGAAAAAATGGATTTTGGCATCAGACAGACCTGAATAAATGTAAGAAAAGGTAAAAGTTAGTAAATCAATAGAACTGTAAAAAATTAACTCTGAAAGAAATGCATTGTTTTTTGAATTACTAGAAAGTTCCATAAACACATTAAACAAAAAAAAAGACTGAGGTATACAAATCAACAGTGAAATTAATAGGCAGCCTGTTATGTAGAAACAAAGAGGTAGGAATAACAAAGAGGTAGGAAACAAAGAGGGAGGAGAAGCAAAGAGGTTATTCCTACCTCTTCATAACCTCTAATATAACCTTTGCTTCTTTCTTAGGCACGCTGGCAGAGTCTCTATGCTTTGCTATGTTTGAAGCCTAACTTTCTATGAAATGACCTTGGAAGACTTCAGCCCCTTTAGATTTCTCCCTTCTCTATCTTTTGCTCTGTGATGCAGGATGACCAGCCTCTCGTAGAGGAACTATTATCTTCCTCTACTTTCCTGTTTCTGCTCACAAGATAGGAAGGTCTCCCCTCTCAAAAGTATTGGGAGGAAACTCTCTGTGCTCTCCCCACTCGCGCATCCCCACTGGCTCCTTCCCAAAAGAGAAGGAAGACTGTTTGATTAGAGAGTCAACTGGAGCCCAAGATCCATTGGTCCAAATTCTTTGCTGGGCAGAGTAACCAGTGGCCTCTAGCTGTCCCTTCTCAACTCTCTCCCGAGAGCCTGCTCACTGGCCCCGTGGGTTCTCCATGGCAGTCCACGTGGTGAACTCATTGGGGCCCTTCTCTAGATGGGGGGACAGAACTCTTGGGAGATGGAGCCGGAAGCCCAATTGGTTTTGTGTCCAAGCAGCATTCTGCTGTCCAGCTTTATCCTTAGTTGCAACTGAAATCTGCATCCCTCTCTGATTCCTGTGCATTTCCCAATTAGCTCAGAACTTCTAAAGGAGACATATAAGATTAATCTTAATTGGCTCCCTCAAGATCCTACTCTCCATAGTAATTACTCTTCTATTTTCTAATTTTAACCCATAATTTTTTGCTTCATTATATCAGTGTTTCTTGCTGAAATGGTTGGATGGATGAAGAGATAAGGTGATGGATTATTACGCATGCATAAGACAGTATTGTCTGGATCACTAATTATATCACGTATCTTTGTCATATAAGCAAATAGATGATAAATCCCACATGGACTAGGACTTTGGTTTATGTTTGTTTTGTAAACCTACTCCCAGGGTCACATTTCTGCACAAAGTAGTCACTCATTACTATTTGTCTGTAATAGCAATATTTTATAGGAATTCATTTAAAAAAAAGTGCAAACAGATACATCACCTCAATACTCACAAAAATCGTATGAGGTAGAGATGATGAAGATTTTTCAATTAAGGAAACAGCTCCAGAGTGGTCAAGGGAGCTTCCCGAAGCACAACCCAGTAGGACACCCAACTGCTCAGATTCTCTGACTTGGGCCTGTGTCTTCCCTGTCCAACACGCCTCTCTATAACTATATAGAATGATCTTATATCCCCTTATTCTCTTTCACACTAGCAGTGTTGAAATAATTACACAAGTTTCTGAAGGAGGTGAACCTTGCTGGACATTTCAGGAAAGCAAGAGCAATGTTATTAAATTTGAAAGCAGGCAACTGTCTATTCAACACCAGCCAGTTCTCACTGAGCTCTGTTTGAAGCACTTTTATGTATTATCTTAACCATCTGCACAGCTATCCTAGGAGGCAGATGCTATTATTACTCCCATTTTATAGATGGAGAAATCGCAGCACAGAGAGGGGGAGAGCCAAGTTCGCCCAGTGAGTGACAGGGCCAGGACTCAAATCAGGCAGCGTGGTACCAGAGCTGAGGAACATACCATAAAAAGGATTTGCGAGGATAGAAAATCTCCAGTTATATAATAAAGAGAAAATGAGGGGGAAATAATCCTGCAGTATACGTGAGATGTTACAGAGAGAAAAGAAAAAAATATCAGGGCAGCTAACCTGGATATGTGAATAAAGACGCTGACCTAGCCATTCCTACCTGGGAAACTCATTCCTTGTTTAAGAAGGGATTTGGTGAGGGCAGGAGACTCACTCTTATATAATATGCCTGCTGTTTGTTTTGCATGTGTAAGATAGTAAATTATAAAGAAAAAGTCAAAATAGAATGTTGCAAATTCATCATTCCAAGCTATTCAAAAAGCAAAGCACGTTCAAGCAAATTTATGTATTAAAAATGGGGAGGGAGGTTTACCTTTTTATACAGTGTTTTGAGTTCTGCCTTAATGTCTTGCTCCTGTGTCAGCATGGGTGGTCTTGAAGGAAATGGCTTGATGGGGTTTGGCAGCGCTAAGATTCTTCCATCATCTCCAAACCATCTCCTCCCCTGGGGATCAAGCAGAGGGACAGAAAATGGTTTACAAAATAAACAGCGTTTGCAGGGAAATTCTCTGTCAACATACGTATTTCATGCACCTTCCCCCTGCCCAGTAAATATTTTAAAGTCTGTTTCCATTAGAAATTGAGTTTTCACTAATGCCCCCAGAATTAATTTAAGATATAGTTTTCAACCTTCTCTCCTCAAAAAAAGTTTAAGAAAAAAATTAAAGGATTGTTTAAGAAAAATGTATTTTCTATTTGTCAAAAATTTAAGAAAGGCAACCAAGGAGAAAAACAATTGAGAACATTCTATCTTTGGACAATTAAAAATTTCTGTGAATTGGGAAAAGGTTACCAATATCTGATTTAACAGGAGGAGCCTGACTCCAGCTTGCAGAAGATGGGATTTGAGCAGAGGAGAGGGTGTGATGTTTGAGGGCCACTAAACATATTGAGGACAAATTAAAAAAAAAAAAAGAATGAATATCTGTGCAGACGCTCTCAGGAGGAAATGAGTACCACGCTGCAGTGATGGCCCATAGGATAAAGAGCATCCATGAATCCCTCCTGGGCTACAGTGAGGCAGCAGGGCTGAGAGCTTACGGGCTCCTGCATCAGCAACCTGTTCTCCATGATGTTCTGGTTGGTTCTCGGCACCTCCAGTCTTGCCCCGATGTAAAGGCCTTCGTCTTCCGGGTACCTGGGCTGCACATTCTCAGGAAGCTTTTTATACGTAGGCACTAGACAGTTCATAAATAAATACAAGCCTCATTAGTGCCAACCTGAACATTTCAAACTGCAATTTGGTGAATGAAAACCACCACTGGAGATTTTATTTATGTTCTTGGAAACTGCAAATGCTCCAAACCGATTTCTAGAAGCAGGACCAAGGGAAAGATGAATGTGTTTACCCGCAGTATCATGCTGGAGAATCATGAAATAATTCTACACCTAACTCGCCCGCGTGGCCTCACACTCTGCGAGGACTGTGGTACCCAAATCAGAGGAGCTGCTCCTGGGCTCATCAGTGGAGTGACTTTGGACCAGATGCTTCTTTGAACTCTTTCCTTCCATACAAAAGTGACTGTAATATCTATTTCTTGGGGGTCTTGGGAGAATTAAATGAAGTAAAGTATGAGGAAGTGCTTTGTAAATTAAAAAGTTCACTTGAGTCAACGTGACTTCATTTACTCCCTCACTCTTTGATCTGTTCATAGATCAGATCTTTGCTGACAGCTTCCCTGTGCCCGGTGCTCAGGAGGCTCCTTGGGGTCAGTGGGAGCGACAGGCAGCAACAGCCAACAAAGGATGGAACAAGATGACTTCAGAGAATGGTGAAGAAAAGAACACCTGTGATAATAATGCAAGGTGGGAAGGGGATAGGCTTGAGATGGAGAGGTGAAAAAAGGCTTTTCCATTTGCACTGACGCCTGAAGATTGAGAAGGAAAGAGCTGGTGATGGGACAAGCAAGTGTGTCTGCCCAAGGGAACAGCCTGTGCTGGGTGGGAAACAGAAACACCCAGAATGCAGTGGTGCCGAGGGCAGGAGCAGTGCCTGGAGATAACGTCAGCAGAGGGCAGGAGGGAGAGGCGGGAGAGCCCTGCACGTCTCAGAGGAGCTTGGGTTCTGGTCAAGGGGGTGGGATCACTGAAGACCTTGTGCCAGGGAGTGACTGAGCAGATCCACAATTCCAAAAAGACATCTGGGCCTGCTTTTTCAGCAGAGTGGGCTAGAGGAGAAGCTGGCAGATGCTGACATGAAGGTCAGGATGTAATTTGGCAATGAACAATGAAAGGTGGAGACTTGTTTTTGTTTTATAATTATCTCACTCTAAAACACCCCAAATCCCTGAATCTGCTAATTTTCCAGCATGTGGCCATTTGGACACTCTGCATCCCAAACCCGTCCACAAAAAACAACTAATACCAGTATTCCTAGGAAAACCTATCTCTGGGTCCTTAGAAAATGTGGAGTAAACTATTGCTTTACCGTTTTTTCTGTCCCCCACCTAATCTATCCACAAGTCTAAACATCAGTCCACCACTAGTCCAATGGTCTTCAAAACTTTTCATCGAAACATTTTTGGGCACTTGCTCATTATATGTATGTTTATTTATTATGTATGCACTATGGCACAAACAAAATTAAATTAGGAAAGGATGAGATTAATAATAATAATGTTAATAATTAATTATTATTAATAATAAATTAATTATTATTAATTAATTATTATTATTATTATTATAATGTTAATTATTAATAATAATAAATGTTAAGTAGAAGTCTTGATGTTTTTTTCCTATACCCCTGGGATGAACTCGCTCTGCTTTGGAGACCATTCTCTAAACAGTAACAGGAAAACAGCAACAGTAATAGAAGTTCTTATTTTTGATCCCCTGCTAAGTGCTAGTCGCAACATAGGCACTTCACTCATATTATTTCCTCAATGCTCAAAATAAAAATAAATGCCCCGAGTCACCTTGAAGGGTAGTTTCATTGTCTCCTGTCTTCAGGTGAGGCACCTGAGAATAGAGGAACATGCTCAAGGTCATACCTCAGGAAGGAAGAGCTGGGTCTGTGTGCTTGGTCGTGGGGTCGCTTCCACGGAATGGAGGCCCTGATTCCCTGCTCAGAGCAAGTGCAGTGCAACCAGGATTCCCTAAGCCTCTTCCACTGCCTCTACCGACTCCCAGTTTCTGGCCCGGTCGGCCCAGTCTGAGACAGCCCCTGGGGTCTAACCTCCATCCCCAACTCAGGTGGGATCCAGGGAGAGGCCTAACAGTGAGTCCTCTGAGCAAAAACCCAAGTGACAAAGCTCCTCCTTGGCTGAGGCTGCTGCAATGCCTCTCTCCCCGTAGAAGCATCAGGATGCATGTGCACGTGGGTGGCCTCTGGAGCAGGTCACCTAGATCGGAAACCTGCCTTGCTTTACTAGCTTCATGGTCTTGGGCCAGATCCCTAACTCCTCTGAGCTTCTACTTCTTCATCTGTAAAATGGGCATGACAAAAAGTCACTTCTCCAGCCCTGGTGGGTGGGTGAGGCACGTTCGTTGATACACATCAAGCATTTGGAAAAGTACCAGGTGGAATCAATGCACAGAATGAATTCACTATTATTATTACTATTATTATTATTGCAAAGTTAAAACCCTTGGTTACTTTTGCCAGCTACCTACTTGAAAAAGAAACTTGGGATGTCCAACAAATTATGATACTCTGAACATAGTTGATTCAAAATGACCTCTCAAAAAGAAACAATAATTTGCTTTTGGCTCAGTATTTAATTGGAACTTAAATAGAACAGGACAAATGAAAAGAAATCCAACTTCCAAGTAAGATAAGCTCAGGCCTCCTTCCCAGCCTGAGGGGTGCGCTCCTGCAGGACTCACTGGAACTGGGGGGATCCCTCAGGAACTCTCAGGAGGAAAGGAAATTCCAGGGGAAAAAAAGAGCAAAGAGAGACCCAGGAAAGAGAGGAAGAAAGGAGATGTACGTGGGAATCAGTCAGATGGTCCCGGCTTCAGTAGCCTGGCCATTTCCCCATGGAGGAGGAAGCTTGGCCAGCCGGCTTCCTGGCACACAGCTCTTCAAACCCCTGGAATCTCTGGAGTGGTAATTGTCTCCTGTATGCTAATGAGATGACAGGTGGCTGGGGCTCCTGTCAGGATGGGTGCTGGTGGCCAGGGAAACCAAGCATGTGAGCAGAGGGCTGGGGCTTTCAGCATCTGCCTCCCTCTATCCCTACCTCTGGGACAGGAGAGGGTCTAGAGAGAGAATCCATCACCAGTGGCCATGATGTAATCAATCATGCCTACATAATTGAAGCCTCCGTAACAATCCTCACTGAAGGGGTTTAGAGAGCTTCCTGGTTGGTGAATGCATGGAGGTGCTGGGAGGTTGTGTGCCTGGAGAGGGCATGGAAGCTTTCCCTCATACCTCGCCCTATGCATGTCTTCATCTGCATCCACTATCATTTTCTTTAGTGTATAATAGACCAGTAAATATAAGTAAGTGTTTCCTTGAGTTCTACGTGCTGTTGTAGCAAATTATTCAACCTGAAGATGGTGGCATGGAACCATCTCATTGTAGTAGAGTCAAATAGAGCTGTGGGTAACCTGGTGACCCAATACCTAGGGTTGGCATGGGAGGTAGGGGGAAGTCTTGTGGGACTGAGCCCTAAATCTGTGGGTTCTGCGCTAACCCCAGGTAGACACTGTCAGAATTCAATTGTAGGACACCTAGCTGGTGTTGGACAATTGGTTGCTGTGGGAAGAAACCCACACATCTGGTCACTGAATTGTTCTAGAAGTGTTGAGTGTAAGTAGAGGATACAACTGAGTTTTTCCTTTTCATAGCCTGAATCACAGAGTCTCACACACTCTCAGCCCCAGGACTGGTCATGGATTTGGTGGAGGGGTTCCCATAGCATCCTCATATTTCTTTTGCTAGTCTATTGATAAGTGTTGTTGAATGGATATTTTCCCATGTTCTATATTTTTTTGTCTGAACATATTTCTTGATTATGAAATCAGATTAGAAATTGGGATCAGCTGTGGAAATCAGGCATCCTTATACAGCAGCCACATTTCATGTGAAGGCAAATGAAGATGCCTAAGTTGAGCAGGGCAATAAAGAGAGCAAGTACCTGTCAACATGCTGGGTATGAACAGGAGTTCTTTTTCCATCTGCAGACGAATGTGGACACTTTCATAATCCGCAGGTCTGACTGCCACAAAATCTTCAGCCGCGTGATCTAAGCCTAGTAGGAGGTGCTCAGCATCCCCGCCATCGAGCAGCTCTTCCTCGTCCTGCATATCATTAAAAAACAGCAAGAGGGATTCCCTGGTGGCGCAGCGGTTGAGAGTCCGCCTGCCGATGCAGGGGACACGGGTTCGCGCCCCGGTCCGGGAAGATCCCATGTGCCGCAGAGCGGCTGGGCCCATGAGCCATGGCCGCTGAGCCTGTGCGTCCAGAGCCTGTGCTCCGCAGTGGGAGAGGCCACAACAGTGAGAGGCCCGCGTACCGCAAAAACAACAACAACAAAAAAAACACAGCAAGAAAGAATCAGGCAAAAATAATTAATTTACTTGCAAAAATAATCAGTGATATTAAATGCACCAAACAACTTATCCTACAATAAAGTTACCTTTTCCTTTTATCTTTTTCTAAATGAAAGCATAAAACTATATGGCCTTTCATATTTAATAAGCTTTGTTTTTTTCGCTATTCCACATACTTGGAAAAATCAGAATGCACTGAGGTCAGAAGAGATGTGCAAAGCAAAGCAAGTGAAATCTCAATGACTGTGGCCTCCTTTGAGGGTGCCTGCTCTTCCACAGTTACTCAAAGAGCTTGGGTTCATGAGTTATGCAGCTTTTTTACCTTCCATCTAGCACTGACCCCAGGGCAAATGCACCAAGCATGGGGTCCACACACTCTGCTTAGACTGCCTGGGCTTGAATCTCAGCTTCACCCCATGCTGCCTGGGTGACTGTGGGGAACTTACCTCCCCTTCTGATCCTCAGTTTTCTCAGTTGTAAGACTGGGGTATTAATAGATTTTACCTCTTAGGGTTTTGTGAGAATAAAATTAAATAATGCACGTAAAAATTCTAAGCACAGGACCTGTAATTACAAATTGTCAGCTGAAGTATGTTAATTTAGTTTGAATATTTTCCAAACATTTTTTCCTTTTCTTTTTCCTCCTCCTCCTTCTTCTCCTTTTCCCTCTTTTTTCCCCTCCTTCTTTTCTTTTTCCTTCTGTTGTTCTTTTTAAAGTTTAAACTTGACATCCATTTATGAGGAACATAAAATCCCGTGGAGAGGGAATTCCCTGGCCGTCCAGTAGGTAGGACTCTGCACTTCCACTGCAGGTGGCATGGGTTTGATTCAATCCCTGGTCAGGGAACTGAATCTGCAAAAAAAATCCTGTGGAGGCTGTCAGGTAGCTGAAGACAATGGCAGTAGCCTAGCTTCCTGCCTCCTACTATTTCCTCCACAAATATGCAAAACAATAATAAGGGTAAAGTAAATCTACATGGTAACCAAGCTCTCAGCATAAATTGAAGACAGAGAACACCAAAAACTTCAACAAAGTGAAAAGAGAAATATCCGCTAATAATAGTATGTGGTCTTTCTTGCTCGTGCCCCATCTCTGCTTTGGGCAAATACAGGCTGAGAAAACTGCAGAGAAGACAGAAGAGGGAAGCAAGTGATGGGGCCTGCAGATGGTCCAAAACCTCCACCAGAAAGGCTAAACCCACTCTGAGTATGAAAATACTAAAAAAGTGTCTGGGCAGACCAGAGCCTGGACTACAGGCTACAGGGGAGGAGCTTCAAAGTATGCATGATTCAAAAGGGCAGTTTTAGAAACAGAAATTCCATGGAGAAAAAAATGCAAAAGGAAGGAGAAGTGGCTTTGGGAGAGAGGTGTCCTGATTTAAGAAGCCCACAGATTTGTTCATAGTCCTGCCTTCCAAAAGTGGAGTCTGATACTCCTCCCTTTCTATGTGGGCCGTACTTAGTGACTTGCTTCTATGAGTAGAATATGAGTTCGGTTATGTAGAGTCTGATACTAGGTCATAAAAGGCATCCTGGCTTCCTCCTTGCTTCCTCTCGGATCACTTGCTTTGGGGAAACCAGCTGTCATGTCATGAGGGCACTCAGGCAGCTTTACAGGAAGGTCTGAACTGAGGTCTCCTGCCAACAACCAGCACTTGCTGGGCAGATGGGTGAGCCACCTTGGAAGCAAACCCTCCCAACTCAGTCAAGCCTTCAGATGAATGCAGCCTTGGCCACCTTGTCTGCAACCTCATGAGACATCCTGAGCCAGAACTAGCTGAATATAAATTTGTAAAACAATTATTATAGAGCACGCTGAAGTATTCCCAAGCTATCATAGACCTAGGTAAGAAATTCCATTTCTGGGAGTCATTTTTCAAGGGAGGTGACTAAAAATTAAGCACAGAAATAGGCCAACTGTGCAAATGCTGAAACATTCTGGTGTGTTTTCCTTTCTGTTTTTTAGTGTGGTAAAATATAAGTAACATGAAATTTATCATGTTAACCACATTTAAATGTGCAGTTCTATGGCATTAAGTACATTTACATTGTCGTACAACCAATGTCACCATCCATCTCCAGAACTTTTTCATCTTCCCCAGCTGAAACTCTGTCTCCATTAAACAATATCTCCCTGTTTCCCCCTCCTCCAGTCCCTGGCAACCACCATTGTACTGTCTTTCTCCATGAACTTGACAACTCTAGGTACCTCACAAAAGTGGAATCACACAATATTTGTCCTTTTGTAACCAGCTTATTTCACTTAGCATAATGTCTTCAAGGTTCATCCATGTTTAGCATATGTCAGAATTTCCTTCCTTTCTGGCTATTGTAAATAATGCTTCTATCAACACGAGTGTACAAATATCTGTTTGAGTGTCCGCTTTCAGTTCTTTTGGGTATTGCTGGATTGTATGGTAGTTAGTTCTATGTTTCAATTTCTGAGGAACCTCAGAAATAGGCTTTTTCCACAGCAGCTGTACCACTTTGCATCACCATCAGCAATGCACAAGTTTCTCTACATACTTGCCAGCACTTTTCCTTCCTTCCTGCCTCCCTCCTTCCCTCCCTTCCTTCATCTATCTATCTATCTATCTATCTATCATCTATCTTATAATAGTCACTCTAATCTGTGTAAAGTGGTATATTATTGTGCTTTTGATTTGAGTTTCCCTAATGATTAGTGCTGTTAAGCATCTTTTCATGTACTTATTGGCCCTTTGTATATCTTCCTTGGAGACATGGCTATTCGAGTCCTCTGCCCATTTTTAATAGAATGTTTTCTTTGCTTTCAGACATCCCACCCACAATTACAGAGTCTGAGTTGTAGCTTGGGTGTGGCATGGGGCACAAAAACCTGCTCACCTGTAAGGTTGTGGGGAGAGAGAGAGAGATAGGTTTCATTTGCCTTGGAGAGGTAAACATTTTGTATATGAAATGAATACTAATCCTTGTGTGGAGTCTAACAAGAAAAATCTGTAAACCATGTTGCTATGCTTTTTTTATCCCACAAGAGAAAGATGGACAGATTTAATTAAGGTTCTTAGTCCCCAGATTATGGGGTAAAATCAAGGGCTAAGAAAGTAATGTGAATCTGGTATTCTTATTGCTTTCAGATAGGACATGGATGAGTTGTTCTGTGTGGTGGTGGTGAGTTTGTTCCCAGCCACTTTCTTCCTGGCTAGGATATCATCACAATCATCGTCACCATCATCGTCACCATCATCATCACCATTACCATCGTCACGATCATCATCCCCATCATCACCAATACCATCATCACCAATACCATCATCACCATCATCATCCCTCTCCTCATTACCATCCTAATACTAAATACCATTTTGTTTACTCCTTCTTGCACAGGTGACTCTTCTTCCTCTCCTTCCTCCTCCTCTTGATTAGTTCCATCCCTACTTTTTGCTTTTGGTTTTTCCTCTGATTCCTCTGGTTCGGGATCAAAGTTGAAAGTAAAGAAGTTATAAGCTTCCTCAGCAGAAGGGAAGCCAGGCGGAACCTACAGAGAAGCAGCAAGCAATAAAATTTGGGATTATCTAAACTGAGATAAGCTCTGCACGGTTCACTGACAGCTGGCTGGATGCTAAGAGCATCAGGCACATTCTAGGCCTCCTAAGCATATTACCTTTGTTGAAGGTAGTGTGAACTTTAACAGATGCAACAGGCCTCCTTAGTTAAGTAACTTTAATGGTTACTTTTTTTATAAATCAGCAATTATTTACCTTCCTACAAGCACATAAATACATTATTTATATCAGTAAATGCTTTAGAAAAGATGATTAAAATGCAAAAAAGTGGATTCAATGTTTTATAGGCCAATGCTGAGATACTTTTAATTTTGAGCAATACAGCGTTTGTTAAACATTTTTATATAAAAAAAGGTCATTTTGGGGAGTTTGTTTTAATTCTTCTTGAGTTAGTATCCCCCTTTTTCCCCATAGTAAAAGCTGGTGCAACTTCATGGCTGAACAAGTAGTCTTATCATGAACATTTCCTGCCTTCCCATGCATTTCCCTTCCCCGAGGTAGGCAGTATTCTAATCTCTGCACATGATTCTAGGATTTCAAAAGTAGGAATCATTTCTCATACATTTTCTTGCATACTCCATGCAATAGGAGTCAGCTTGTGTGTATAGTCATTTCTCATTGAATATTTTTGAAAAACAAACAAATCAACAAAATACATGATTTAAAGAATGCATGATTTAAAACAAACATGATTTAAAAAGATAGGATTTCTCACCGGGGGTTTAGACTTGATTTTTCGCACAGAATCATGGAATTTTACTCTTGAAAAACCTTGGGAGTCATCTTCTTGTTGAGTCCTTTGTACCTCTCTACCTGGCTATACGAGTAGAAAAAAATGATAGAGACACCATTTAAATCAAGAAACTAAGGATGTTCTAAAACAAGCATTAACCTTCAAAAGTCTTATCTTCGGACCATTGATGCATCTCACCATTTCTAAGGAATGAAATGTTTACAAATTTCAAATATATTTGAGTGTTAACGTGGCTGAATATTTTCTTACTCAGCTCTGTCTCTCTCAAGACTAAACAAATATAAAATTTTATAGTCAATAAACATGAAAAGGAAAAGTGTTCTTTCATCCTATAGATCAATAGATTATCCAGCTCACAGAGCATCATTTCCAAACAGTCTATGATGAAAAGTATCAATGATGTTTGATTATAAATAAGTCCAAGTGGGCAAGGGCTGCCCCAGGCCCTGGCCTTTCAGTTTTGTGTAAATCTCAGAATGGCTGACTGAGTCTCCTCAGGCATTTATCCAGAGACACCTCTGTGATGAAAGCTAGAAATACTTGGAACAGCTAAGATAAGGTGCTATAAAATTTAACCTAAATGCAGCTAGATGTCCAGCAATGGCCAGAATAAAAATGAGGACATCAGTTGGGTATAATCTATCATACTAGCAAGAGAATACATACACTTCCAATTTATGTAAAATTCTATGCTTTTCCTCCATTTTCTCATTTTGCAGTATAAGGTTAAGTAGTTATGTACTAATACTCAATTATATAGAAGTTGAAGGCATGCTAATGAATAAATTTCACAGTGCAATGCCAAGAGTTATTATTTGTCTTGGTAAATTCCAGAATTTTAAATGGTGCTTTTGAAGATGAGGAAAGAAGCAGATGGGTATTACTTAGTGTAAGGAGAAACAACTGAAAAAATTAGCGTAGACTAAAGATCAGGTTCCAGTGCTGGATCAGGAAGACTTTCTAAGGATCTTCCAAGTTTAGTCTTCTCATAAAACAGGGCTAAAGCTTTCTTGTTCACTACTGAGGATGCCATTCTGCTCCTGCCTGCCTCAGAATCCCCCACCTCCGATAGCCCATGAGGGAGACTGATATGTTTGACAGCATGAAAACAAGCCAAGGGGTCAACCAATAAGAGAGAAGAGAAGCTTGACTCTGTGTGTAGGCAAGCCTTGGGTTTTAGAGAACTGTAAAGATGATGATACTAAAACACAAGACCAGGCAGAAACACTAGCCGTTTAGAAAAAGAAATAAGTAGGTTAAATTCCATGTGGCAAATATGTGTATGTGGAGATTAGTACTTTATTCTTTTTGTTTCTTCCCATCCCTTTCTATACTTGCTTGGCATAGAGGCTATTAAATTCCGAAAATACAAATTCATTGGTGTCTTTTATTGTAATATTGACAGTTTTATTATGATATTTATGGACTTGATCAAAAAGCTTGTAATTTAATTTTTATTAAAATCTAAAAATATTTAAAAGTAAATTATACTAGCATATTAAAAGCTATTAAATATATTTAAAAGGATTGAGTGTGCAGAATTAAATTTTAAAGAACTACTATCTATAATATCTTTATATAATCTTAGAGTAATAATGACATTTAATTTCAACTTGAATGCCTATCATGATACGTGCATGTGTCCAGCTAGGAATTCTTTCTCACCCTTGAATTTGTTGTATCCTCCAAGAAGGCTCTATGGCCCTCTTCTAGCTTGAACTAGGCAATATCAAGTCTCATTACTTTTACCATACCATAATTACAAAATATACTAGTTCTAGCCCTGATCTCTCTTCTAGACTGCTAATCAATGTTTTTAATTCCTTAAAAGACATCCTAATCTGGACTGTCTTGCAGATACCTCAGATTTTTATACATTCTTGATATCAGTCATGATATTAATCAAGATATATGATTTCCAAATAATCTCTCCCATTCTGTGTGTTGTCTTTTCACTTTCTTGATGGCTTCTTTGAAGCTCAGAAATGTTTAATTTTGATGAAGTCCAGTGTATCTATTTATTCTTTTGCCACTTGTGTTTTGGAGTCAGAGATAAGAAACCATTGCCTAAGCCAAGACTCCTCAAATTTTACATAACCTGACTCCAAGGCTGGAGCCAAGTGCTCTTTCTATGAGCTCCTAATAGCACCCACCACAGAACTTAATCATCCTGTACTTCCATTGTCTGATAACCTGCCTGTCATCCCTACTGGGATCCTTGAGAGTAGGCTGTGACTGACATCCCTGTGTATTCAGAGCCCAGTGGGCACCTGGCAGGAAGGAGTCTGCTGTAGATGCTGGCTGGGCAACAGGTAGAGTGTGTCAAGGGATCAGAACTTGGGTCTCCTGGAACAGAGAACCAGGCCCAGAAAATAAAGACATTATGGTCGTGTCTAGTGGAGACCAAGTAGTCAAAAGTTCTGTGTTATTTCCACTTTGATGTTGACATGTTCTTAGAGATTTGTGTTTGGCTTTGTTCTCTTATCACAAGTCTGCTGAGTATAAAGTAAATAGAAAGGCAAACAAGAGTTAAGCACAGGTTTGTGTTGATAATTTGGATTCTCCACCATATTCCCAACTGGTTTCTCCTTTTCACTCTGACCCTACAGCCTCTAACACTAGCTAACACTTACAGAGAGAGGGCTTACCATGTGTCAGGTGCTGTCTGAAACGCTGTAGCATGTATGAGATCATTTAATCCTCAAAACAATACCAAGAATTGGGTTCTAGTAGTATCCCTATTTTACAGAGGTGGAACATGGGGTCCAGAGAGTAGATAAGTTACATGTCCAATGTCACACAGCTAGTGTGTGAGATTGCCAGCACTGAATGCTGGGCAGCTGAGGTCCAGCATCTGGATTCTTCGTGTGCTTTGCTCTTTGCTCCATAGGATATAAATGGACCACTTTTTAGATATTCCTTCTGGGTTGAGGCGTATACATGAAGAAATGTGCTTGTGAATGGTATGTTCCATTAGCAATCTGAGATCAGGTCTAAGGGCAAGGCAGTTGATGTTTGCCTCAAATCCACAGAATGGCTCTTAGGGGAGATAGACTATGACAGACATACAGGTCAAGGTCCTGCTCACAAGGAGAAATAAATACCCTATGGACAAAGGGAGTACATTTTTACCTCTAAAACTTCCAACTTGATTTGGATATCATATTCATGGCCCATGGACAAGTGAAAACTACCATGACTGTGTGAAATGATTATCCATCAGAAGGTACAGACAAGGCTGGATATAGGAGACCAGACCCTCCTATCACTTAGCCCACTTGACCAGAAGCTGAGACTCACACACCTGCTGAAACAATCAAAGTGTTTGTGTCATCACGATGGGATTTCAGGGACTTTTTCTTTCTTTTCCAATATTTTAGAATTATGGCTCTTACAATTATGGCTCTTATGGAAGAAAATAAATTGGAATTAAAGAACAAGAAATGTGTCCTCAGTAGAATGGAGTAGCAAATTGTCATAAAGCCTTTTTAGGGGACTGACTGAGTGTTCCAACAACCTATGAGGAAGGCGGCAACTTTCCTTGTAATCATGCAATCTCTGGCTTGTTTGGGATGAATATAGGTAAAAATTTGTAGCATCTCATCATAGAAAAAGAAAAGGCATCATCTAAGAAATCAGTGGTTGTGTTTCAGAAATATCCCTAAAGCACAGACTTTGAAAACAACCAAACCCATCATCATCAACAACAAACCATTGGATTAGACTTGCAAACACTTCATTGAGCCATTTGCTCTGTTCTTTCTGTTCCTTCTTTTACCCTCTTACATGCTTGTCCTTCAGCAACATCCCTGCTATGTCTTTCTATCTTTTACTGGTTTCCACTCTGCTTCATGGGCTTTTACTGTCAGTTTTTCTCCAAGTGTAAGACTGTCTTCATTCAGTCTTCTTTCCCTCAGGAAGCAAAGGCACTCTCAAAACTGACCACAGTAGAAACGCTTCCAAACTCTGTTTCTCCAGGCCCAGGTCCCTTCCTCTATGTGCATCTCCAGAGGAATACATGCTGTGATGCCTCACCAGCATCTCAGATTCAAACAAAAATCAACCCAGTGCATTCAAACCACCTCCCGATCCTATTGTCAATTGCTTTCCACTGCTTATGAAAAACAGTCAGTGCTCCTTAGTGTAACACTCAAGGTCCCCACGATCAGATTCTATTCTCATCTCTTTCTCTGTTTCCCAGCAAGATCCATGGACCCAGCAACACTGACCCTTGAGACAGACTGGGAATGAGATAGAGCTGGGGTCAAATCCTGACTCATCCACGTACATGCTCTGTGACCTGGGGATAGCTTTGCAGCCCCTCTGAACCTCATATATCAAATGTGAATGGAAATAATAGTACCCACCTCATAGGCATGTTGGGATAAGGGCATGTGATAACATGGGGCAGACTTGGCAAAATGCCTGGCACCGAGTAGCACTCTATAAATAGTAGCTATTATTATTAATAATAAGCATTTAACACCTCCTCTGTGCATAGCTCTGTTCTAGAACTTTTGCTGGAGAATTTATATTCCGCTTCACTGTCCTTGATCGCAAAGTAGGGATGGCCCATTTCTCACCTCTGTGCCAAATTCAGTCTCCAATTCTTTCTCACTGGGACGTCGTAAGCGCCTGGGCCAAGGGGTGGGAATTTCCTGCAGCAATGCACTTTCTGCTTTGGACTAAAAAGTCGAACAGAAAATTATTGCTACATCATGTCAGTGATGCTATGAAAATCTTGGTCACCATCTTAGGAGAAAAATAAATCGTAAAAAATACACGTTATACTTCTTTAAGAGATAAGAACAATGATTTAGAAAAAGGATGTTAAATTCTTCTTAAGTATAATTTTCATCTGTGCCAATATTAAATACTGCATTAACATTTAGAACATGAAAAACAAATTTAACGGTATACAAATCCATGCAGTTTTGAGCAAACAAAGCAAGCTAGACAAGACCAGAAGCATTGCAATCAGCACTGAACAAAATATTCCTGTGGTTTCTCTCACCCTTGCAGCTTGTAATTTCTCCCTCATGCGTTCTCTCATGGAAAATTCTGCAAAGCCTGCTCTGGAAGCTGAAGGAATTGGAGGTAAGCCTAAAACAATACAAGAAAATTACTTTAAAACATTTTTTTTTCCAAAGGGAAGATTAGATTGAAAAATAGCAAAAGAATGTAATTTTATTTTGCAAATTTAGAACTTCACATAAGCAATCATGAGATAATGCTGATAACCGTCCATTTGATGTAATAAGGACATGTCTTGGCTTCTTTAAGACGGACAGTGAAAACCTCAGTCCTATCAAGGCTGTTACATCGACTTAACTAAGAATAAAACAAATGACATTTGACTATTCAAGGCACAGACACACTTACCAATTCAATTACCATTGGGAAGAGGTTCTTGAATTTGTTGATTTGAGAAACAGGCTTGTAGGATGAATGGATGGCTATTGATTTCAGAGTTCAACTTTCAACAGCACTGATAACTTCAGTCAGAGAAACCTTTTCTATGAGAAGTTCTATAGCCCCGGGCTATCTCATACAGACAACACATATTTTGTACATATTATTAAACCTATACATAAATATCATGAAATGTTGTTCAGCTATTTTGTCTAGGGCTCTGTGATAATGTGTTGAATGCAACTTCTCGTCAATCTTATGCCATCCCTGCTAGGAGGGATCACCTGGAACCTTGAAGATGAAGACTCTGAGGCCCTCTGTGATAACTGACTGGCATGACGATTGCACACCTAGGAAGTGGAATGCTTGGGATTTGGTCCCAAATGCTCTACACCATTATGAAAGAGGTGGAAATAGAACAAAGCATTTGGGGGAACAGAATGTTATGCTTGGAGCAGAGAGACTCTACTGGGATGAAGTAGAAGACAAGATTGCAGAAGGAGTTTGGGGTCAAGTCATGGGGAGCCTCTGATGTCACATGAAGGAGTCTGGAATATATTCTCCATGCGGTGGGGATGTCTTGAAGGATGTGGAGAGAGGAGGAAGTGAAGCAGCATTTTCTGAAGCTATTCCTGGGTCTGCAGGTACAGCATGGTTGGGGTGGAGGCACCAGGGACCCCAGCTGGGATACCCTGGTGAGATAATAAAGAGGGAGTCTGTGGGAATAATTGTGAAGACGCCACCAGAAAAATGATGCAGTTGTCCCTAGTGACGACGGCGAGGTAGGGCACTAGTTCTCCCAGCAGTAGCAGCATCTTCTGGGCACTTGGTGGACAGGCAAACACTCAGGCCAGGCCTCAGACGGACTCAGTGAATCAGAACCTGGAGGCGGAGCCACCATCTGGGTGATTTAAAGACACACTCAAGTTGGAGCACCCCCAGTTTAGAGCAAGAAAGAGAAGGTGAAGGTGTCTGAGGTTTTGACTGAGGTGAGTAGGGGTTTGGGGTTCCTGAAAAAGAGAAAAGAGGAGGGAAGCCAGTCTGGGAGATACTGAAGGGGATCACTTTGCAGCTGGAATGAGTCTGAGGTGCTGGCAGGATATGGAAATGTGTGCTTGTCCTGCACCTGAGCTCCGGGAAGGGGTCTAGGCCCCAAGATGAAGACTTAGGAAGCGTTTCTACCGTGGTGATGTTAACGTTTTGAGAAAACCTTTCCCGAAGGAAAGAGTGCAGAGAGAGGAGGCTTCTGACCCTGTAGCCATTGGGTCAAAGAAAAAGAGAAGGCAAGATGATTTATTAGCAGGTGGAAGGAATCGTGGTAGAGAGAGGAAGTGATGACGGGTGGAGGCCGCTGTGCTGGCCCTTCGGCCTCCGCTTACGCAGAAAAGCGATCCTGGGCTTCAGAGCTACTTCTGCAACTTGGCGACTCAGTGCTGAGGCTGGGCTTCCTTCCTTCTGTGTGATAGAGAGATGTAAAATCCTACTTTATCAGGCACCCATCATGCCGTTTCCTCAATGCCTGTAGGAAAGCAGGAAATCATTGTAGTGAAGATCACAGTCTTGCATGTGTGGATTGAGGTTCAAGTTCTTTAGAAGAATCTCCATTAGCTCGATAAAAAGGCCTTTGGCATTGTTTTTCAACTCACGTAAAAAATCAAGCCATTATTTCCTATTTTAAAGATCATCTACCCATGGTAGATCATATCCCCATGTCAAAGTCCCAAGACTTTTCCTGTATCGCGTTTGTCATATTTTGAATTTATATATTTGTGTGGTTATTTGATTAGTACCTCCTTCCTCTCCCAGGTTCTATGGTTTTCAGCCACAAAGGGCGGGCACAGGTAAGTGTCACTAAGTGTGTGTGGACCACCTAGGCCGATAAAGAAGGGCTTCTAGACTGGAACCCCTGGGGCTTGCCCATCCTGTTCTCTGGCTGATTGCTCTCTTTGCTTCTGCCTCCAGAGAGCTGCCCTTTCATAGTTAACAAGGCATGCCTTTGAACGTGAAAAAAAAATCTTGTTTATTTACTCCCATTCCTCCCGCTTTTTTTAAAAGAGATCTAGTTTTTCAAATTGACGTAAAATAGCTATTGCGTACATGGAGCTCATTAGAATAATTTTATGAATTATTCTTTAAAAGAGAGACAAGATATTTTATTTAAACACTATCTCTTCTGACTAAAGAAACCAAAGGGGCTTCTTTAGTATGTATTAGTTTTAAAAAACTTGAAAAATTCTGAAGTGGTAAAAAGTAGTTCTTGCCTGATTTTTTCAAAACTCTGTTAGTGAAAGACATTTGGAGGGTATAAAGATTTCCAAATCTGATCTGTACAACTAGGTGGTGAGGTGTTATCTTCCCAGCTAGAATGTGACCTGCTTGAGAGCAAGGACCATGTTGGTGATTTTTGTACCTGGCACCTTGTAGCACTATATCAATGAAGGAAGACACATGAAGGAACCATGAGGGTGTGAGAGATATTATACTTAAAGAGGGATTTCAAACAAAATAAATGTAATCCTCATTTGGATGAAATCAGATGATGACAACTCTTTTCTTTTTAAGGTAATATTACTACCATGATAACCATGGAAACCAAGTGTACTGATTCACTCCCTTTGACATAATAACTAATAGGGCTTAGGGACTTTCATTTTTATGTTAGTAGTCTATGGCAAACAGAGTGTCTTTAAACAGCTAGAAACACGAAGACAATCCTCATAAGACATTTTTCCGCCTTATTGTCAGTTACTCCACTACATGACTAATCAGCTATGTGGTTCCACACTGACTCTATTTGTCCTGCCCTGGGGCTAAGAAGTGATTTGCCAAACTTGAAAAAGGGTGTGATTTCACATTTACTAAAGAGGCTCTGTGACACAGCTAAGAAAACCTGGCATGCATAAAGTTTCCACAGTATCCAAGAGTGCAGTGAAAATAATTTTTTAAATTATTAAAGATTTGAGTTGAGGACATGCAAGAACTTATGGGTAATGAGAGAATTTCAAGACATTCCATTAAAAATATATACATAATGTCCATTAGTATGAAATATGGATTTCCTTGGCCATGTGGTATTTTTCATCAGAGGCAGCAGGGATTACAAATTCAGCAACACTGCAATGGCTGCTCAGCAAACCCGTGAATCCCAAAGCTTCATTAGCCTCGTGTTGCTTCCAGATCTTCTCCGTGCTGTCAGCTTTTCCTGTCACCCATACTCACTGCACCCTATTTCTCTGTCCTTACGGACTGCATCACAAGATGGACATGTTCCATTTTTCTTTAAAACACTTCCATTATACGTGACCCCTCAGAAAACAAAGTCTTCACTCCACCATCTGGAAGTGCTCCCCTCCTTCCATTACTTTTGCAGACATTCCCACATGTCTTGATAGACCATTTGTTCTGTGAATCACACTGCCCAGACCACAGCTCTCTGTATACATTGGGGTGTACAAGGACTTTCCAAGGACTTGACATAAAATTTGAAATGCAGTTCAGCCAGCCCTCTGTGTCCATGGGTTCTGCATCTGCTGATTCAACCAGGCACGGATAGAAAATATTTGGAAAAAATTCCAGAAAGTTCCAAAAAGCAAGACTTAAATTTACTGCAAACCAGCAACTATTTACATAGCATTGACATTGTATTAGGTATTATAAATAATCAAGACATCTTTTAAAGTACACAGGACGATGTATGTAGGTTATATGCAAATTCTATGCCATTTTATATAAGGGACCTGAGCATCGATGGATTTTGATATCCACAGGGCAGGGTGGGACAGGGAGTGGTCCTGGAACCAATCCCTGTGGATACTGAGGAATGACTAAGTTGGTTGGATTTGAGTTGGTACTATCTGAATTCACAGATTGTCAAATAGGTGAGTGTGCCTATGATTCTTGGTTAATTATCTCACTCTTCTACCTTTCTATTCTAGTTAAAGAATATGTTTCTAAAAGCTTTTATTTATTTATTTTACTTCTTATGATTAATATATATTGAAGAAATTTTACAGTACCTTTATGTCTTCATCAGTTGTGCATTATTGATATTGATAATAAATAACTCAATCAAAAATTCAATTTGTTAAGATGGTGAGCAGTGAAGACTTTTTTAAAAGCTATTTTTTATTAGTTATCTATTTTGTGTATATACGTCAATCCCAATCTCCCAATTCATTCCACCACCACCACTTTCCCCCTTTGGTGTCCATACGTATGTTCTCTACATCTGCGTCTCTATTTCTGCCTTGCAAACCGGTTCATCTGTATCGTTTTCCTAGATTCCACATATATGCGTTTAATATACAATATTTGTTTTTCTCTCTCTGACTTACTTCACTCTGTGTGACAGTCTCTAGGTCCACCCACATCTCTAGAAATGACCCAATTACGTTCCTTTTTATGGCTGAGGAATATTCCATTGTATATATATACCATATCTTCTTTTTCCATTCGTCTGTTGATGGGCAGACAAATTTATGCTGCTTCCATGACCTGGCTATTGTAAATACTTCTTCAATGAACACTGGGATGCATGTATCTTTTTGAATTATGGTTTTCTCTGGGGATATAGGCCCAGTAGTGGGGTTGCTGGGTCATATGGTAATTCTATTTTTAGTCTCTTAAGGAACCTCCATACTGTTCTGCAAAGGGGCTATATCAATTTACATTCCCACCAACAGTGCAAGAGGGTTCCCTTTTCTCCACACCCTCTCCAGCATTTGTTGTTTGTAGATTTTCTGATGATGCCCATTCTAATCAGTGTGAGGTGATACCTCATAGTAGTTTTGATTTGCATTTCTCTACTAATTAGTGATGTTGAGCAGCTTTTAATGTGCCTCATGGCCATCTGCATGTCTTCTTTGGAGAAATGTCTATTTAGGTCTTCTGCCCATTTTTGGATTGGGTTGTTTGTTTTTTTAATATTGAGCTGCATGAGCTGTTTATATATTTTGGAGATTAATCTTTTGTCCATTGATTTGTTGGCAAATATTTTCTCCCATTTTGAGGGTTGTCTTTTTGTCTTGTTTATAGTTTCCTTTGCTGTGCAAAAACTTTTAAGTTTCATTTGGTCCCATTTGTTTATTTTTGTTTTTATTTCCATTACTCTAGGAGGTGGGTCAAAAAAGATCTTGCTGTGATTTATGTCACAGAGTGTTCTGCCTATGTTTCCCTCTAAGAGTTTTATAGAATCCAGTCTTATATTTCGGTCTTTAATCCATTTTGAATTTATTTTTGTGTATGGTGTTAGGGAGTGTTCTAATTTCATTCTTTTACATGTAGCTGTCCAGTTTTCCCAGCACCACTTATTGAAGAGACTGTCTTTTCTCCATTGTATATCCTTGCCTCCTTTGTCATAGATCAGTTGACCATCGGTGCGTGGGTTTATCTCTGTGCTTTCTATCCTGTTCCATTGATCTATATTTCTGTTTTTGTGCCAGTATCATATTGTACTGTAGCCTTATAGTATAGTCTGAAGTCAGGGAGTCTGATTCCTCCAGCTCTGTTTTTTTCCCTCAAGATTGCTTTGGCTATTTGGGGTAATTTTTGTCTCCATACAGATTTTAAGATTTTTTCTAGTTCTGTAAAAAATGCCATTGGTAATTTGATAGGGATTGCATTGAATCTGTAGATTACTTTGGGTAATATAATCATTTTCACAATATTGATTATTCTAATCCAAGAACATGGTATATTTCTCCATCTGTTTGTGTCATCTTTGATTGCTTTCAACAGTGTCTTATAGTTTTCTGAGTACAGGTCTTTTACCTCCTTAAGTAGGTTTATTCCAAGATATTTTATTTTTTTGTTGCAGTGGTGAATGGATTATTTCCCTGATTTCTCTTTCTGATCTTTCATTGTTAGTGTATAGGAATGCAAGAGATTTCTGTGCATTAATTTTGTATCCTGCAACTTTACCAAATTCATTGACTAGCTCTAGTAATTTACTGGTGGCATCTTTAGGATTCTCTATGTATAGTATCATGTCATCTGCAAACAGTGACAGTTTCACTTCTTTTCCAATTTGTATTCCTTTTATTTCTTTCTCTTCTCTGATTGCTGAGGCTAGGACTTCCAGAACTATGTTGAATAATAGTGGCAAGAGTGGACATCCTTGTCTTGTTACAGATCTTAGAGGAAGTGGTTTCAGTTTTTCACCATTGAGAATGATGTGTTGCTGTGGTTTTGTCATATATGGCCTTTACTATGTTGAAGTGGGTTCCCTCTATGCCCACTCTCTGGAGAGTTTTTATCATAAATTGGTGTTGAATTTTGTCAAAAGCTTTTTCTGCATCTGTTGATATGATCATACGGTTTTTATTCTTCAGTTTGTTAATATGGTGTATCACATTGATTGATTTGTGTATATGAAGAATCCTTGGCAACTCTGGGACAAATCCTACATAACCATGGTGTATGATCCTTTTTAAGTGTTGTTGGATTCTGTTTGCTAGTATTTTGTTGAGGAGTTTTGTATCTGTATTCATCATTGATACTGGTCTGTAATTTTCTTTTTTTGTAGTATCTCTGCCTGGTTTTGATATGAGTGTGATGGTGGCCTCATAGAATGAGTGTGGGAGTGTTCCTTCCTCTGCAATTTTTTGGAAGCATTTGAGAAGGATGGGTGTTAACTCTTCTCTAAATGTTTGATAGAATTCACCTGTGAAGCCATCTGGTCCTGGACTTTTGTTTATTGGAAGATTTTTAATCACATTTTCAATTTCATTACTTGTGATTGGTCTGTTCATATTTTCTATTTCTTCCTGGTTCAGTCTTGGAAGGTTATGCATTTCTAAGAATTTGTCCATTTCTTCCAGGTTGTCCATATTATTTGCAAAGAGTTGCTTGTAGTAGTCTCTTAGGATGCTTTGTATTTCTGCGGTGTCCGTTGTAACTTCTTTTTCATTTCTAATTTTATTGATTTGAGTCCTCTCCCTCTTTTTCTTGATGAGCTTGGCTAAAGGTTTATCAATTTTGTTTATTTTCTCAAAGAACCAGCTTTTAGTTTTATTGATCTTTGCTATTGTTTTCTTTGTTTCTATTTCATTTATTTCTGCTCTGATCTTTATGATTTCTTTCCTTCTACTAACTTTGGGTTTTGTTTGTTCTTCTTTCTCTACTTCTTTTAGGCATAAGCTTAGATTGTTTATTTGAGATTTTTCTTGTTCCTTGAGGTAGGATTATATTACTATAAACTTCCCTCTTAGAACTGTTTTTGCTGCATCCCATAGGTTTTGGATTGTCGTGTTTTCATTGTCATTTTGACTCTAGGTATTTTTTGATTTCTTCTTTGAGTTCTTCAGTGATCTCTTGGTTATTCAGTAACATATTGTTTAGCCTCCATGTGTTTGTGTTGTTTATGTTATTTTACCCTGTAATTTATTTCTAATCTCATAGTGTTGTGGTCAGAAAAGATGCTTGATATGATTTTAATTTTCTTAAATTTACCAAGGCTTGATTTGTGACCCAAGATATAATCTAACCCGGAGAATGTGCCATGTGCACTTGAGAAGAAAGTGTAATCTGCTGTTTTCAGATGGAATGTCCTATAAATATTAATTAAATCTATCTGGTCTATTGTGTCATTTAAAGCTGCGATTCCTTATTAATTTTCTGTCTGGATGACCTGTCCATTGGTGTAAGTGGGGAGTTAAAGTCCCTCACTGTTACTGTGTTACTATTGATTTCCTCTTTTATAGCTGTTAGCATTTGCCGTATGTATTGAGGTGCTCCTATGTTGGGTGCATATATATTTATAATTGTTATATCTTCTTCATGGGTTGAACCCTTGATCATTATGTCGTGTCCTTTCTTCTTTCTTATAACATTCTTTATTTTAAAGTCTATTTTATCTGACATGAGTATTGCTACTCCAGCTTTCTTTTGATTTCCATTTCATAGAGTATCTTTTTCCATCCCCTCACTTTCAGTCTGTATGTGTTCCTAGGCCTGAAGTGGGTCTCTTGCAGACAGCATATATATGGGCCTTGTTTTTGTATCCCTTCAGCAAGCCTGTGTCTTTTGGTTGGAGCATTTAATCCGTTCACATTCAAGGTAGTTATAGATATGTATGTTCCTATTTCCATTTTATTAATTGTTTTGAGCTTGTTTTTGTAGGTCCTTTTCTCTTCTTGTGTTTCCCAGTTAGAGAAGTTCCCTTAGCATTTGTTGTAGAGCTGGTTTGGTGGTGCTGAATTCTCTTAGCTTTTGCTTATCTGTAAAGCTTTTGACTTGTCCATCAAATCTGAATGAGATCCTTGCCGGGTAGAGTAATCTGGGTTGTAGTTTCCTCCCTTTCATCACTTTAAATATATCGTGTCACTCCCTTCTGGCTTGTAGAGTTTCTACTGAAAAATCAGCTGTTAACCATAAGGGAGTTCCCTTGTATGTTATTTGTTGTTTTTCCCTTGTTGCTTTTAATAATTTTTCTCTGCCTTAATTTTTGTCAATTAGATTACTGTGTGTCTCGGCATGTTTCTCCTGCCTGGGACTCTCTGCGCTTCTTGGACTTGGGTGGCTATTTCCTTTCCCATGTTAGGGAGTTTTCGACTTTAATCTCTTCAAATAATTTCTTGGGTCCTTTCTCTCTCTCTTCTCCTTCAGGGACTCCTATAATGTGAATTGGTGCATTTAATGTTATCCCAGATGTCTCTTAAGCTCTCTTCATTTCTTTTCATTCGTTTTTCTTTATTCTGTTCAGCAGCAGTGTATTCCACCATTCTGTCTTCTAGGGCAATTATCCATTCTTCTGCCTCAGTATTCTGGTATTGATTCCTTCTAGTGTATTTTTCATTTCAGTTATTGTATTGTTCATCTCTGTTTGTTTGTTCTTTAATTCTTCTAGGTGTTTGTTCTTTAATTCTTCTAGGTCTGTGTTAAACATTTCTTGCATCCTCTCGATCTTTGCCTCCATTCTTTTTCCGAGGTCCTGGACCATCTTCACTATGATTATTCTAAACTCTTTTTCTGGAAGGTTGCCTATCTCCACTTCATTTAGTTGTTTTTCTGGGGTTTTATCTTGTTCCTTCAACTGGTACAGAGTCCTCTGCCCTTTCATTTTGTCTATCTTTCTGTGAAAGTGGTTTTCATTCCACAGGCTGCAGGATTGTAGTTCTTCTTGCTTCTGCTGTCTGCCCTCTGGTGGATGAGGCTATCTAAGAGGCTTGTGCAAACTTCCTGATGGGAGGGACTGGTGGTGGGTAGAGCTGGGTGTTGCTCTGGTGGGCAGAAATCAGTAAAACTTTAATCTGCTTGTCTGCTGATGGGTGGGGCTGGGTTCCCTCCCTGTTGGTTGTTTGTCCTGAGGTGACCCAACACTGGAGTCTACCTGGGCTCTTTGGTGGGGCTAATGGTGGACTCTGGGAGGGCTCACAGCAAGGAGTACTTCCCAGAACTTCTGCTGCCAGTGTCCTTGTCCTCACGGTGAGCCACAGCCACCCTCTGCCTCTGCAGGAGACCCTCCAACACTAGCAGGTAGGTCTGGTTCAGTCTCCTATGGGGTCACTGCTCCTTCCCCTGGGTCCCAATGCGCACACTACTTTATGTGTGCCCTCCAAGAGTGGAGTCTCTATTTCTCCTGGTGCTGTTGAAGTCCTGCAGTCAAATCCTGCTAGCCTTCAAAGGCTGGTTCTCTGGGAATTCCTCCTCCTGTTGCTGGACCCCGAGGTTGGGAAGCCTAATGTGGGGCTCAGAACCTTCACTCCAGTGGGTGGACTTCTGTGGTGTAATTGTGCGCCACTTTGTGAGTCACCCATCCAGCAGTTATGGGATATGATTTTATTGTGATTGCACCACCCCCTACCATCTCATTGTAGCTTCTCCCTTGTCTTTGCATGTGGGGTATATTTTTTGGTAAGTTCTAGTGTCTTCCTGTCGATGACTGTTCAGCAGTTAGTTGTGATTCTGGCACTCTCACAAGAGGGAGTGAGTGCACGTCCTTCTACTCCACCATCTTGAACCAATCTCAATAAAAGATTTTTTAACATAGTAATATATTATTTAAAATTCTGTGGGGGAAATGGAATGAAGGAGTTAGAGAAGAAAAGGGAATGATGTGAAATTCTAACTGTTCAGGGAGAGTTTGTTTATTATTTTGAAACAGATAATGGTGGTTCTCAAATCAATATGCCATTTAGATTCCTTTGGATGCTTTAAAAGTGACATAAGAGTTTTATTTTAAAACATTAATATTTACAATATGACATCAATAAAATCTTTTGTAAATATTTAAAAGCATGATAAAGACTCTTGATGGCAAGTTACATATAAGCATCATTCTTGTAGTGATCATGGACAAAAGGGTTGGGAGTACACTGGCCTGAACTGGCTTTTCACTCTTGCCTCTCTCCTCCCATGATAAATAATTGCCCACTGTTGTAAAATTCCAGGGATAGAATGTAAATATGGAGTTGAGGGGTAAGGAGAGCATAGGATGGAAGCCAGCTTGACTTCAGTAGGAAAACTTGGAGAGGAGCAGAGGTAACAATCTTAAAGCCTTGAGAGGAAAAACGTAATGAGTGAGACAATCAGTTGGACTGTCCCCAACTTCTAACCTACTTCACTTGGATGTAAGAGCTTGGGATACCTTTTCAGCCTTAGCAAACCTCTGTCAACACATGACTTCCTCAGCAGTCAGGCAGGAAAAACTCAGCATTAGAAAAGGGCCTGAGGTCAGTGGTGGTTGTCCCTAGGGTATAAGAATGTGAGTGATTATTTTCTCCTATTTCCTTCTCCAGATTTTCTAATTTCATTAAATGGATGAGTATCATTTGTGGAAATTTTACTACACAAAATGGAGTTCAAAACAGGCTGAGAACTGCAAGCTCTGCCCTGAGTTCCAGCCCTAGCACTGCTGAGAGCTCACCTGTGCTGAGGGTCTGCAGGGAGTTCTTTGGTCAATTTCTTCATGGGTTTGGCTTGTTGCTCAGTGCTACCACCCCAAAAAATCCAATTAATAATGTATAAAAATTTAAACAGACATTTTACTAAGATGATATACAAAAGGCTAACAAGCATATGAAAAAATACTCCATATCATTAATCACTAGGGAAATACAAGTTAAAAGCACAACGAAATACCACTGTATACACATTATAAAGGCTAAAATTGAAGACAGATAATATCAATTGTTGGCAAGGAAGTGAGAAACTGGAACTCTCACAAACTGTTGGTGGGAAAGTAAAATGATACAGCCAGTTTGTAAAACAGATCAGCACTTTCTTATAAAGTTAAATATACATTTATCATATGACCCAGTTCATAGAAGCATTATTTATAATATCCCCAAACTGGAAATAATCCAAATATTCATCAACAGGTGGACGAATAAATAAAATGTAGTATACCCATATGATGGAATATAATTCAGCAGTAAAAAGGAAAAAAATGTGGATATATGCTACAATGCTTATAAATCTCAAAAACATGCTAAGTGAAAGAAGTCAGACACAAACCCCTACATATTATATGGTCCTATTCACATGAAATGTCTAGAAAAGGCCTATTTATAGGAATATAAAGCAAATCACTGTTTGTCTAGGGCTGGGGGTGGGAGTGGCTGCAAACAGGCATAAAGGAACTTTTTGGGATGATGAAAATGTTCTAAAACTGGATGGTGGCGATGGCTGCACAGGTCTACAAATTTACTAAAAATCATTGAATCGTATACTTACAATGGGTGAATTTTATGATATGCAAATTATACTTCAATAAATCTATTAAAAATGCAGGCTGTCTTATGTGATATGCAAAAGTGGGTGTTAAGTTGGTAGTTGCATATTTAGTCTGAAAGAAGCCCAGACTGGAGATAAAAGTTGGGGACTGCTCAGTTATACATACGATAGCTATATGATAGAATTTAAAGTCTTGAGATGACTGAGAGAATGAGTGTTGACAAAGATAAGGGGACTGAGCACTGAGCTTGGGGGCTCCAAGATTTAGAGGCTGGGGTGTAAGAACTAGCAAGGAGATGGAGAGGTCCAGCCAGCAAGGGAGAAGGAAAACCAGGAGAGTGGTGTCCGGGGAGCCATGTACATAAGAGGAGAGAGTGTGAGCTGCAGGGAACGCGACTGAAAGTCAAGGACGGTAAAGATGAAGGACTGACTATAGAACTTAGCAAATGTGTGGTTCGTGGGGACCTCAACAAGGAGAATTTTGACAGGGAGGGGGATGTGAATTAGAGGAGTAGGTTCAAGATTGGAGCCAGGATGGGAACAGACGACTCTGGAGGAATTTTGCTATAAAGGAGTTTTTGGGAAAATTTCTTTCCTTATAACTAATAATAATGATGGGTCTGTTTTATATTCTTTGTATTCGTTTATGAGATGGTCAGTCAGGTGGGGCACAAGAGGAGACAGAGGAGAGGCTCAGGAAACAAAGTTGATCATGAACTCTCAGGTTCTGCAGCCAGGGGGCAGGACATGCCACGCAGGGCACATGGAAAGACACCAGCGTGGTCAGGAGCAGAAGATAGGAGGGGCTGAGAGCTCAGCTCACGGCCTTTCTTGCGATTTCTGAGGGAAAGACAGGGCAAGGTAAGCAGTTTAGGGTTGGTGGGTTCGAGTGGTTCTGGGGGGGCTCTAAGCTATAGGGGTGGTCCCTAGTTGCCTGGTACCTGGCCCTGGGATGATCCAGGCAGAGGAGTTTTGCTTCCTGGGGTTGTACTGATGCCGAAAGCTCAGGTTCTCTGCACTGGTGCCAGAACGAATCTGAGAGACAGAGTTCTGGGTGAAGTAGAAGAAGATAGCTTTATTGCTTTGCCAGGCAAAGGGGGCCACAGCAGGCTCCTGCCTCAAAAAACTATGTGTCCCAACCCCGGAGGATTTGATGAGAAGTTTTATAGCAATAGCTCAGGGGGGATGTTGTTGACAAGATTAGGATGTGTGAAGGGCTTGCACTCCCTTAATCTCATCTCAGGTGCTCAGTCTCCTAATCTTGAGCTTTTTTGGTCCCTTTCGTCTTCCCTCAGGTGGTTTCTTGGCTGCTCTTCCATTGATTACCAACAGTTCGAATACACACTTTGGAACTCAGGGACAGTCATGGAGGCTGGAGTCTTGCCTACAAGAAACAGGGGACAAAAAAGGCCTCCATGCCCAGGCATCCCACAGGGCCTCCGCTCAGTTTCAGTACTGGCCAGACATGTAGGGCTCTTGATTGGTTATTTTACATTAAAGTCATGCTCCAGCCCTGGCTCTTTGCTATCTCTAACAATTGGCTACTGTCTCCCCAACCAGAAAGGTTTTTTTGTTTTTGTTTTTTGTTTTGTTTGTTTGTTTGGGTGCTTTTTTTTAAGATGTCAAAAATCATAATATCCAGAAAAAAATTGTATTGAATACAGCATACAATTTATTTTTACTTAGATAAATATTTTACTTAGCACTGTAATTTAGTCCCCCAAGTACCGTGTGAGGTAGTAAACTCCAGTGTTGGTGAACTTTTGATATTTCCTACATTCCCCAGTGTGCACCCTCTGACTAGAATGTTCTTTACTGCTGGGCTCCAAGGTAACTCCCAAGACCAACTCCTTTGGGCCATTCTCCTCTTGTCTTATACTGAACTTTATAACATTTGTTTCCTGGGTCAGTCTCTCCAGGTCTTGGTGACTTTTAAAAAGTATGCCTAAAATAGGTGATCTATTTCCTTTCATTTGCATCAAATTTCACTGGATTCTGAACTTTATTTTCAACTAATACTGAGAAATTGGCTCTGAATTGATGCTTTAACCAGAGAAACTAACAGGAATGAATGGAAAACAGATGTCAATAATGAAGAAACTTATGTTCATAAGAAACTGCTTAACATTCAATAGTTCCTCCCTTAAGAGATGGTGCAAGTTGGAATCGTGGGGGAAATGTGTGTACTTTTTTCCTAGATGTTTATTTGATTGGGAGCTATGTCCCTATTCGGTGAAATGCTTTCTGTATTTGGAAAGTCATGACTATGTATATGTTTGAAAAGCAGATTAGAAGTCAAAGCTTTCAGTGCATGGATCTACACTGCTGTTCATCAGGGAGATGGCCCCTCTGGGCGTGTGCCTGGTGCAGTGCGGGAGGCCATGTCTTCTAGGGTGCTGGTATCTGAGCATCTGACTACAGTCTGGACTTGACAACACTTGGAGCCCTGCAGGAATGCTATAGGATAGAGAGGGTCATGGGTTCAAGGGCAGAGGCTGGGGTGGTAGCACTGAGCAACAAGCCAAACCCATGAGAGGTTTGGGGAATGAACCATCAAGAGGGAGTCAAAGATTTGGATTCAGGTGAGCAGACTTGGTTGGAAGGATGTGGTGGGTGTGGTATGGGGGTAGTAAGTGAGCATACAGAAACCAGAGCATGGCCGTCAGTAAAATACAGAGAGCACTGTACCTTCCCTGGGCAACTGTAAACCATTCTCTTTAAAGACCAATCAGAGTTAAGATTTGCTGGTATAGAATGATGCTGTAGTGCAGCAATTAAGAACACGGGTTCACTTAGTATGATAATCTGAGGGAACTATATTCAATATCCTGGTTTATCAAACCATAGTGGAAAAGAATATGAAAAAGAATATATATATATGACAAACACTTTGCTGTATAGGAGAAATTAACACAACATTGCAAATCAACTATACTTCAATGAAATAAATTAAAAAAAAAGAAAAAAAAAGAACACAGGTTCCTGAGGTCTGTAGACTGGAGTTTGAGTTCTGGCTCCACCACCTCTAGCTGTTGGTTCTCTCTGAACCTTAGTTTCCTAAATTATAAAACAATGCCTGATGACAGGACTGTTCTGAGTAATGTAATGCATGTAAAGACCTCAGCATGGTGCCAGCCATATCATAACACTCAAAAGAGGTAATTATTTTTGTTAGTTATTTAGCATCAAGTTCTTCCAGCTGGAGAAGGCGACTAGGTATGTGCCAGACCCTTTGTGAGGTGCTTTCTGTGTATCATCTGATTTCACTGTCATAACAGCTGCACGAAGCCAAGACTTTTATGATCCTCGTTTTTATCAATATAAACGAGGCTCCTGTGGCTGAGGGAGACTGGTCTGCTCCTCAAGGTCCCAGGACTGAAAGTAGTAATGAGTAGTAGTGAGTCTGATTTCAGTTTCTATGGGTTTCAAGGAATGTTTGCTGACTTGAAATGTTGTTTATTTCTCTTAATCTTGGGCAATGTACTGGGATATGAGTAAGAAAGAGAATGAGGAATCTTGATGGAAATCTTATCAGAAAGCTTTCTGTGTGCCTCAGAACATGGTATTAAGCTCTCAGGGTTCAAGGCTGTCAGATTTATCATCTGGTTTTCTCCCTCCCTTCCTTCCTTCCTCCCTTCCTCCCTCCCTCCCTCCCTCCCTCCCTTTCTTCCTTCCTTTTCTCTCTCTCTCTCTCTCTCTCTTTCTGAGGGAGAGGAGGATGCCTCAGGTAAACCAATAAGTGCTTAGAGAAGAAAAATACAATGAAATCATATGAGCTTAAAAAGTTCCACAGCTTTCTTAGCATAAACTTTCTTGCTTGAGATAGGGAAACCACCGAATCCGAGGTTTTTGCCTAGAAAAATGTAGGTAAGTAGCATTTATAAAATGGGCATGAGAGACAGCCTCTTGAACCATTTAGTAGTCTTAGCCCAAGTTGGGGGGGTGGGAGGTGCCAGGATGGTTCCACATATGAAAATCAATCAGTGTAATACACCTCATTACTGGAACAAAGGACAAACACCACATGATCATCTCAATTGATACAGAAAAAGCATTTGACAAAATTCAACATTCTTTTATGATAAAAAAACATTCGACAAACTAGGAATAGAAGGAAATTACTTCAACATGGTAAAGGCCATATATGAAAAGCCCACAACTTACATTATACTCAGTGGTGAAAAACTGAAAGCATCTCCTCTAAGATCAGAAACAAGGCAGGGATGTCCCCCCGCCCCCAACTTTACTTCTATTCAACATAGTACTAGAAATCCAAGCCAGAGCAATTAAGCAAGTGCTATAAACAGAATGTTTGTGTCCTCCCCGAATTCATATGTTGAAGTTTATGCCCCAGTGTGATGCTATTTGGAGATGGGGCCTTTGGGAGGTGATTAGGTCATAAGGGTGGAACTTTCATGAATGGGACTAGTTCCCTTATGAAAAAGACCCTAGGGCTTCCCTGGTGGCGCAGTGGTTGAGAGTCCGCCTGCCGATGCAGGGGACACGGGTTCGTGCCCCGGACCGGGAGGATCCCACATGCCGCGGAGCGGCTGGGCCCGTGAGCCATGGCCGCTGAGCCTGCGCGTCCGGAGCCTGTGCTCCGCAACGGGAGAGGCCACAACAGTGAGAGGCCCACGTACCACAAAAAAAAAAAAAAAAAGACCCTAGAGAGCTTCTACGCTGCCCCTTCTACCATGTGAGAACACAGCAAGAAGACAGCCACTTATGAACCGAAAAGCAGGCCCTCCTTACAAGACACCAGATCTGCTGGTGCCTTTATCTTTGACTTTTCAGGCTCCAGAACTATGAGAAACAAAATTTCTGCTGCTTATAAGCCACCCAGTCTATAGTGTTTTATATTAACAGAGCAAACAGACTAAGACAGTAAGAAAAAGTTACAAAAGGTATCCAGATTGGGAAGGAAGAAGTAAAATTATCTCTGTTTGCAGAAGACATTGTCTTATGTAGAGAAAACCTTAAAGAGTCCCCTCCCACACACAAAAAATGTTGAAACGAATAAGCAAATTCAGCAAAGTTCCAGCACAGAAAATCAATATGTAAAATCAGGTGTGTTTCTATCCACTAACAGTGAAACATCTAAAAAGGAAGCTAAGAAAACAATTCCATTTACAATAGCATGAAAAGAGTAAAACACTTAAGAATTAACTTAACCAAAGAGGCAAAAGACTTGTATGCTGTAAACTATAAAAAACTGTTGAAAAAATTTAAAGAAGACACAAACAAATGGAAAGTCACTCCATGTTCATAGATTGGAAAACTTAATATTGTTAAAATGTCAATACTACCCAAGGCAATTAACAGATTTAATGCAATCCCTATCACAATCTTAATGGCATTTTTCTTATGAAAAGAAAAGTTCATCCTAAAACTCACATAGAATATTAAGTTTCCCTGAAATAGCCAAACCAGTTTTGAAAAACAACAGAATTGGAGGCTCAGGTGTCCTGATTTCAAAGCATATTATAAAGCTACATCCATTAAAGCAGTGTGGTACTGGCATAAAGACAGACATATAGACCAATGGGATAGAATAGAGAACCCAGAAGTAAAACCATGTGTATGTGGTCAAATAATCTTCAACAAGGATGCCAAGACCACTCAATGGGGAAAATACAGTATCTTCAATAAATGGTGTTGAGAAACTGGCTATCCATGTGCAAAAGAATGAAGTTGACCCTTACCTTACACAATAAACTCAGAAAGGATTAAAGACCTAAATGTGAGACCTAAAGTTATAAAACTCCTAGAAGAAAACACAGAGGAAATCTTCATGACATTGAGTTTGTTAATGACTTCTTGGATGTGACACCAAAAGCACAGGCAACAAAGGCAAACACAGACAAATGGGACCACCTCAGACTTAAAAACTTCTTCACACCAAAGGACACAACCAATAGAATACAAAGACCAACTGTGGAATGGGAGAAAATATTTGCAGTTCCCTTCGGATCTAATTTCCTTCTTCTTCCTCTTTCTCACTGTCTATCAACCACTCTGGTATCCTTGTTCCTCAAACACACCAAGCACACTCTTGCTTTAAGGCCACTTTCCTCAGGGGTCTCACATTTCCTTCAGGCCTCTGCACAAACATCTTCTCACTGGAGAGGGCTTCCCCTGATGACCTTTCATAAAACAGCAACACTCCTCTCGCCTCCACTGTAGTCCAGTCCAGCCAATTCTTTATGTTTCTCTGTAGCACTTCTCACCTCTGGCCATACTGTATATTTATCATATTTTTTTTGATTTGCTTTCTCTTTTTCCCTCTAACCCCCCAGCTGGAATATAAACTCTGTGGGGGTATTAAGGCCTTTTATTCTTGTCCCTACTTTGCAGATAAAGAAACTGAAGTTTAAGGAGGTGGGGAAACTTGCCCAAGCAAGTAAGAAAGTAACAGGTATAGACTGGTACACACACTTGTCTGACGCCAAAGACCGAGGCCTTAATGGATACAACTGTACTGCTTTTCTGTCACAAGCTTAATAAAGAGATGGGTGGAGAGCTTTCTGAGTGGGCACCAAAGCCTGGGAATGCCCAGGTGGCCACAAGGCATTCAGAGGCCAGTAGCAGTCAACCAGGGTGGAAGCATATTGGAGAAGAGTGGGAGTAGAATTGGAAAGGGCCAGATCACATAGGGTCTCAGAACTCAGAACAAATAAGAGTGTGGATTTTATGCGATGCTTATTACAGATTTCTGAGTATAGTTTTAAAGAAAGATGAATGTGGTGGTTTAAATATATGCCCATAAATTTCTTTGATACACCTCTCTTTAAAGGTGGAGCCAAATTTCCCTCTCCCTGAAGATGGGCTGGACTTAGTTTCCTGCTAAGTGGGTGGGTGATTTCCTAGGCAAGGTCCTATAAGACACGGCTGCTCCTGGACGCACTATTTTCTGCACACACTCGGGTGTTTTAGAGCCCTGTGTTTGGAGTCCTCTCCTACCAACACTCTACCACGGAGACACCTGCACATCCTCTATTGCTTCTGCTCTGTGCCTTGCCCTTCCTGTCTCAGGTCGAGACTCCTCGTGTTGCTCATTCCTTGCACTCTCGCTCTAACGTGTGTTGACATACTGAATGAGACCTATTCTGCTCTCTTGACCACATGGCTGACTTTCTGCTGGTCTTGACCTCTCGTTTCTAACTGATGCCTGTCTACCCAGGCTTCTAATCCATCAGGTGCCCCCACCTCACTCCCAGGGATTTTCTCTACATCTTGGTCCACCAGTGCTGCCAAATCAGCAACAGCCTCCAGCTCTGCCCTGAGCTGCCCAGCGACCGGCTGGTCATGACCTTGCTCAGGCAGGCACATCTTAGCCTTGTACTGTTCTTTCCTTCTTCAAATCATAAATTGTGTTTTTTATTTTTTCCTTTTGGACTAATGCATAGATTGTCTATTATCTCACTCTAACACACCTTAGTTACTGTGTATTTATTTAAAATACTAGTGCATACTATTTACATATTTAAAATTGTGCACACTATTTAAAATATTTCCACATCCTTTTCTTGATTTGATCTTTACAATCACCCCCATGGTGACAGTGAAGAGTATTTCCCCCATTTTAGGAAGAAGGAAAGAATTCACTTTTCATTATGCTACAGAGCCTTTATTACTGGCCATGCTCTCTGACATTTTTTTTTCTCTTGATTTTAAAACAACTACTTAAATATTCAATAGTTGTGCTATGGACGGAATTGTGTCTCCACAAAATTCATACACTGAAGCCCTAACCCTCAATGTGACTATATTTGGAGACAGGGCCTCTAAGGAGGTAATGAAGGTTAAACGAGGTTATATGGTGGGGCCCTAATATAATAGGATTAGCATTCTTATAGGAAGAGACACCAAAGTGAGCACACAGGGAGATGCCAGCTGCCTACAAGCCAGGAAGAGAGGACTCACTGGAAAGTGACCACACGGGCACCCTGATCTTAGACTTCCAGCCTCCAGAATTGTGAGAAAATAAATGTCTGTTGTTGGAGCCACCCAGTCTATGGTATATTTTGTTACGGCAGCCTGAGCACACTAAGACAAACTGTAATCTTCAATAATGAATAATTTTACCCATTTAGAAAATGAAGCAACTATATGGGATAAAGTTTGGTTCTATTTTACTAATTTGTAACAGTTCTACTGTGTTATTGCTCTTGGATGGGAACCACATTTTTCTTAGGGTTGGACTTCAGATGAACTTGCTTCCAAAGCCCTCTAATTTCCAATAGTTACTTTATTCCCCAGCTCAGCTGCAGAAAAATAGAGTAATAATTATGTAATAATTATGTAACAATTGAAAAGTGTAACATGCCTTCTTCTCTGATCTAATCCACTGTTCAAGAAAAGCAACAAGTGAGGGGTAATAATTTTCCCTACAATGAGCAGAGAATGAATGATGGTCACTGTGATGGGGAAAAGTAATGCTGTAGAATACAGGCCACAGTTCCTGGAGGGGGAAGGGAGTGTTGTGTGTGTGTGTGTGTGTGTGTGTGTGTGTGTGTGTGTGTGTGTTGGGGGGTGGGCTGAGGGATGGATAAGAGAAGGGGTCCTCGAGGGGCAGGATCTCCGAGAGCCTCAGAAACATCCTCAGGTTTTCCAACATCTGATTCTAGTACTATTTCATTGATAAATATGCCTTCCTATTTCACCCACCCTGGAATGTCTACCTATTTGATTATTTGCACCATTTCTATTTCAATGAATGCTTCAAAATTCTGTGGTTATGTAAATATGTCCTGGGGTTGTGTCCTGTCTCCCAGAGAGAGGTGAACTTAGAAATTGCCTAGAATTGGGGTAAAATGCTGTGGAGGGCGGTGGACGTGTACAAAAAATAATACCCATGCAAAATCCCCACGATTCTCTGTGCTGATCCCAGGAGGCAATTAATACTGGTTGACAGAACTTACTCCGTGGGCCTCGTCGGCTCGTCATGCCCAGGAGGTGAGTGTCAGAACCTTCCTGCACGGGCTCCTGCTGGTCGTCTGGATGGGATTTTTTAGACACCATTTCCTTGGGGCCAGCAACCGATAGCTGTGGGCAGATGGTCAGAGGTTGTGAATCTCAGGGCTTCGGTTGACTCAGATGCTATCTCAGGATGAGGTGGGTCACTTAGCAAGGGGACAGGCCTTAATCCTCTTCAGATCTAGATAACTGTGGTCTGTGTCACCTGAGTCACTGCGGTCATGATCACCTATCCCCACAGGAAGCAGTGTTGATCCTGATTTTCTCTAAGAGGTTTCTTGGGGAGATGACCCAGGTGGCGCAGTGACTTCCCTGGTGGCGCAGTGGTTAGGAGTCTGCCTGCCAATGCAGGGGATGCAGGTTCGTGCCCTGGTCTGGGAAGATCCCACATGCCACAGAGCAACTAAGCCCATGTGCCACAACTACTGAGCCTGTGCACCTAGAACCCATGCTCCACAACAAGAGAGGCCACCGCAATGAGAAGCCCATGCACTGCAATAAGGAGTGGCCCCCCACTCACCACAACTAGAGAAAGCCCGTGAGCAGCAGCGAAGACCCAACGCAGCCAAAAAATAAAATAAAGAAATGAATTTAAAAATAAATTTAAAAAAATGAGTATTTTCACTTTTTCTAGGTTTAACGTGTAGAGCTCTGTAGAAATTTGGAGGAAAAGAGAAACAGGAAAATCACAACCAAACTATTTGATCCCAGCTCCAACTCATTTGGAAATAGCTGTCAAAGTGTCCCTGGTTAATCCAGGGCAAAGAACAGCCTCTGATTCCTTCCCCAAACTCTCAGAGGAGGGCAGACTGGTGAGCAGAAGTGGAAGTGGAGGCCCCAGGTGAGTGATGGCCTTTGGGCCAGACAAAGGCTTGCCTCCAAACTCAGATTTACCATGGGACTCGAGCGAGTTATTGAACTTCCTAACTTCCTTCCTCACCCGTAAAAGAAGGGAAATAAAAATAGCCCATTCACTGAGATGCTGCTATGTATAGGCACTTTGTAAAGCACAGACAGTCTGACTTAAATAAATGGCCTGGAGTGGACCTGACGCATTTGACTTAAAAAAAAAAATCCCCAAGTGATTCTGAAGTGCCGCAGGGGTTAAGAAACACTATCCAGATTTCTCACAAAGCTCCAAAGACTGCATGCTCGTTTTCTGATCAGGGCTCTTTGTGCAGTTCAAGGAATGAGATGATGTCTCAGGAAAGTGCCACACCTAGGACACAGAAAGTGCCTTCTCCTTTCCATCCCTGCTCCTTTCTCCCGTTTAGTCCAAGCTCCACGCCCCTGGCACTGGTCACCATTGCTTACTGTGCCTGTGGCCTTGGAGCTAAGGACTTGAGCTCTTTCCATTTGTACTGGCTCATCTGACGCCTCGTTGGGCCCCGTGGCCCCGGCTGCAGAGCCCCCCGCTGACCCTGCAGGAAGGGGTTAAAGTCCCTGAGTGGCCGGAGGGCCCAGCCACAAGGCCAGGTAGCACCTCCAGCCGCCCTGGGCCCTCCCCTGGGCCACTCCATCCCAGCTACAGAGAAGGAGTTTCCTTGGCCCAGCTTGTCCCAACGGGATTGTGCTGGGCGAGGGGAGAGCTGAAAAGGGGTTTCTCCCCTGACTTCGGCTCCCTGGTGCCCTCCCCACCGCCCCGGCCCCCCCTCTCCAGGCGGCCCCATCACGTGGCTGCCGGCTCAAAATGGCGCTCCTTCCCCCTCCCTCCCCTGCTGGCACCTGGATTATTCCAAGCCGATCGCCCCTCCGCAAAATCTTCCCGGCCTCCTTTCCCAGGTCGTCTATTTACCTGGAGAAGGTGGACCTTGTATAGAGATGCTCACGGCCAAGGAGGGCAACTTCGGCAGAGGGCAGAGCCGGGGGAGGGACTGCCAGCAGGCCCGGGAGATGGGGATTGGCCTCGGTTTAGACTGAGGCAGAATTTGGGCTTGGAGCTGGGAAAGTGGAAGTTCCCTGAGATTTGTAATCCTGCACTGCCATCTACCGCTGGTCTTAGTTTATGGCCTGATGACAGCACTAAAGGGGCTCATTTCAGCATTTCTAAACTTCTCTCTCAGGGGATGGGAAAATCCTTGGAGGAAACATGCTCCAAATACTGCCCATGGCTTCATGGTGAGGGTCATCCGTGAGGCCCCACGTAGGGTCCTTCACCTGGACCATCCACCGGCATCCCTGCCTCTCCTAGAGAAGGCCAAGTGCTTGTACCCATAGGAGGCTGTATGGCCTCTTGGGGTGCAGTGAGCTGTTAACTGACAGCCCAGTAGACAGACAAATGCTTCTGCCACTCCCTACCTGCTTCTTTCCTTTTTGTCTTGGAACCTTCGCGGTCTTCTTCTGTCTTCCCTCATCTGCATCCTCACTGTCTTCAATGAACTCCTGTGTTAAGATGCAAAAGGGAGAATTATCTCTTAGTGTGTGTGTGTGTAAATTGGGAAAAAATGATAAGTGAGGAAGAGGAGTGGGATTTTTAGGTGTTAAAATGACTGTCTTGTCCTGGAGCCTCCACCCACTAAAGCTGAGTGTGAGTGAAGGGACAATGGACAGACATCACCATCTACTCTTCTCAAAAGTTGTATCCAAATGGAAAGATGGTCAATGTTATGGTGTTGGAGCTTCCATCGACCCAGGTGCTCATTCATGCCTAGGGCATTTATGGACTGCTGACTGTGTTCCAGGCCTTGGGCGCACAGAGGTACCGGAGGTGACTTCCCTCAAAAGTCATAATCTAATGAAGGCCACGAACAAGTGAATCTGCCAGAACTGATGTACTGACCCGGATGGAGGCCTCTGGCCCAGGACGATATCAGAATCACACTAGGGGCTTCCAGGGTTGGACTTCTCTGCTCTCCAACCTTACTATCAGGTAGAGAATAATGAGGATACGTGTTAAATCACCGTGGAAGTTTGTATTTAATGCAAATTTTTTCAGGTCTTTTTGAAAAGGGAGAAATCCTTTTTGTGTTTTGTTCTGTTTTAAATTTTTCTTGGAGTATAGTTGATTTACAATGTTTTGTTAGTTTCAGGTGTACAGAAAGTGAATCAGTTATGCATATGTCTACTCTTTTTTTCAGATTCTTTTCCCATATGGGTCATTACAGAGTACTCAGTAGAGCTCCCTGCGCTATACGGTAAGTTCTTATTAGTTATCTATTTTATATATAGTAGTATGTGTATGTCTATCCCAGTCTCCCAATTTATTCCTCTCCCCCTCCCTTATCCCCGGGTAACCATAAGTTTGTTTTCTACATCGGTAACTCTACTTCTGTTTTGTAAATAAGTTCATTTGTATCCTTTTTTTTTAGATTCCACATATAAGCAGTATCATATGATTTGTCTTTCTGTGTCTGACTTACTTCACTCAGTATGACTATCTTTAGGTCCATCCATGTTGCTGCAAACGGCATTATTTTGTTCTTTTTTATGGCTGAGTAATATTTCATTGTATATATTACCACATCTTCTTTATTCATTCCTCTGTTGATGGACATTTAGTTTGCTTCCATGTCCTGGCTATTGTAAATAGTCCTGCAATGAACATTGGGGTGTATGTATCTTTTCAAATTAAGATTTTTTCTGGGTATATGCCTAGGAGTGGGATTGCTGGGTCATATGGTATTACTATTTTTAGTTTTTTAAGGAACCTCCATACTGTTTTCCATAGTGGCTGTACCAATTTACATTCCCACCAACAGTGTGGGAGTGTTCCTGAAAAGGAAGAAATCCTTTAACAGTGCCAACTTCATTTCTTTTTCCATATTATGCTTTCTAAAGTTTTAGTCATAAAATGTTAGAGCTGAAGCCTCTTAAGTTTGAAGCTTTAAAGTTTTCTAGTTTGAGTTTTACAAACCAGGGCACAAGTACCTCGGGGTATAAAAGAAGTTGCAAGATAAATCCAGAACTTCTTCTGGTGTACCGGATTTATTAGACTTTTTTTTTTCTAAAATTGGGAAATTTTTGTTTTTATGCTGAAACAAACTTGGAACACAAAGTATGGGTTTTAATCATATAAGATTTCAAAAAAATGGCATGCAGGTTGCTGGGCTAGGCTTCAACCACTCATCAGTGCCCTTGGCCATCTGTTTAGGGAAGACCTGAGTTTCAGCTGCAGAGGAGGGAACTGAGGTCCCAACCAGGGTGTGGGCGTGGCTTGGACTTTTTCTTCGTCTAAGGGACCTGATCACTCTGAATCATCCTCTAGGTGCAAGCCCCACCCTCACTCAGGCCTCCTTCTTCAGAGCCTATCAGGATTTAGATAAGATGATGATATTGAGGTGTGCAACTGTGGCTCTTAATTCAAGTCTAAATTCTTATTGGCTTAGAATGGACTTGTGAGAAATATACATCAAGCTTTTTTTTTTTTTTTTTTGGCTTTCCAATAATGTTTTGATTCTCTGTCAATGGAAAACTCTCCAGTAGGACCTCAAATTAGACTGAATGTGAACTCCAGGAGAGCTTAGAGTTTTCTTCACTTCTCTATTCCCAGGGACCAGAGGCACAATAAATATTTGTTGTGTGAATGAATGAGCACAGGTAGATGTAGGTAAGTTGTCAGTACTTGATATCTTGCTTAAAGTTAATCTGTGTGGTTTCATCTGGGTTCCTTCAGGCTTTTTGAAGTTCCTATTGGAAATAGCATATTGTCCCCATTTCTGCCTCTAGGGTCTCAAGTTACTGAGCCCTAGAGCCAAGACAGAAGCAAGGATTGAAAGGAATACTTTCTCTTCTGTTCGGAGGTCTCTGGTCTCCAAACTGGAGAAGCCTTCGCTCCTCTGGTCCAGGCAGTGTTTAATGATGTTTTGCACAAAATAAGTTAGAAATTGCAGGACTCCATGAGAATTTTATAAGTGGTTATAATCTACAGTTATTGTCCTCATTTTGAATTTCTTTAGAAATCAATGTGCTTTACTGAAAAAGAATGAATCTCTGTATATGTATAAGTGAATCACTTTGCTGTATACCTGAAACTAACACAACATTGTAAATCAACTATAATCCAAAAAAAAAAGAAAGACATCAATGTGGTTCAGTAGAACTGGAGCCTTTAGATGGTAACTCAGAACTGCTGTCTGTTGGAATTCATGAAATGGTGACAAAGCAGCTTCAGAGCCCTCAATCCTGGAGCACCTGCAGGGCTGCATGCACCCCTCTTCTCCTCCGTGTGCCCAAGGTAGCACCTTCTGCATGCAGTAAGTGTGCAATAAATGCTCATTGCTGGCCTAACTTCCTCACTCATCAACACGTGTGACATGAGCATGCACACACAAATATACATCCCTTGGAGACATCTGAGCCATCACTCACCTCTGTAATTATTTTCACTTTTTCCTCCTTGGGCTTCATTCTAGCTGTGATGGCTCCTCCCTGACAGGCAAAGACCAAAGAAGAAGTCAGACCCTTTGAACACAGTGAAACGTCTTTCTTCTTACTACTGATAAAGCTGAAGCTGACCTTGATGGTTAGTGAAGTGTTTGAACTGAGTAGATGTTGCATCCACAAGGAATGCATTCTTAGGCCCCAGGATTGGTGGACATGAGCCCCAGAGGGGAAAGAAGGAGGCTGGACCCTCTGTCCCCACAAGCCTGTCAAAGAGCTTGGCTTTCCTGTGTAGGAGGTGGAAGCCAGGAGAAGGTTCTGCCCTTGGTGTCAGATGACCCTGGTAGGAATCCAACTCCTGAAGGACTATTTCACAGCCTCTCCTCTCCACTCAAACCTTCACCTTCCCAACCCCCTTCATTCTCTACCCTTGGCCTTTGTTCTCATTTCAAGAGCAAAGAGATAAAGCCAGAGATGGACCCTCCCCCATCCCCATCCCCCTGTCTCACCCCACTGAGTCATGTCACCCCCTCTGCTTCCACTTGCTCCTGTGGTCTGTCCCTGCTTCCATCTGGACCAGGGTTTCTGCCTGGGCACTTCTCCCACCCCCTCCAGGGCCTTGATCTGGACAGTTTCCCCCTTTCACCTGCATAGTCATTTCTTCCTGCTCTTTTGGTTTATTCCTATCCATGTACAAAGGCCCCTTCCTTAAAAAACTCTCTCTGGGCTTCACATCTCTTTCTAGCTGTTGCTCAGTTGTTCAACCTTCTGAAAGAAAAATCCTCAAACCCTCTCTTTCCAAATCAGTTTTTTGAACCTAGCGCTCCCTGGAACTGCTCTTGCCAGCATCTCCAAGGACCTCCACATCACCACATCTTATGGTCAATCCTCAGCCCTCACCTTAGTTGCCCTGTCAGAGGCGTTTAGTAATGAAAGTGACCAGTTGCTTTCTTTTTCTTGAAATATCTTCTTCACTTGGCTTCTCAGACATGCTCTCTCCTGGCTCTCCCCCTACCCACTGCTTCTCCTCCTCAGATTCCTCGGCTGGTTTCTTCTCATCTTCCGAGCACCACATGTGACAGTGCCTGGGGCTCAGCCTTGCCTCATTCCCTTGGTGAGATCGTCCTGTCTCTTGGCTTTAAATACTGTCAATCTACTGATGCTCCCTTAATTTACACCCAGGGCCCAAACGTCTCCCCAGAACTCCAGACTCAAATATCCAAGTGCTTGATGGACACCTTCCCTTGGCTTAACATGCCCCAAATGAAGCTCCTTGTCATCACCCCTGAATCTGCTTGTCCTGCAACCTTCCTTGTTGCAATACACAGAACTCTATGTTTTTCCCAGGCCAGAAACCTGGGAGTCATTCTTGAATCCTCTCTGGCTCTCACATGACACACCACATCCAATCCATCAGAAACCCTGCCGTCTTCACCTTCACATTACATTGACAATCCCACCACCTTTAAGCAGCTCACTGTTACCACCCTGGTCCAGTATCATTGTCTCTCAGGGTTTTTTGTAAGAGTCTCCTGACGTCTTTGCTTCCCACCGCACTTACCTACAATCCATTCTCTGTATTGAAGCCAGAGTGAATTGTTTAACATATAAGTGAGATCATGTCCTTCCTCCGCTCAAAATTCTCCAGTGACTTCCTCCTCTTAACAGAGTTAAATCCGAAATCCTTCGATGGCCTACAAGCCCCTCCATGATCTGCCCTTGAATCTTCTTGCCTCAGGGCCTTTGCAGTTGCTTTGCCTAGAACTCTCTTTCCCAAGACATCTACCCTGTTCTCTCTCTTTTCGTTTCCTTCAGGACTGCTCAGATTTCATTTTATCAGAGAGATCTTCCCTGAACACTCACAGTACAATGATAATCTCCCACCCTCACCTTCCTGGAGCTCCATAACCACCTTACAGCAATTTCTTTTTCCATAGTACTTATCACCAGCTAACATACATATTTATTTGTTATTGTCTGCCCATTCTCATTAAAATATAAGCTACAAGAGGGCAGGAACATTTGCTCATTGTTTAGCCCCAGAGCCTAGGACTATGGCTCCCAGTAGACACAATAAATTTTGTTGAATGAATGACTAAATTACTCTTTATTGGCTGTGTCTTCCTTGGCCACATTCTGAAGACCTTCAAAGCTTCATCGTCCTCCTTGGGCTGCTGTGAAGATTAAATGAGAGACATGGGGAGCAACAGCAAAGCTGACAAATCATAAGCCCTTCTAATAGCTATGGAATCTGAATCTTAACTGGGACTTCGTCATGTAAGCAGCTCATCTGAAGCCTTCAAGGTTTCATTTACCCTAACGGAGAATTAGCACCTTAAAGGGAAATAAAGCATCTGAAATTCTATTGTCTCCAGTCCAGAACTCCTCCCAGGCTGTAAAATATGGAGGAAAGGAAATGGTGAAAGCAGCTAAGATATTAAAAGGGTGAGGAGGTAATCTAGAGAGAATCAGGGGGAAGATAATAAAAATAAAATTCTACAGGGCAAGGGAGCTCCCTGAAACAGTGGTAATTATGAAGTGGAAAAAAAAAGAACTGTGAAATATTTTAATAACGAAAAAAAAAAAAGATTCTCAACAAGTTAAAAAATGTTACATGGAAAGAAACAGAAGCAGAAAATGAAAAATGTAATGGGGTTGATTTTTTTCTCCTCATTTTTTCCTGATCATTACCTTTGAATGAGTTTCTAAGGAAATCAAATGACATCAAAATTTATCTTTTTATGAGCACTGTTGCTAAGAAAACAAATCAATACTCTGCAACTTTAATATGCAGCTTGTCATCATCATGTACATTGAGTGTTTGTTAATATATTCCTATTGGCAACATCAAAATAAGAGCCGTGATTTACTGTAGACTTATTTTGTTCTCTCTCTAGATATACGTTATCACTCTGGCTCACAAAAACACTTCCAGCTTAGTAGCATATGCCTCAATTTGCGCATGTGGAAATGGAGGTTTCCTCTGAGGTTAGCCTCTGACAGGTTCCATGTTTTGCCATTATGGTTATTAAATGTCACAATCAGAACTTGGCCCCGAGAATCTGTGATTCCAGAGTCCTCCTCCATGTCCCCCTACCTCTCTGTCTCAACCTTTATTCTGGTTTTGCAATATCAGTAACTCTTCTATGTTAGTCCACTATTCTCGAAATATTTACAGTTGAAAAGCACAGAGCATTGCCCCTGTGGGAAAGGGCTTTGGCTACTTTAGGTCAATGACGTATTTAGTTTAACTCAATGCAGAAAACCAAAAATATTTTTCAAGGAAAGTACTGACGCCTTCATCCAAACAACTGGATTATCTCTGAGGGTCATCAGAGGATCAGAGTCCTGTCCAGAGGGTCTTGTGGTAAATTCTGAAGAAGCAGAGAAAAAGAAATGAAAGTATATGAAAAGGGAGGCATTGTATGCAATGCTTTTCAACCTTGGCTGCTTAGAAGATAATACAGAATATGCGTCCTACCCCAGAACAGTGAAGACATGGGTTTATAGAAAGAATGAGACCTTTGTAAAAAATTATGTGAATCTGGATTCAAATTCCAGCTCTGTTTATCAGCTGTGTGATCTTGGAGCAATGCCTTCACCCCTCTGAGATACATTTCTGTACCTGTAAACGTGTGATCATAATTCCTACCTCAATGAGTAATTATTTTATCAGGGTTAAATGACAGAATATGTGTAGTAAAATGCGTAGCATGGACCAGGCTCTCAATACTGGGAAGTAAGTGTTATTATTAAGAAAAGGTGACAGTAGAGGTGGAATGTAGAAGAAAAGAATGAGGAGGGAAAAAGCAGTTAGGGGACAGGAATGAGAATAGTAAGAAAGACCTTAGGTGACGTCAAATTCCCCATTACCCTCTTTGGTTCTCAACTTTGAATTTGTGGCACCAATAACCAATATGCCCTCTCTCCCATGCCGCAGCTGCACCCAGGGCAGTTTGTTTTTCTGTTTCCTTTTATGGTGTTTCTGAAACCATCCCCTGTCCTCACACCTATGAGCATTTTCTCCCTGTGCACAACATTTAGCATTTTCTGTCTGATCCTGTTAGATCCTGGAACACTGGGCAGGTGCCATGCACACCCTATTTGATTTCCTTTCCTAATTCTCCAAGTTATCCTAGCCACAGCTTCCTGTAGTAAAAGGTGAGGGACAAACAGCTTTATAGAATCATTTCATCAGCTCCATATAATGTATAGTGTCTTCAAAGAGTACAAATACCACATTTGAGCTGTGTGATGTGACATATACCCAGTGCATTTATCTGATGAACTGAGTGCTCCCAGATCCTCCCTGGGAGTCATCCTGCTGTGCTTTAAGCACTCAAACCCTTTCATAAATCTCTTATGGTGCTTAGCTCATTGTACTGTTATTATCTGTTTATAGGTCTGTCTTCCCAGTAAACTCTGAGCTTCCGACCTGCTCTTGTTCATTTTTGCACACTCGAAACTTCAGCACCTTACTGAAGCCTGGTGCATTGTTGATGATCAATACATGTTTGAATGAATGACTCTTTAAAAGAGCTCTAGGAGATCCTTTCAAAAGAGGATTTCATTCTGGTCCTGAATTTACTTGCAGGAAAGCTTATATGAAAATCCAATAACATACATGTATTCCCATTAGACTTTATCAGCCTTTCAGAGCCCCTCTTTGCAACAAAGGGAAACAATCAGTTTAAACACAGCCGGTAGATTTCCTTGTGGTCTTTTGGCGAGAGCAGCCAGCCTTTGTCTGTAACGGATCTTCCTCTGTCTAATGCCAAGGAAAGTGAAGCATGCAATAACTAGTATTTCGCCCCTCGAACCAATTTGAACTAAAAGTCCCAGAAATGCAACCGGCAGCCAGTGTTTCCGGGAGACCAGAATGCAACAGGATGGCGTGGACGTCCTAGGAAGGAAGCAGAGACAGCTTCGGGAGAAATTCCACCCAGGGGCTGTCATGAGCCAGACTTAATTTCCTGCAAACCAGACACCAGGCAGTGGCTCAAATCAAAGTAGCCCAAGTCATACTGTACCTTTCCATTCCAGAAAGTAAAATGTAAATAATAATGATGAGGACCCCTACATTTACAATTCATTAGGCTCAGGGTGTCCAGGGGAGAGACTGAACTCCAAGCCTGGTAGCTGAAAGCAGGACTGCACTGCTGCAACCCAGCTCCCGGGAAGAAGTGATTTACCTTAAGGAACTTTACAAGGCACTTTGCAGATTCTCCTTCCTGGAATGAAGGGAACGTGGAATGTGTCTCACTGGTGAATCTTCTAGAAAATCCAGAGGGAAAGGCTGAATGTTGGGACGGCCCCTGGGCTGCTCCCTGGGAAGCTGCAGCCACGTCTCAGCAAAAACACCCGCTTAGCAACCAGTTCCTAAGGAAGGTCACTAGGTGGCTTTTTTTTTTCTTTTAAAGTGACAGGTTACTCTAGCAGAGGAACACACACGCACGGGGTGAGCTGAGGTGCACAGCTTACAGGAGAAGCACAAAGGGAATCAGCATGGGGGAGCTGGGCAGCAATGAGGTCAAGCTTTCGGAGCTGTCCCTTCCCTTACAGCATCTGCTTGCTGGGCATTTCTGGTCAACGACAGGCAACGCTCAGAGGTGGGCCGCTTAGAGTCAGCGAAGGTCGTCATTACAGGGCAAGGATGTCTAACTTATCTGCTACACAGGCTCCCTGGAGGTTGCTCTGGAGCGTTTTCTGGTTAAACGTGGAAAATGGAATGTACACGAGGAATCTCTGCTTATTCTCTGAATCCCACTGAACTTACTGAACGAGGACATCACTGTTATGGCCCAGAAAGCAAAGGAAATGGGAAAAGAGGCAAAGAAGATGACAGAGTAATGGAATGAACAGACCAAAAAAGCCACCCTCCAAGTATACTAGCATGTGTGCCTGTGTGTGCATCTGTGTGGATCTGTGTGTGCCTGTGTGTGTGTGTTTGTGTCTGTGTATCTGTATATCTGCTTGTGTGTCTGTCTGTGTGTCTATGTGTGTGGGTATGTGTCTCATGTGTGTGTGCCTGTGAATCTGTGTCTGTGTGTGTATCTAAGTCGGTGTATGTATGTGTGTATGTACCTGTGTGTGTCTGTGTGTATGTATCTGTGTGTGTCTGTGTGTGTGTCTTTGCATTTCTGTCTGTATGTGTATGTGTGTGTGTGTCTGTGTCTGTGTGTGTGTCTTTGCATTTCTGTCTGTGTGTGTATGTGTGTGTGTGCCTCTGTGTGTACCTGTGTGTGTCTGGGGTGGGGTGGGGTGGTCAGGTAGGCATAGAAACGAGGAAATGAGCTGATCCGCTCTGCAGAACTTCAGAGAGGGCTCCAGATTTGGCTCAGCAGTGTGATGGGCTGAGTTGTGTCTCCCAGAAAGATATGCTCAAGTCCTAACCCCTAGTACTTCAGAATGTGACCTTATTTGGAGATAAGGTCTTTAAAGAGGTAGTCAATTTAAGATGAGGTCATTAGGGTGGGCCCTGATCCAATAGGACCGTGTTCTTTTAAAAAGGGGGAATTTGGGCACAGGCAGTCATGCACAGAGGGAAGACCTGTAAAGGCACAGGGAGAACATAGTCTATCAGCTGAGGAATGCGAGGCCACCAGAAGCTGGGAGTGAGGCCTGGAACTGACTCTCCCTCACAGCCCTCAGAGGAAACCAACCCTTCAAAACCTTGATTTCTTATCCTAGTCTCCTCAATGACAAGGCAATAAAGTTCTGTTGTTTTGAGCCACTCAGCCTGCCTGTGGTACTTTGTATGACAGCCCCAGGAAATGAATACAGTCAGGTACCAAGGAAAGTGGGGAGGCTCTGGGGCTGAGAATGCAAGAAAATGTGAAAATCTATGTATAGAGGGGATAGGTCCTCAGGACCCTCCCCGACCCCTGGAAGCCTGAGGAATAATACCCTTCTTTCCCAGCCCCCTCTTCTTCCACCACCTTGAGGAAACTGGGTGTTTCTTCTCCAGGGAAGTTGTACCAGAGCCACTGGTCTCAAGTTCAGGTACAACAGAAGGTGTGTGTGTCTCAGGGCTGAAAACTGGGTCTGAAATGGAGGTGGGCAGGACACACCTTTCTCACAGGGCTGAGACACCCACACATATACCTGGGTCCTCTGTCCCACCTTCGCTGGAACCAAATCGGAAAGCATGGGATATTGTTTTCTGGAAAAACTGAGTGGTCACAAAGAACAGGTCCCAGATATGGGTATTTCTGGCTCTTCCAATGAAAGAAGTAGCATATTGCCTTTACAGAAAGGCAATACAGAGAAAATGAGAGAATCACAGAAATTCAACACTTGTAGTTATACAGAAAGAGAGAATCAAGAAAATGAAAAGGTAGAATGTATCAAAAAAGTAATACAAAGAAGAGTTTCAGAATTGAAAGAAGTCTTTCAATTGAAAGGCGCTATTACCTAGTGCTGGTGCAGGGGGACCATGAGAAAACTTCTCTGTCTCTGTTCACCAAATCTGCATGTAGCAGGAAGAATATCTCCTGAGAATTCATAACCATTGGCTTGCACCATGATGCTGAATTCCCTTATTCATGCTACCTACATCATTTAGGAACTCCCTAAGTGACACATTTTAACTAGTGGTCTCAGGCTACTGTATCCCTGTGGGGTGCTGGGCAAGAGCAGATACAAAACTTTTCTGGAGGGACACACCTTCAAGTAGTCCATTCAGAATTGCTACAGAGAAATGTTGCTGAAGATGAATTTACAATACAAAATTAGACACACAGGAGGAAATAGTCAAGAGTCTGCAATTAGAGGGTGTAGTTAGATACCCAAGAACTTCTGATAATGCAGTGATCATATGGAGAATCAGAAAAAAACAATGACTGTAAAAGAACTTTAAAAGAGGCTTTGAAAATATGGAAGAAGAGTGAGATATTGTCAAAAAGGTCAGGCAAACATTAAAAAGAATCAGCTTGAGCTTTTAGAAATGAATAATAAAGTCATGAATTCTTAAAAAAGTTTTGATTGGAGTATAGTTGATTTACAATGTTGTGTTAGTTTCAGGTGTACAGCAAAGTGAATCAGATATATGTGTATGTGTGTGTATATATATATATATATATGTGTGTGTGTGTATATATATATATGTATCCATGAATTTTTTTATTTTAAAGCAAAGGATGGATGAGAGAGCTGGAAAGAGAATGAGTGATGTAAAAGATAGATTTAAAAAATTCAAATGTGGCACAGAGAGATGGAAAATAGGAAAGTGTGGATGAAAGACATGGAGGAGAGATTGACAAGGTCCACCATGTCTGCCATGTCCAGTGGAGTCCAGGAGCAGAGAAGAGAGATGCATTGGACACTGGATCTTAGAGTTGAGGGATCTTAGTCAACTTCCTTAACTTCTCAAGGTTTCAGTGTCCTCATTTGTAAAATGAGTTCATAATAGTACTTACTCCAGAGGGTCATGACAAGGCTTATTAAGTTAGTATTTGTCAAGTCCTGGCAATCAGTAAATGCTGTAAAGTTTAATGGAAAAATAAATGTGGATGTTGTCTTAGCTCTGGCTGCTTTAACAAAATACCATAGACTGGGTGGCTTAAACCATAGAGATTTATTTTCTCACAGGTCTGGAAGATGGAAGTCCAAGATCAATTTGGCAGTTGATTCAATTTTGGTAAGGGCTCTTTTCCTGGCTTGTAGATGGCCGCATACTTGCTGTGTCCTCACATGGCCTTTCCTTGGTGTCTGCGGATTAGAGAAAGAGAACTCCCTCTTCTTTTTCATATAAAACCACCAATCCTATCAAATTAGGGCCCCACCCTTAAGACCTCATTTAGCCTCAATTACCTCCTAAAATCCCTATCTCCAAACACAATCACATTGAGGGTTAGCTGTCAACATATGAGTTTTGGGGGAACGTAGTAGATGTTTATAGTGAGAGATCATGTACTTCAAGTGGTCAACTCTTATAAGAGGTAGGATTTGTTCTCTATGCTTGAGCTAACCTTCTTTTTTTTTTATATTAAAGACTTTTTTTTATTAGTCTCTGCTTTACAACAAAGTGAATCAGTCATACATATACATCTGTTCCCACATCCCCTCCCTCCTGCGTCTCCCTCCCTCCCACCCTCCCCATCCCACCCCTCCAGGCGGCCACAAAGCACCGAGCTGATCCCCCCCGCACCACGCGGCCAGCCCCCACCATCCATCCACCCAACGCCCGGCAGTGTATACACGTCCATGCCTCTCCCCCGCCCCGTCACAGCCCACCCCCCCCCATATCCCCAAGCCCACCCCCAGTAGGTCTGTGTCTCTATTCCTGTTTTACCCCTAAGTTCTTCATGACATTTTTTTTCTTAAATTCCATATATATGTGTTAGCATACGGTATTTGTCTTTCTCTTTCTGACTTACTTCACTCTGTATGACAGACTCTAGGTCTATCCACCTCATTACAAATAGCTCAGTTTCGTTTCTTTTTATGGCTGAGTAATATTCCATTGTATATATGTGCCACATCTTCTTTATCCATTCATCCAATGATGGACACTTAGGTTGTTTCCATCTCTGGGCTATTGTGAATAGAGCTGCAATGAACATTTTGGTAATGTCTCTTTTTGAATTATGGTTTTCTCAGGGTATATGCCTAGTAGTGGGATTGCTGGGTCATATGGTAGTTCTATTTTTAGGTTTTTAAGGAACCTCCATACTGTTCTCCATAGCGGCTGTACCAATTCGCATTCCCACCAGCAGTGCAAGAGTGTTCCCTTTTCTCCACACCCTCTCCAGCATTTATTGTTTCTAGATTTCTTTTTTTTTTTTTTTTTTTGCGGTACGCGGGCCTCTCACTGCTATGGCCTCTCCCGTTGCAGAGCACAGGCTCCGGACGCGCAGGCTCAGTGGCCGTGGCTCACGGGCCTAGCCACTCCAAGGCATGTGGGATCTTCCCGGACCGGGGCACGAACCCGTGTCCCCTGCATCGGCAGGCAGACTCCCAACCACTGTGCCACCAGGGAAGCCCTAGATTTCTTGATGATGGCCATTCTGACTGGTGTGAGATGATATCTCATTGTAGTTTTGATTTGCATTTCTCTAATGATTAATGATGTTGAGCATTCTTTCATGTGTTTGTTGGCAGTCTGTGAGCTAACCTTCTGATTATGACCTCCCTTATCTTTTTTTTTTTTTGAGGAAACTTGTTAAATTCTTTTATTAAGTAGAGCCAAATATGACTAAACAAAATAGTTAGGATCAGAGTTGGGGTGAAGTTAAATGGATTCTGTGACAATATTCTCCCGTCTTGAGATTTCTTTTTATTAATTTAATTTTTTTAATCTTTTTAACATCTTTATTGGAGTATAATTACTTTACAGTGGTGTGTTATTTCTGCTGTATAACAAAGTGAATCAGCTATACATATACATATATCCCCATATCCCCTCCCTCTTGCATCTCCCTCCCACCCTCCCTTTCCCACCAATCTAGATGGACACAAAGCACTGAGCTGATCTCCCTGTGCTATGCAGCTGCTTCCCACTAGCTACCTATTTTACATTTGGTAGTGTATATATGTCCATACCACTCTCTCACTTCATCCCAGCTTACACTTCCCCTTTGCTGTGTCCTCAAGTCCATTCTCTATGTCTGCATCTTTATTCCTGTTCTGCCTGTAGGTTCTTCAAAACCATTTTTCCCCCTTAGATTCCATATATATATATATATATGTTAGCAAACAGTATTCATTTTTCTCTTTCTGACTTACTTCACTCTGTATGACAGTCTCTAGGTCCATCCAACTTATTACAAATAACTCAATTTCGTTTCTTTTTATGGCTGAGTATATATGTACCACGTCTTCTTTACCCATTCATCTTTCAGTGGACATTTAGGTTGATTCCCTGACCTGGCTATTGTAAACAAAGCTATAATGAACACTGTGGTACATGACTCTTCTTGTTTTTTGAATTTTTGATTTTTTATTTACTTTTTTTTAACAGCAGGTTCTTATTAGTTATCCATCGTATACATATTAGTGTATATATGTCAGTCCCAATCTCCCAATTCATCACACCACCACCACCACCACCCCCTCCACTTTCCCCCCTTGGTGTCCATAAGTTTGTTCTCTACATCTTTGTCTCAATTTCTGCTCTGCAAACCGGTTCATCTGTACCATTTTTCTAGGTTCCACATATATGCATTAATATATGATATTTGTTTTTCTCTTTCTGACTTACTTCACTCGGTATGACAGTCTCTATGTCCATCCACCTAACTACAAATAACTCAATTTCGTTTCTTTTTACGGCTGAGTGATATTCCATTGTATATATGTGCCACATCTTCTTTATCCATTCATGTATCAATGGGCATTTAGGTTGATTCCATGACCTGATTATTGTAAATAGTGCTTCAATGAACACTGGGGTGCATGTGTCTTTTTGAATTGTGGTTTTCTCTGGGGGTATATGCCCAGTAGTTGGATTGCTGGGTCGTATGGTAATTCTATTTTTGGTTTTTTAAGGAACCTCCATACTGTTCTCTATAGTGGCTGTATCAATTTATATTCCCACCAACAGTGCAAGAGGGTTCCCTTTTCTCCACACCCTCTCCAGCATTTATTGTTTGTAGACTTTTTGATGCTGGCCACTCTGACTGCTATGAGGTGATACCTCATTGTAGTTTTGATTTGCATTTCTCTATTAATTATTGATGTTGAGCAGCTTTTAATGTGCCTCATGGCCATCTGCATGTCTTCTTTGGAGAAATGTCTATTTAAGTCTTCTGCCCATTTTTTTTTTTTTTTTTTTTTTTTGCGGTACGTGGGCCTCTCACTGTTGTGGCCTCTCCTGTTGCAGAGCACAGGCTCTGGACGCACAGGCTCAGCGACCATGGCTCACGGGCCCAGCCGCTCCATGACATGTGGGATCTTCCAGGACCGGGGCACAAACCCATGTCCCCTGCATCAGCAGGCAGACTCTCAAACACTGCGCCACCAGGGAAGCCCCCATTTTTTGATTGGTTTTTTTTTTTTTTTTAATATTTAGCTGCATGAGCTTTCTATATATTTTGGAGATTAATCCTTTGTCCATTGATTCGTTTGTAAATATTTTCTCCCATTTTGAAGGTTGTCTTTTTGTCTTGTTTATAGTTTCCTTTGCTGTGCAAAAGCTTTTAAGTTTCACTAGGTCCCATTTGTTTATTTTTGTTTTTACTTCCATTTCTCTAGGAGGTGGGTCAAAAAAGATATTGCTGTGATTTATGTCATAGTGTGTTCTGCCTATGTTTTCCTATAAGAGTTTTATAGGGTCTGGTCTTACATTTTAATCTTTAATCCATTTTGAGTTTATTTTTGTGCATAGTGTTAGGGAGTGTTCTAATTTCATTCTTTTACATGTCGCTGTCCAGTTTTCCCAGCACCACTTATTGAAGAGAGTGTCTTTTCTCCATTGTATATCCTTGCCTCCTTTGTCATAGATTAGTTGACCATAGGTGTGTGGTTTTATCTCTGTGCTTTCTATACTGTTCCATTGATCTATATTTCTGTTTTGGTGCCAGCACCATACTGTCTTGATTACTGTAGCTTTGTAGTATAGTCTGAAGTCCAGGAGCCTGATTCCTCCAGCTGCATTTTTCTTTCTCAAGATTGCTTTGGCTATTCAGGGTCTTTTGTGTTTCCATACAAATTGTAAAATTTTTTGTTCTAGTGCTGTGAAAAATGCCATTGGTAGCTTGATAAGGATTGCGTTGAATCTGTAGATTGTTTTGGGTAGTATAGTCATTTTCACAATGTTGATTCTTCCAATCCAAGAACATGGTATATCTCTCAATCTGTTTGTAACATCTATAATTTCTTTCATCTGTGTCATAGTTTTCTGCATACAGGTCTTTTGTCTTCTTAGGTAGGTTTATTCCTAGGTATTTTTTTTTTCTTTTTGTTGCAATAGTAAATGGGAGTGTTTCCATAATTTCTCTTTCAGATTTTTCAAGATTAGTGTATAGGAATGCAAGGGATTTCTGTGCATTAATTTTGTATCCTGCTACTTTACCAAATTCACTGATTAGCTCTAGTACTTTTCTTGTAGTGTCTTTAGGATACTCTATGTATAGTATCATGTCATCTGCAAACAGTGACAGCTTTACTTCTTCTTTTCTGATTTGGATTTCATTTATTTCTTTTTCTTCTCTGACTGTCGTGGCTACAATTTCCAAAACAATGTTGAATAATAGTGGTGAGTGTGGACAACCTTGTCTTGTTCCTGATCTTAGTGGACATGTTTTCAGTTTTACACCATTGAGAACAATGGTGAGAACGATGATGTTTGTGGGTTTGTCATATATGGCATTTATTATGTTGAGGTAATTTCCCTCTTTGCCTTCATTCTGGAGGGTTTTTATCATAAATGGGTGTTGAATTTTGTCAAAAGATTCTTGTGCATCTATTGAGATGAACATATAGTTTATCCCCTTCATTTGTTAATATGGTATGTCACATTGATTGATTTGCATATATAGAAGAATTTTTGCATTCCTGGGATAAACCTCACTTGATCATGGTGTACGATCCTTTTAATGTGCTGTTGGATTCTGTTTGCTAGTATTTGTTGAGGATTTTTGCATGTAAGTTCATTAGTGATATTGGCCTGTAGTTTTTTTCTTTGTGACATCTTTTTTTTTTTTTTGTGTGTGTGTGTGTGTGTTACATGGGACTCTCACTGTGTGGCCTCTCCTGTTGCAGAGTACAGGCTCCAGACGCGCAGGCTCAGCAGCCATGGCTCATGGGCCTATCCACTCCGTGGCATGTGGGATCTTCCTGGACCGGGGCATGAACCCGTGTCCCCTGCCTCGGCAGGTGGACTCTCAACCACTGCGCCACCAGGGAAGCCCTCTTTGTGACATCTTTTTCTGATTTTGGTATCAGGGTGATGGTGGCTTCGTAGAATAAGTTTGAGAGTGTTCCTCCTCTGCTATATTTTGGAAGAGTTTGAGAAGGATAGGTTTTAGCTCTTCTCTAAATGTTTGATAGAATTCACCTGTGATGTCATCTGGTCCTGGGCTTTTGTTTGTTGGAAGATTTTAAATCACAGTTTCAATTTCAGTGCTTGTGATTGGTCTGTTTATATTTTCTATTTCTTCCTGGTTCAGTCTTGGAAGTTTGTGCTTTTCTAAGAATTTGACCATTTCTTCCAGGTTGTCCATTTTATTGGCATAGAGTTGCTTGTAGTAATCTCTCATGATCCTTTGTATTTCTGCAGTGTCAGTTGTTATTTCTCCTTTTTTATTTCTAATTCTATTGATTTGAGTCTTCTCCCTTTTTTTCTTGATGAGTCTGGCTAATGGCTTATCAATTTTGTTTATCTTTTCAAAGAACCAGCTTTTAGTTTTATTGATCTTTGCTAACTTTTCCTTCATTTCTTTTTCATTTAATTCTGATCTGATCTTTATGATTTCTTTCCTTCTGTTAAATTTGGGTTTTTTTGTTCTTCCTTTTTTATTGCTTTAATGTAAGGTTAGGTTGTTTATTTGAGATATTTCTTGTTTCTTGATTTAGGATTGTATTGCTATAAACTTCCATCTTAAAACCACTTTTGCAGCATCCCATAGGTTTTGGGTCATCGAGTTTTCATTGTCATTTGTTTCTAGGTATTTTTTATTTATTTATTTATTTTATTTATTTATTTTTGGCTACACTGGGTCTCCGTTGCTGCACACGGGCCTTCTCTAGTTGCGGCAAGCGGGGGCCACTCTTTGTTGTGGTGCACAGGTTTCTCACTGTGGTGGTTTCTCTTGTTGTGGAGCACGGGCTCCAAGCATGCAGGCTTCAGTAGTTGTGGCTCGTGGGCCCTAGAGCACAGGCTCAGTAGTTGTGGCACATGGGCTTTGTTGCTCCACGGCATGTGGGATCTTCCCAGACCAGGGCTCGAACCCATGTCCCCTGCACTGGCAGGCTGATTCTTAACCACTGCGCCACCAGGGAAGCCTTGTTTCTAGGCATTTTTTGATTTCCTCTTTGATTTCTTCAGTGATCTCTTGGTTGTTTCATAGTTTATTGTTTAGCCTCGTGTGTTTGTATTTTTTATAGATTTTTTTTCTGTAATTGATAGCTAGTCTCATAGTTTTGTGGTTGGAAAAGATACTTGATATGATTTCAATTTTCTTAAATTTACAAAGGCTTGATTTGTGACCCAAGATATGATCTATCCTGGAGAATGTTCCATGAGCGCTTGAGAAGAAAGTGTAATCTGCTGATTTGGGGTGGAATGTCCTATAAATGTCATTAAGTCCACCTTGTTTAATGTATCATTTAAAGCTTGTGTTTCCTTATTTATTTTCATTTTGGATGATCTGTCCATTGGTGAAAGTGGGGTGTTAAAGTCCCCTACTATTATTGTGTTACTGTTGATTTCTCCTTTTATGGCTGTTTAGCATTTGCCTTATGTATTGAGGTGCTCCCCTGTTGGGTGCATAAATATTTACAATTGTTATATCTTCTTCTTGGATTGATCCCTTGATAATTATGTAGTGTCCTTCCTTGTCTCTTGTAACATTCTTTATTTTAAAGTCTATTTTATCTGACATGAGTATTGCTACTCCAGCTTTCTTTTGATTTCCATTTGCATGGAATATCTTTTTCCCTCTCCTTATTTTCAGTCTGTATGTGTCACTAGGTCTGAAGTGGGTCTCTTGTAGACAGCGTATGTATGGTTCTTGTTTTTGTAGCCATTCAGCCAGTCTATGTATCTTGGTTGGAGCATTTAATCCATCTACATTTAAGGTAGATATCCATATGTATGTTCCTGTTATCATTTTCTTAATTGTTTTGCATTTCTTACTGTAGATCTTTTCCTTCTCTTGTGTTTCCTGCCTAGAGAAGTTCCTTTAGCACTTGTTGTAAAGCTGGTTTGGTGGTGCTGAATTCTATTAGCTTTTGTTTGTCTTTAAATTTTTTAATTTCTCTGTCAAGTCTGAATGAGATCCTTGCCTGGTAGAGTAATCTTGGTTGTAGATTTTTCCCTTTTGTCACTTTCAATATGTTCTGCCACTCCCTTCTGGCTTCCAGCATTTCTGGTGAAAGATCAGCTGTTACCCTTAGGGGATTCCCTTGTATATTATTTGTTGTTTTTCCCTTGCTGCTTTTAATATTTTTTCTTTGTATTTAATTTTTGATAGTTTGATTAATATGTGTCTTGCTGTTTTTCTCCTTGGATTTATCCTGTATGGGACTCTGCACTTCCTGGACTTGATTGACTCTTTTCTTACCCATATTAGGGAAGTTTTCAACTATAATCTCTTCAAAAATTTTCTCAGTCTCTTTCTTTTTCTCTTCTTCTTCTGGGACCCTTATTATTCGATTTTTTGTTTGTTCAAAGTTGTCCCAGTGGTCTGAGACTGTCCTCAGTTCTTTTCATTCTTTTTTCTTTAGTCTGCTGTGCAGTAGTTATTTCCACTATTTTATCTTCCAGGTCACTTATCCATTCTTCTGCCTCAGTTATTCTGCTATTGATTCCTTCTAGAGAAGTTTTAATTTCATTTATTGTGTTGTTTATCATTGTTTGTTTGCTCTTTAGTTCTTCTAGGTCCTTGTTAAACATTTCTTGTATTTTCTCCATTCTATTTCCAAGATTTTGGATCATATTTACTTCATTCATTAGTCTGAATTCTTTTTCAGGTAGGCTGCCTATTTCCTCTTCATTTGTTTGGGCTGGTGGGTTTTTACCTTGCTCCTTCATCTGCTATGTGTTTCTCTGTCTTCCCATTTTGCTTAACTTACTGTGTTTAGGGTCTGCATTTTGCAAGCTGCAGGTTTATAGTTCCCATTGTTTTTGGTGTGTGCTTCCAGTGGGTAAATTTGGTTCGGTGGGTTGTGTAGGCTTCCTGTTGTAGGGGACTGGTGCCTGTGTTCTGGTGGATGAGGCTGGATTGTGTCTTTCTGGTGGGCAGGAACACTTCTGGTGGTGCGTTTAGCAGTGTCTATAACCTTATTATGATTTTAGGCAGCCTCTCTGTCAATGGGTGGGGTTGTGTTCCTTTCTTCCTAGTTGTTTGGCATAGGGGTATCAACACTGTAGCTTGCTGGTTGTTGAGTGAAGCTGGGTCTTAGCGTTGACATGGAGATCACTGTGAGATCTTTCACCATTTGATATTACATGGGGCTGGGAGGTCTCTGGTGGACCAATGTCCTGATTTTGGCTCTCCCTGCTCAGAGTCTCAGTGCTGACACTGGCTGGAGCACCAAGACCCTGTCTGCCACTTGGCTCAGAAGAAAAGAGAGAAAAGAAAAGAAAAAAAATGAAAGAAAGAAAGAAAAAATAAAATAAAATAAAGTGCTTAAAATCAAAATTAAAAAATATTATTAAAAATAAAAAATATTAAATAGTCCTGAAAAAAAGAAAGAAAGAACAACCAAACCAAAAAACAAGTCCACCAATGTAAGACGTGCTAAAAACTATACAAGAAAACAAAAAAATGGACAGACAGAACCCTAGGACAAATGTTAAAAACAAACCTGCACAGACAATATCACACTAAGAAGTATACACATGCACACTCACAAAAAGAGAAAAAGGAAAAAATGTACATTAAAAAAAAAAAAGGAGGGGCTTCCCTGGTGGCACAATGGTTGAGAATCTGCCTGCCAATGCAGGGGACACGGGTTCGAGCCCTGTTTTGGGAAGATCCCACATGCCGCGGAGCAACTGGGCCTGTGAACTTCAACTGCTGAGCCTGTGCATCTGGAGCCTGTGCTCCACAACAAGAGAGGTCATGATAGTGAGAGGCCCACGCACCACAATGAGGAGTGGCTCCTGCTCGCAGCAACTAGAGAAAGCCCTTGCACAGAAATGAAGACCCAACACAGCCAAAAATAAATAAATAAATTTATAAAGAAAAAATAAAGGAAGAGAGCAACCAAATCAGTAAACAAATCTACCAACGATAATAAGCTCTAAATACTAAACTAAAATAAACTTAAAACCAGAACCAAATTAGATGCAGAAAGCAAACCCCAAGTGTACAGTCACTCCCAAAATCCACCGCCTCAATTTTTTGATGATTCGTTATATATTCAGGTATTCCAGAGATGCAGGGTACATCAGGTTGACTGTGGAGATTTAATCCACTGCTTCAGAGGCTGTTGGGAGAAATATCCCTTTCTCTTCTTTGTTCACACAGTTCCTGGGGTTCAGCTTTGCATTTGTCCCCAAATTTAAATTTTGGCCTCTGTTTGTAGTTTGCCTAAGGGCGTCTGTTCCCTGCCCAAACAGAAGAGGGTTAAAGGAGCGGCTGATTTGGAAGCTCTGTGTCACTCAGGCTGGTGGGAGGGACGAGTATGGAATGCAGGGTGATCCTATGGTGGCAGAGGCCAGTATGACGTTGCAACAGCCTGTAGTGTGCTGTGTGTTCTCCTGAGGAAGTTGTCCCTGGATCACATGACCCTGGCAGTGGTGGGCTGCACAGGCTCCCAGGAGGAGAGGTGTGGATAGTGACCTGTGCTTGCCCACAGGATTCTTGGTGGCTGCAGGAGCAGCCTTAGCATCTCATGCTGGTCTCTGATGTCCTTGCTGATAGCCGAGGCTCACGCCTGTCTCTGGAGCTTGTTTAGGCAGTGCTCTGAATCCCCTCTCCTGCACACCCCAAAAGAATGGCCTCTTGCCTCTTAGGTAGTTGCAGACTTTTTCCTGACTCCCTCCCAGCTAGTTGTGGTACACTAGCCCCCTTCAGACTGTGTTCACGCAGCCAACCCCAGTCCTCTCCCTGGGATCTGACCTCCATAGCCTGAGCCTTCTCTCCCAGCCCCCACCCGACCCAGTGGGTGAGCAGAAAAGCCTTTCAGGCTGGTGAGTGCTGGTCGGCACCTATCCTCTGTGCGGGAATCTCTCCACTCTGCTCTCTGCTTCCCTGTTGCTGTGTTCTCCTCTGTGGCTCCGAAGCTTCCCCCCCATCACCCCCCATCTCTACCAGTGAAGGGGCTTCCTAGTGTGTGGAAACTTTTCCTCCTTCACAGCTCCCTCCCACTGGTGGAGGTCCCGTCCCTATTCTTTTGTCTCTGTTTTTTCTTTTTTCTTTTGCCCTACTTTCTTGCCTTTTGGGAAGTCTGAGGTCTTCTGCCAGCATTCAGTAGGTGGTCTGTAGGAGTTGTTCCACATATAGATGTATTTTTGATGTATTTGTGGGGAGGAAGGTGATCTCCACGTTTTACTCCTTGCCATCTTGAAGGTCCCCTCTCCCTTTTCTTTTAATATTTAACTAAACTAAAGCAGTTCATAAGAATTATATATCTCCTCATTACGTTCTAAAATTATTAAAATGCCTCATTCAAATATGGCATTCCTTACAAAATTTCTTATGCAAGCAAAATAAATGAATCTAGCAGACTTGTTTTAAATCAAAATGCAAAAATCTCATTCTTTTAGGTCAAGCGTTCCTATGTGGCTGAAGAGTTTTTAATCATGAATGAGTGTTGTATCACAGCTTTGTTTTTTTTTCCTGCATCTTTTGAGGTAATCAAATATGACTTTTCTTTTTTCATCTCTTAATGTTGTGGATCTCAGTGACGATGTCAAACTTTTTTTGCATTCCTAGGATACACTAAACTTGGTAAAGATGTTTTAGAAATTAATTGTTGGATTTAGTTACTAATATTTAGATTATTTTTGCCTTAATGTTCATTACTGTTTGACTTATTGTTTTTCCTTTCCTGTATTGTTCTTGAGAATAAAGCATATTCTAATATCTAAAAAGAAGACTAATCTTTTTCTTTCTCTCTCTCCCTGTCTTCCTCTGTCTCTCTGTTTCTGTTTCTCTCTTTCTACCTCTTTAACACACACACACACACACACACACACACAGAGTATCTGTTTTATGAACTTGTCCATAAAACTTTGGGTCTGGTGAGATGTTTTTATTATACACACACACACACACACACACACACACACACACAAATGCCATTAAGTTTTCCATTTTAACCACTTTTAAGTGTACAATTCAGTGGCATCAATTACATTCACAATGTTGTGCAACTATCATCACTATTTAAAAAACTTCTTCATTACCCCAAATAGAAACTCTTTACTCTTTAAACAGTAAATCTCCATTTCTCCCTTCCACTAGCCCCTGGTAGCCTCTAATCTATTTTCTGTCTCTATGCATTTGCCTATTCTAAATATTTCATCTAAGTGGAATCATACAATAGTTGTCCTTTTGTGTTTGGCTTTTCATTTAGCATAACATTTTCAAGGTTCATCCATGTTGTAGCATGTATAAGTACATCATTCCTTTTTAAGGATGAATAATAATCCATTGTATACATATACTACATTTTTCTTATCCATTCATCTGCAGACAGACACTTGGTTGTTTCAACCTTTTGGCTGGTATGAATAATGTTGCAATGAAAGTCACATACATGTATCTGTTTGAGTCTCCATTTTCAATTCTTTTGGGCATATCTATATATCTATATCTATATCTATCTATCTATCTATCTATTCACACCTAGGAGTGGATTGTCGGTTCACATAGTAATCCTATGTTTAACTTTTTGAGGAGATGCCAAACTCTTTTCCAAAGAAGCTGAACCATTTTACATTCCCATTAGTCATGGACAAGGGTTCTAATTATTGGATATCCTCACCACCACTTGTTATTTTCCATTTTTTGATGATAGCTATCTTAGTAGGTGTAAAGTGGTATCTAAATGTGGTTTTACAGTAAGTCCCATATATACAAACAATTTCCATTCTGAGAGTACGTTCGTAAGTCCAATTTGTTCACAAGTCCAACAAAGTTAGCCTAGGTACCCAACTAACACAGTCGGCTGTATAGTACTGTACTGTAATAAGTTTATAATACTTTTCACACAAAGAATATATAAAAAACAAACACAAAAAATAAAGAAAGCATTTTTAATCTTACAGTACAGTACCTTGAAAAGTACAGTAGTACAGTCCAACAGCTGGCATACAGGGGCTGGCATTGAGTAAACAGGCAAGAAGAGTTACTGACTGGAGGAGGGAGAGAAGGTGGGAGATGGTAGAGCTGAGGGATCTTCAGCAATAGGAGACAGAGGGCAAGTTGCAATTTCATTCATGCCTGATGTTGATGGTACAGGTTCTGGTTCCTTGCTGGAACCAGATGCACATTCACATCTTTGAAAGTTCGCAACTTGAAGGTTTGTACGTAGGGGACTTAGTGTAATTGGTATTTCCCTATGAGTAGTGATGTTGAGTACCATAATTCATTGTATTTATTGGCCATTTGTACATCTTATTTGAAGAAGTGTGTGTGTGTGTATTGGTGGGGGGATGGTTGTAGTTAGATTTTTGACCACTGACTTAATTTCTTTAATGCTTACAATCCTGTTCAAGTTTTACATTTCTTCTTGTCTTAGTATATTATATATTTTATGAACTTGTCCTTGTTCTTTGTTTTTAAATTAATTGGCATAAGGTTTTTCAAAATATTCCTTATTAATTTTAAACTCTAATATACAAATAGTTATATTCCTTTTATTATTCCTCAAAATAAACATCCTGTGGCCTATTGTGATATGCCCTGTAGTGGTTTTAAAATGAAACCTCCAAATTCATTGATATTCCTTCCATCAAGAAGTGGTGTCTATTTTCCCTCCCCTTACAACTGCATGGACCAGTAGAATATAGTGGAAGTGCTGCTGGCTTGCTGGCTGACTTCTGAGGCTGAGTCATAAAAGATGATGTGGTTTCTATGTTGTTTGCTAGAACTTTTGTGCTTAGAATCTTGAAGAAGTTTGATTACTCTGAGGCTACCATGCTGTGAGGGACCCAGGCCACCTGTAAAGATCATGTGTACACACTCTGTTTGGCAGGCTTAGACTGAGTTATAATAGCCAAGGTTCCAGATGTGCACCTGAACAAGGCTTTGGATGATCCCAGCCCCTAAGCACTGAGTCACTTCCCATAGTTCAAGTTTGCTTAGCTGAGACCCCAGACTTTATGGAGTAGAGATTAATTGACCAGCTCTACTCTGTTTAAATTCCTGACTCACAGAATCCATGCACATAATAAAATTATTCTTTTAAGTCACTGTGTTTTGGGGGTCATTTGTTACACAGCAGTAATAACTGTAGCAGTCACATCTTTAAATAAGTAAATAAATAGATGAAGGAATGAATTAATTGATAAATGAAATAAAGTCATTATTTTTTTACGTGGGACTCCAAGGCACATAATTTTTACAATGTATACCTAAAAAAATGGACAAATGCATTCAATGACTTCAAGGGTAATGTCACTAAACATGATGCATTTGAAGCCTCTTTGGGAGGTTAGAACACTAGAATAAACATGGAAAAATTAAAGCACCTGAGATGAAAGTATTATGCTGTATAGGAAAGCACATAGAGAAAAGCTGCAATGGTGCATTATTTATTTATTTATTTATTTGTTTGTTTGTTTGTTTATTTTTGGCTGCTTTGGGTCTTCACTGCTGTGCGTGGGCTCTCTCCAGCTGTGACAAGCAGGGGCCACCCTTTGCTGTGGTGTGCGGGCTTCTCACCGTGGTGGCCCTCCCGTTGCAGAGCACAGGCTCCAGGCATGCGGGCTTCAGCAGTTGCAGCATGCGGGCTCAGTAGCTGTGGCTCACAGGCTCTAGATTGCAGGCTCAGTAGTTGTGGCTCATGGGCCTAGTTGCTCCGTGGCATGTGGGATCCTCCCAGACCAGGGCTCAAACTCGTGTCCCCTGCAGTGGCAGGCAGACTCTCAATCACTGTGCCACCAGGGCAGCTCTGGTGCATTATTACATCAATAAATGGCTAAAATATGCTTTTTACACCTGGACACAAAGAACACAATTTCAGCTTTAGATGAATGTGTCATTCTTACTCGGCTCTTGGAATTTTACAATATTTTTGATTGTAGCTGATTTATTCTCCATGAAAGAAAAATGTTTCACAAGGGAAAACGCATCACTAAAATAAGGCTCAACTTGGAAGCTGAAGAATCACCTTTGAATCATAAATTTTATAAAACCGTGTTCTTCAACATTTGATTTATATTTTCCAATGTATTGAATTATATACATCTCCTCCTGAAATAAAACTTGAACTCCAGTAAATTTGAACCTCCTGTTTCTATAGTAAATTGAGAGAAACACTTATTGACTCAGATGTATCGGTTGTGTAGCCTATTTTTATTTTATAGATATTAAAGCATTTAATTTTCTTCCTTCAGAGCTATGATTTTCAACTTGTTTTGAATTTAACACTTTCTTCTCGTTTGCTTCAGTTCACACCATTTTCACCTCCTAAGAGAGCTGTATGAGCTACTGAGAATAAAATGATGTAGGATTCATTTTTTTTTGTGTGTGTGTGTGTGGTACGCGGGCCTCTCACTGTTATGGCCTCTCCCGTTGTGGAGCACAGGCTCCGGACGCGCAGGCTCAGTAGCCATGGCTCACGGGCCCAGCTGCTCCGCGGCATGTGGGATCCTCCCGGACCAGGGCACAAACCCGCGTCCCCTGCATCGGCAGGCGGACTCTCAACCACTGCGCCACCAGGGAAGCCCAGGATTCATTTTATTTAGAGACTCATGTCATAATTTGAAATGACTGGAGAAGCTCTTACATAGAGAAAACTGCTGCTCTAGTATGAGTAGTGAATTCTCATATTTCTCTCATTGAAAAGTTACTTTCCTAGAATTTTTACATTCTATTCTCTCTAGCTATTTCCTTTAAGTGTATCTCACTGGTATGACCTGCGTCAGCAGCTTAAGGTAACAATTATCTTCATGACACTCTCATTTTCTAATTTGTTGCTTGAAAATTCCTGCTTTTATTAACAGGACATCCTTGAAGCCCCATTTTCACTTGGAGTTGTTCATAAATCTTGAGGGGCTTACTCGATTCAAATGGTAGTCCTATGTCCAGATGCCAGAGGAGGGAGAACAGAGGCATCTAGCTAGCTGGTTACCATGGGAAATGGCTCCCAGGAAGTCTGAGCATTTTTGCCCTCAGCTGCATTGATGTGTCTGATGGTCCGAACACCCTACCCAGATTCCTCACATTTGATTTTTCAAGCTTACCTTCTTCTGTTCATAACAGTGCTTCTCAATCAGTGTCGACTTTGCCATTCCAGGGAACATTTGGCAAAGTTTGGGGATATTTTTGGTTGTCACAACTTGGGGGAAGATGTTACTGGCATCTAGTGAGTAGAGACCAGGGATGCTGCTAAACATCCTACGATGCACAGGACAGCCCTCTCCCCCACCTCCCCGGTGGAAAAATGATCTGGCACAAAATCTTAATAGTACTAAGGCTGAGGAACACTGGTTTCTCCAATATGATTTACACCAATATTATCTAGACTCTGGAGAGGTTTTAGCCCTCAATCACAGCTATGCCTAAATCAGCAAACACCCCTTCCTCATCCTTCCCCCTCTCCTCCCACCACTCTTGGCCTTCTGAGCTCTGATTGGAACCCCTATCACCAATCCAGTCAACACCCCCCTCTACTCCTGTTGCATTCTGCCCCATGGTGCTAAGTATCCCTTCAGGCTAATCAACTCAATTAGGACCTGCAAGTTTATCAGAGAGGTTTTAATGCTGTTGAAATTCAGCAGGAAAGAGGTCAGCATCTAAATCTCTTTTGTTTTTTCTCCACACCTTCTCCAGCATTTATTGTTTGTAGATTTTTTGATGATGGCCATTCTGACTGGTGTGAGGTGATACCTCATTGTAGTTTTGATTTGAATTTCTCTAATGATTAGTGATGTTGAGCATCCTTTCATGTGTTTGTTGGCAATATGTAGATCTTCTTTGGAGAAATATCTATTTAGGTACAATGAAATATTACTCAGCCATAAAAAGAAACGAAATTGAGTTATTTGTAGTGAGGTGGATGGACCTAGAGACTGTCATACGAGTGAAGATATATGAAAAAAAAGTGAAGATATATGGAATCAAAAAAAAAAAGTTCTGAAGAACCTCGGGGCAGGACAGGAATAAAGATGCAGATGTAGAGAATGGACTTGAGGACACAGGGTGGGGGAAGGGTAAAATGAGATGAAGTGAGAGAGTGGCATGGACTTATATATACTAACAAATGTAAAATAGATAGCTAGTGGGAAGCATCCGCATAGCACTGGGAGATCAGCTCGGTGCTTTGTGACCACCTAGAGGGGTGGAATAGGGAGGGTGGGAGGGAGATGGAAGAGGGAGGAGATGTAGGGATATATGTATATGTATAGCTGATTCACTTTGTTATAAAGCAGAGACTAACACACCATTGTAAAGCAATTATACTCCAATAAAGATGTTAAAAAAATAAAATAAAAAATAAATCTCTTTTGTCCCCAGGACATTTTGTAGATTTATTTGCTGATGTCAAGGACTGCAAGGGGCACTTGGAAAGGGCAGCATCTGTCATGTCACAGAAGATCCTGTGATATCTACCTTTCCCAGGGCAGTGGGTGTCCCCTCGTCTTACGTTTGCATAATCAAGAAGAGGTGCTCAAGTGACACTTCACTGAAACAAGATCTTATCCAAGGAGACTTGCTGGGCTCACTAGATAGAGGAGCAACTGACAGTAGATCTTGATAAAAAAATATTATATTTGGCTTCAGTCTGCACTGATCCACCTGTTATTTTCTCATGTCCTGTGATGCCACAAATTGTACTGCATTTCCTTCAAATGCACCAAATGATAAAGATACTTGGGAAACAGGCAGTTTGCTAGACTCAATTAAGGAATGATCTCTCTACTGATTCCAGGTCACAATTATCTTGTCTCTGCAGCCACAGGTCCCTATAGAGGCAATTATGCTTTGTCTCCTGAAGCAGAATTGTAAGGAATCTGGTAGGGGATTTGGGTCCTTATATTGGTCAGTTGATATTTGGGTATAGAGTGCCTAGGAGCATCTATACTTGCTTCCTGATTTCTGCCAAATTGGGAAGCTGTATTTCTTACATCCTTAGATGGACCAGGGTATACATAGATCTTTCTGGGACTTGCCTCTGTTTTAAATCACTGTTGATATTTTGGAAATGCATGGGAGGTTCCAAAACACTGTCTAGTAAATAGATTTCTGGAGTAAAAGCCATCTGTAAATTGGTAGCAGCTTGTGTTTTCACAATGTGAGAGATGGAATTTGGAGCAGAGGGAAAAGGGACCCTTGTCATAACACACCTTTCTACTCTCTTGGGCTTGGACTCTGAGGGGCTTTGACACACTTGCGGAGTTTCCTGGGGTAGTAGGGAAATTTGGACACTGCCTTATGCTGTCTATCCAGAGCTAGACAGGGAAGCAATCCTATAGGAATCTGGCCAACCTCATGAGGGTGGCCTGTAGGTCTTAAGTGTCATCATGTCTAGTTGCTATCTTTTAACAACTTATAATTCCTCCCCCTTTTCTCTGATCCTTCAGTAAAATCTTGTAATTGTTCCAACATGGTCTCATCTGTGCTGTGGGGAATTACAGAAAGGGCTTATATCCATGCTTGGGATGGAAGGGTAAGGAGAAGAAGAATAATTTCTGGAGCCACTATGATGGTATCAGTAGAGATGCTAAATCCTCAAAAGCCAAGTGAATTATGGGAATAATAGTTGGGGGAAAGGAGACATGAGTTTTGCCCCTTACCATATGAAGGTTCTCTCCCTTCACCACCAATCTGGCTTACTTTACCAAGGGATGCTGAGGTTTACTCATAAACTCTTCAAGATTTCAATCTATGCTCGAAACCTTCAGGGCTATGTCCTAATTCACATCTCTGCTAACACTGGGGAAGTATCTATCACCAATATCGAGACTTCCTTCTTTCTTTATCCTCCCAGTACTCATCACTAGCATAGTGGTTGGGACATCATTTTGTCTTTCTCACTGGGTTCTCATTACTAAGGGAGATTCATGGCACATTGTAAACACTCAATAAATATGTGTTGAATGATTGAAGAAACAAATCAACACATGAAGGAAAGTTTTTATTGGGCCATTATTTGAGGGCAAAAACTTTTGCCTGAGCATCTGAAAAACACAGTCTCCTCTTGAATCAGTTGTGCTAATTCAGAGAGTCAGAAAGGCTGCTTCTGTGAAATTTAGGACGGCCACCCTCAGTAGCAGGGGTCCCTAAGGCAAGTGGTTGGGATGGTAGCTTTTAGTGTAAGACTGAACTGCTGCTCTCAAATCTTAGGTCTGCCATTTGCTAATTGGAAAATGAAGCAAGAGGCTTTTGTTTTAGTTGATGTCTAATTTCAAGTTCAAATTTATCTGTCCAACTATCTACCCATCCATCTGACATTTATTAAATATGTGCCATGTGGCAAGTACGGTGAAAAGTACTAGAGAGTCAAAGATAATTAAGAACAAATTCTTACCTTTTAACTGTTTACCATCTAGTGGGAGGTTGAAATATCTATCCACACTTATCCAATTAAGTTTGTGGCAAGTCACAGAAAGGTTGTCTGAAATTGGAATTTGTCGTTGTTATTCTATTTGTCTATTTTATTTATTTTTTATTGAAGTACAGTTGATTTACAATGTGTCAGGTGTACAGCAAAATGATTTACTTATATGTATGTGTGTGTGTATATATATATATATATATATATATATATATATATATATATATTCTTTTTCAGATTATTTTCCATTACAGGTTATTACAAGGTGTTGAATATAGTTCCCTGTGCTATCCAATAGGTCCTTGTTGTTAATCTAATTTATATGTAGTAGTGTATATCTTTTAATCCCAAATTCCTAATTTATCTCTCCCCCACCCTTTCTCTTTGGTAACCATAAGTTTGTTTTCTATGTCGGTGAGTCTATTCCTGTTTTGTAAATAAGTTCATTTGTATCATGTTTTTAGATTCCACATATAAGAGATATCATATGGTATTTGTCTTTCTCGGTCTGACTTACTTCACTTAGTATGATAATCTCTAAGTCCATCCATGTTGCTGCAAATGGCATTATTTAATTCTTTTTTAATGGCTGAGTAATAGTCTAATATATATATATATATATTTATTTATATACAACATCTTCTTTATCATTAACCTGTTGATGGACACTTAGGTTGCTTCCAAGTCTTGGCTATTGTGAATAATGCTGCTATAAACATTTGAGTGCATTTATCTTTTTGAACTAGAGTTTTCATCTTTTCTGGATATATGCCCAGGAGTGGGATTGCTGGATCATATGGTAACTCTATTTTTAGTTTTTTAGGAACTCTGCTTATTAATTGTAGTATATATGGAAGGATAGCTTTTATGTACATGCTGGGCAATGGGAGGAGATGAACCGAATAAAAGACAGAAGATCTTGGCTCCAGTCCTGTCTTAGCGACCACTGACAAATTTTCATCTTTTATGAATCTTTGTTTCCTCTTCTGTATCATGAAGTGGGCAGAGAAAGATGAACTCTAAAGCCTCTCCAAGCTCACTCTTGGATTTTCTCAGAAAATCTGTTCTCTAGCAGAGGAATTACCATTGCTGACCACTGGAGGTCAGTCCCTTAAAAGTAAGCTGGCTACATTCCATCCTCCTGCCATCAAAGTCAGCCCTGAATCAAAAGCAAAATTACTATTTTTTTCCCCTTGTTTTGGGAAGGAAGAAACATTCCCAAAGAACAGTTTTACTTTTGACATATTAGAGCCTCGGTCTTGACATCTTTAAACTCCTGTGCTAAATGCTGACTGCAGAGTTTACTAACAATCCTAGTGTGAGAGATGGAATGAGCAGAAGATACAGCCCTACTTATTGAAACATTTATGGTTTCTCTACAGACCTAAATGCTGTGATGTGTAACAGGACGAAAGAGAAATGGAAAATGACTCTTCTGTAGAGCAATTCCCTCTGCATATCTACTGGCGGCCTTGCTCTTATCCATTCACTGAGAATTAAAGGGGAAATAGGTTTTCAGATCAGCTCTCCTGATAGGAAATAGGTTTTCAGCTCATAGAAGCATCGGGAAGGCATCATTTTTCTCCCTCTCCCTGAGTTCCTGCCACCTTGAAAAATAGGAACTTTGAGTCTCTTACTGGCTTGAAATTGCCAATGTCTATCTTTCAATGACCCTTTCCAATGGTGGGAGGGAGGAGGAGTAATCTCTCTGTCTGGTGAGATGGCAAGAGTCTAGAAACCACTGATCTTTATGTCACTCTTGGGAGTGGGCTGTGTTTAAAGGGCCACTTGCAGGTCTGGCCAATCTGGGGTTCTATGAAATTGACTTAGGGTGAGGCAGACCTTGGTCCTTTCTTAGGACCAGAGAAGTTTCTGATCTTCAGGGCAAATGTTCCCCAAGGTCTGGACCTAGAGACAAACCATTGGGAAGTTTTTTCAGCCACATATCCAAGTTGCATTCTCTGATTTTGTGCTACAGGTAGGAAAGCCAGTGTTTGGTTCCATTTTTGACTTACGAGTATATTTCTTAATTGGCTTAGTGCTGTCTGAGGAGGGAAGCTGGATAACATGGAAGCATCTCTCAAATCCTATCAATGGAGGTGGGTTCATATTGTCCCCTCACGCTTATTACTGCAATCTTTTTTGTGACCTGATTAGGGTGGGGTTTAAGCAAGAGTAGGGCTCAGGGTTGTCTTTGGGGACACAGGACTGGGGAAAGAAGACAAATATGGCCCTCCTCCACTGATCATCACTGTATACAGCTGAAATCAAACTGAAATGAATATAAAGGACAAATTGTAGAAAAGAAGTTATTAAAATACAACTTGAAGAGTATGTAGGAGGAAGATATTTCTTAGGCTTCATCCAAGTCATGGTAGTGGTGCAAAAAGAGTTGGTATTAAAAGCCAGGCCTTGGGCTTCCCTGGAGGTGCAGTGGTTAAGAATCTGCCTGCCAATGCAGGGGACACAGGTTCGAGCTCTGGTCCGGGAAGATACCACATGCTGTGGAGCAACTAAGTCCGTGTGCTACAACTACTGAGCCTGTGCTCTAGAGTCCACAAGCCACAAGTACTGAAGCCCACGTGCCTAGAGCCCATGCTCTCATTCCACTGCAATGAGAAACCTGTGCACCAAAACAAAGAGTAACCCCCACTCACCACAACTAGAGAAAAGCCCACGTGCAGCAGCGAAGACCCAGTGCAGCCAAAAAAAAAAAACCAGGCCTTATCTGGTACCAGCTGGTGGTCCTTTGTCCTGTTTAATGCTCCGTTTTACCCTTCTCCAATCATATTAACTCTTTCCTTGGCATAAGGAGGCAAACAAATAAGGATCCACAACAATGACTACAATAATAACCATTACATTCATTTATATAGAACTTTCTATAATTCATTCACTTGCTCATTTATCCCTTAAATATGTCTTGAGCATCTGCTATGTGCCAGGCACTGTTTCCCCTCCCTCATAAAGCTGACATTGATTTGAGAGTTGACAGAGTGCTACAGTAGGTGATGTCAGTGCCTCTCCTCTACTTCTTAGACATTAACAAGTTCAGGGTGCACTGGAAGATATCCAACTGTCTTATCTTCCTCTCTGTGCCTGAGGCCTTTTACCAGAACCTTGGAAAGCCACTGTGCTGGAACACCAGTGTATGCCCAAAGTACTGGGGAAATAACATCCCCAGGAGTAGTCCTCCACCAAGGACCATTAAGAGTTGGTCTTTAAATAGTTCAGCTTCCACACTTTTGGGGTGAGCTCATTCTGAGGGGTATGTTTTCTCCCATTTCCCTTAACTTCCCTCTGGGTTAGGCTTCAGTCAGCTACTGTGGTAGTTTCTTAGTAACAGATGCTTATGAGTTGTCTTCCTTTCCTTCGATTGCTTCCTCACTACTTTTTCGGTGTTTCCAGCACCTCCCAAATAAACTACTTACACTCAGGTCCCTGCCTCAGGGTCTGCTTTTGGAAGAAACCAGCTAAAACATCACTTTTGACATACATGGTCACATTTGGTCCTTGAAAAGACCCTATGAAGTTATGAACATCATGGTGCCTGCCCTTCAGACCCTTTTGAAAAGAAAGAGAGAAAACAAACAAACAAACAAACAAAACAACAACCCACTAACTTCCTCTGCTGATGGGCTTTGCCCAGGCAACCATGTTTTATACAGGTACTTAGAGTCCTAGCTGATTGGACCAATGGAGGGCTCTGACTCAGCATGCAGCCAGTCTTTAGACTGGCCCCTTGGCAAACAGGGGCCAGCTAAGACGTGAGACCTTCCCTCTGGGGCATCTGAACTGGGAAATGGGAAGAGAATCAGGCAGAGATTGGGCAAATGGAGCTGAAGCAAAAAATATATCATGACCTTGCGCTGGACCATGAGAGGCTAGGAGAGGTGGAAATGATGAGAAAGCAGAATCCATGAAGTAGAAAAGATACACAGAGGTGAGGAAGCCAGGGGGTAGTATGAGAAGCCCACGGGTGCAGAAGGAAACAGACATGCAGAGGAGTGGAATCAAGGTAAATGTTGAGAGCAGGAATCAGGACCTGCCTCATCCTCCACTGAGGTCCTTGAGGACAGTTCCTACAATGTCTGGTCAAAGCAGGACTCCATGACCATTTCTCCTGCTCTGAATTAAAAAAAAAATCTACTTCAGAAGGCAGTCATGTTCTGCTTTTAACTGAGGTGTGAAACTAGGCATGATCTTGCCTTTTAGGGTTGAATTTGGAACACAAAGTATTCAAAACTTTCATTGGAGCTGGCTCATTTAATTCAAGGAAGATAAGTAGATTTCTTCTCAATGGTGTAGTCTTGTCAATGGATGGTGGCCCCCTGGAGACTTTGCTGAGAAGAATTCTGAGGCTGCACCTGGGCACAGTGGGGAGGAATGCTGTGATCAATTGGCAATGTCTGCTGTGAATTCAGAGAAAGGAAGGCAGCCGCTTATTTTCCACTACAGATGTAATATGGAAACAATTACAGGATTTAGGTGACTTGTCCAAAAGTCACGCAAAGCTGGTTACTAGAATTGCCAGGATTAGATCTTCTGTCTTCTGACTTTCCATCCAGCTTTTCTTATGTTTTTCTGATTTCTCAATTTTTAAAATTTAATTTTTTACACAGCAGGTTCTTATTAGTTATCTATTTTATACCTATTAGTGTATATATGTCAATCCCAATCTCCCAATTCATTCCCCCACCCTCCTGCCCCAGCTTTCCCTCCATGGTGTCCATATGTTGGTTCTCTACATCTGTGTCTCTATTTCTGCCTTGCAAACTGGTTGATCTGTACCATTTTTCTAGATTCTACATATATGCGTTAATATACAATATTTGTTTTTCTCTTTCTGACTTATTTCACTCTGTATGACAGTCTCTAGGTCCATCCACGTCTCTACAAATGACCCAATGATCCTTTTTATGGCTGAGGAATATTCCATTGTTTATATGTACACCACTTCTTTATCCATTCATCTGTCAATGGACATTTAGTTTGCTTCCATGACCTGGCTATTGTAAATAGTGCTGCAATGAACATTGGGGTGCATGTGTCTTTTTGATGGTTTTCTCAGGGTATATGCCCAGGAGTGGGATTGCTGGGTCATATGGTAGTTCTATTTTTAGTTTTTTAAGGCACCTTCATACTGTTCTCCATAGTGGCTGTATCAATTTATATTCCCACCAACAGTGCAAGAGGGTTCCCTTTTCTCCACACCCTCTCCAGCATTTGTTGTTTGTAGATTTTCTGATGATGCCCATTCTAACAGGTGTGAGGTGATAACTCATTGTAGTTTTGATTTGAATTTCTCTACTAATTAGTGATGTTGAGCAGCTTTTCATGTGCCCCTTGGCCATCTGTATGTCTTCTTTGGAGAAATGTCTATTTAAGTCTTTTACCCATTTTTTGATTGGGTTACTTGTTTTTTAATATTGAGCTGCATGAGCTGTCTATATATTTTGGAGATTAATCCTTTGTCTGTTGATTCATTTGCTAATATTTTCTCCATTCTGAGGGTTGTCTTTTCATCTTATTTATAGTTTCCTTTGCTATGTAAAAGCTTTTAAGTTTCAGTAGGTCCCATTTGTTTATTTTTGTTTTTATTTCCATTACTCTAGGAGGTGGGTCAAAAAACATTTTTCTGGGCTTCCCTGGTGGCACAGTGGTTGAGAATCTGCCTGCTAATGCAGGGAACATGGGTTTGAGCCCTGGTCTGGGAGGATCCCACATGCCACAGAGCAACTAGGCCCGTGAGCCACAAGTACTGAGCCTGAGCGTCTGGAGCCTGTGCTCTGCAACAAGAGAGGCCGCGATAGTGAGAGACCCGCACACCGCGATGAAGAGTGGCCCCCCCTTGCCACAACTAGGGAAAGCCCTCGCACAGAAACAAAGACCCAACACAGCAAAAAATAAATAAATAAATAAACTAATAAACTCCTACCCCCAACATTTTCTTTAAAAAAAAAAAATCTTGCTGTGATTTATGTCAAAGAGTGTTCTTCCTCTGTTTTTCTCTAAGAGTTTTATAGGGTCTGGTGTTACATTTCAGTCTTTAATCCATTTGGGGTTTATTTTTGTGTATGGTGTTAGTGAGTGTTCTAATTTCATTCTTTTACATGTAGCTGTCCAGTTTTCCCAGCACCACTTATTGAAGAGGCTGTCTTTTCTCCACTGTATATCTTTGCCTCCTTTGTCATAGATTAGTTGACCATAGGTGCGTGGGTTTATCTCTGGGCTTTCTATCCTGTTCCATTGATCTATATTTCTGTTTTTGGGTCAATACTGTATTGTCTTGATTACTGTAGCTTCGTAGTATAGTCTGAAGTCAGGGAGTCTGATTCTTCCAGTACAGTTTTTTCCCTCAAGATTGCTTTGGCTATTTGGGGTCTTTTGTGTCTCCATACAAATTTTAAGAATTTTTGTTCTAGTTCTATAAAAAATGCCATTGGTAATTTGATAGGGATTGTGTTGAATCTGTAGATTGCTTTGGGTAGTACAGTCATTTTCACAATGTTGATTCTTCCAATCCAAGAGCATGTTATATCTCTCCATCTGTTTGTGTCATCTTCGATTTCTTTCATCAGTGTCTTATAGTTTCCTAACTATAGGTCTTTTACCTCCTTAGGTAGGTATATCTAGGTATTTTATTCTTTTTGTTGCAGTGGTGAATGGGATTGTTTCCTTAATTTCTCTTTGTGATTTTTCATCATTACTTTATAGGAATGCAAGAGATTTCTGTGCGTTAATTTTGTATGCTTCAAATTTACCAAATTCATTGATTAGCTCTAGTAGTTTTCTGGTGGCATCTTTAGGATTCTCTATGTATAGTATCATGTCATCTGCAAACAGTGACAATTTTACTGCTTCTTTTCCAATTTGGATTCCTTTTATTTCTTTTTCTTCTCTGACTGTCATGGCTACGATTTCCAAAACTATGTTGAATAACAGTGGTGAGAGTGGACATCCTTGTCTTGTTCCTGATCTTAGTGGAAATGTTTTCAGTTTTTCACCATTGCAAATGATGTTTGCCATGGGTTTCTCATATATGGCCTTTATTATGTTGAGGTATGTTCCCTCTATACCCACCTTCTGGAGAGTTTTTATCATAAATGGGTGTGAACTTTGTCAAAAGCTTTTTCTGCATTTATTGAGATGATCATATGGTTTTTATTCTTCAGTTTGTTAATATGGTGTATCACATTGATTTGTGTATATTGAAGAATCATTGCATCCCTGGGATAAACCCCACTTGATCATGGTATATGATCCTTTTCATGTGTTGTTGGATTCTGTTTGCTAGTATTTTGACGAGGATTTTTGCATCTATGTTCATCAGTGATATTGGCCTGTAGTTTTCTTTTTCTGTGGCATCATTGTCTGGTTTTGGTATCAGGGTGATGGTGGCCTCATAGAATGAGTTTGGGAGTGTTCCTTCCTCTGCAATTTTTTGGAAGAGTTTGAGAAGGATGGGTGTTAGCTCTTCTTTAAATGTTTGATAGAATTCACCTGTGAAGCCATCTGGTCCTGGACTTTTGTTTGTTGGAAGATTTTTTGTTTGTTTGTTTGCGGTCCACGGGCCTCTCACTGTTGTGGCCTCTCCCACTGCAGAGTACAGGCTCCAGACATGCAGGCTCAGTGGCTATGGCTCACGGGCCCAGCCACTCCATGACATGTGGGATCTTCCAAGACTGGGGCACGAACCTGTGTCCCCTGCCTTGGCAGGCGAACTCTCAACTACTTCGCCACCAGGGATGCCCTGTTGGAATATTTTAAATCACAGTTTCAATTTCATTACTTGTGATTGGTCAGTTCATATTTTCTATTTCTTCCTGGTTCAGTGTTGGAAGGTTATACCTTTCTAAGAAGTTTTCCATTTCATCCAGGTTGTCCATTTTATTAGCATAGAGTTGCTTGTAGTAGTCTCTTAGGATATTTTGTATTTCTGCAGTTTCTGTTGTAAGTTATCCTTTTTCATTTCTAATTTTATTGATTTGAGTCCTCTCCCTCTTTTGCTTGATGAGTCTGGCTAAAGGTTTATCATTTTTTTTTTTTATCTTCTCAAAGAACCAGTTTTTAGTTTTATTGATCTTTGCTATTGTTTTCTTTGTTTCTTTTTCATTTATTTCTTCTCTGATCTTTATGACTTCTTTCCTTTTGCTAACTTTGGGTTTTGTTTGTTTTTCTTTCCCTAGTTCCTTTAGGTGTAAGTTTACTTTGTTTATTTGAGATTTTTCTTGTTTCTTGAGGTAGGATTGTATTACTATACACTTCCCTCTTAGAACTGCTTTTGCTACATACCATAGGTTTTGCATTGCTGTGTTTTCATTGTCATTTGTCTCTAGGTATTCTTTGATTTCCTCTTTGAGTTCTTCAGTGAACTCTTGGTTATTTAGTAATGTATTGTTTAGCCTCCATGTGTTTGTGTTTTTTTATGTTTTTTTCCCTGTAATTTATTTCTAATCTCATAGCTCTGTGGTCGGAAAAGATGCTTGATATGATTTCAATTTTCTTAAATTTACCGAGGCTTGATTTTGATCCAAGATGTGCTCTATCCTGGAGAATGTTCCATGTGCACTTGAGAAGAAAGTGTAATCTGCTGTTTTTGGATGGAATGTCCTATAAATATCAATTAAATCTATCTGGTCTATTATGTCATTTAAAGCTTGTGTTTCCTTGCAAGATTGGGATTGACATATATACACTAATATGTATAAAATAGGTAACTAATAAGAACCTGCTGTATAAAAAATAAATTAAATTAAATTTTTTAATAAGTTTGTGTTTCCTTATTAATTTTCTGCCTGGATGATCTGTCTATTGGTGCAAGTGAGGTGTTAAACTCCCTCACAATTATTGTGTTGCTGTCGATTTCCTCTTTTAAATGTTAGCATTTGCCTTAAGTATTGAGGTGCTCCTATGTTGGGTGCATATATAATTAGAATTGTTATATATTCTCCTTGGATTGATCCCTTGATCATTATGTAGTGTCTTTCCTTCTCCCTTGTAACATTCTTTATTTTAAAGTCTATTTTATCTGATATGAGTATAGGTACTCCAGCTTTCTTTTGATTTCCATTTGCATGGAATATCTTTTTCCATCCCTTCACTTTTAGTCTGTATGTGTCCCTAGGTCTGAAGTGGGTCTCTTGTAGACAGCATGTATATGGGTCTTGTCTTTGTATCCATTCAGTGAGCCTGTGTCTTTTGGTTGGAGCATTTAATCCATTCACATTTAAGGTAATTATTGATATGTACATTCCTATTACCATTTTCTGAATTGTTTTGGGTTTGTTTTTGAAGGTCCTTTTCTTCTCTTGTGTTTCCTGCCTAGAGGACTTCCTTTAACATTTGTTGTAGAGCTGGTTTGGTGGTGCTGAATTCTCTTAGCTTTTGCTTGTCTGTAAAGCTTTTGATTTTTCTGTCGTATCTGAGTGAGATCCTTGTTGGGTAGAGTAATCTTGGTTGTAGGTTCTTCCCTTTCATCACTTTAAATATGTCATGTTACTCCCTTCTGGTTTGTAGAGTTTCTGCTGAGAAATCAGTTTTTAACCTTATGAGAGTTCCCTTGTATGTTATTTGTCATTTTTCCTTTGTTACTTTTAATAATTTTTCTCTGTATTTAATTTTTGTCAGTTTGATTACTATGTGTCTTGGTGTGTTTCTCCTTGGGTTTATCCTGCCTTGGGCTCTTGGCACTTCCTGGATTTGGGTGGCTATTTCCTTTCCCATGTCAGGGAAGTTTTTGACTATAATCTCTTCAAATATATTCTCAGGTCCTTTCTCTCTCTCCTCCTTCTGAAACCCCTATAATGTGAATGTTGGTGCATTTAATGTTGTCCCAGAGGTCTCTTACTCTGTCTTCATTTCTTTTCATTCTTTTTCTTTATTCTGTTCCATGGCAGTGAATTCCACCCTTCTGTCTTCTGGTCATTTCTCTGTTCTTCTGCCTCAGGTATTCTGCTATTGATTCCTTCTAGTGTATTTTTCATTTCAGTTACTGTATTGTTCATCTCTATTTTTTTGTTCTTTAATTATTCTCGGTGATTTTTCTTTAATTCTTCTTGGCCTTTGTTAAACATTTCTTTCATCTTCTTGATCTTTGCCTCCATTCTTTTTTTGAGGTCCTGGATCATCTTCACTATCATTATTCTGAATTCTTTTTCTGGAAGGTTGCCTATCTCCACTTCATTTAGTTGTTGTTCTGGAGTTTTATCTTGTTCTTTCATCTGGTACATAGCCCTCTGCCTTTTCATTTTGTCTATCTTTCTGTGAATGTTGTTTTCGTTCCACAGGCTGCAGGATTGTAGGTCTTATTGCTTCTGCTATCTGACCTCTGGTGGATGAAGCTATCTAAGAAGCTTGTGCAAGCTTCCTGATGGGAGGGACTGGTGGTGGGTAAAGCTTGGTGTTGCTCTGGTGGGCAGAGCTCTTTAAAACTTTGATCTGCTTGTCTGCTGATGGGTGGGGCTGGGTTCCCTGCCTGTTGGTTGGTTGGCCTGAGGTGACTCGGCACTGGAACCTTCCCAGCTCTTTGGTGGGGCTAATGGTGGACTCTGGGAGGGCTCACGCCAAGGAGTACTTTCCAGAACATCTGCTGACAGTGTCTTTGTCCCCATGGTGAGCCACAGCCACCCTCCGCCTCTGCAGGAGACCCTCCAACATTAGCAAGTATGACTGTTTCAGTCTCCAATGGTGTCACTGCTTCTCCCCCCTGGGTCCTGATGTGCACACTACTTTGTGTGTGCCCTCCAAGAGTGGAGTCTCTGTTTCCACCAGTCCTGTTGAAGTCCTGCAATCAAATCCTTCTAGCCTTCAAAGTCTGATTCTCTGGGAATTCCTCCTCCTCTTGCCAGACCGCCAGGTTGGGAAGCCTGAGGTGGGGCTCAGAACCTTCACTCCAGTGGGTGGACTTCTGTGGTATAATTATGCTCCACTTTGTGAGTCACCCACCCAGCAGTTATTGGATTTGTCTTTATTTTGCTTCTGCCCCTCCTATCTTCTCCTTGTGGCTTCTCCTTTGTCTTTGGATGTGGGGATTTTTTTTTTTTTTGGTGAGTTCCAGTGTCTTCCTGTTGATGATTGTTCAGCAGTTAGCTGTGATTTCAGTGGTCTCATAAGAGGGAGTGAGCACACGTCCTTCTACTCTACCATCTTGAACCAATCCTCTCTTTCTGATTTCTGATTCAGTTAAATTTGGCTCTTTGACATTGTTTTGGGAAGCTAAGGATCCCTTCTCATAAGAAAAGCTGCTTCTTATAGGAGAAATTAATGCATAGTTCTTCTGAAGTTCACATGGAATCATATCATGCCTTTGCAGGAGAATTCAAGGGGGTGTAGAGTTATCAGATTTAACACTTAAAAATACAAGACACCTGGTTAAATGTTTGGGACATCCTTATACTAAATAATTATTTGTTGTGCTATGTGAAATTCAATTTGATTTGACACCCTGAATTTAATCTGAATTTTGTGCCTAGGAGGAGTCACGTGGATAAGAACTTTTTGTGTGTGTGCCTATCTTTATATATCGATGTATATCTATCCTGGGTTCTGACGGTCTTGCCTACCAACTATCTGATTATTTTTTTTTGCCAATAATCTGACCACTGGAACACTTCAGGCAGCTGTACTTTAATTTTAGTTCTGAATACAGTTGGTTTGCAGTAACCACATGGGGTTGTTTCCAGGTTCCCCATGGATACCAAAATCCCTGGATGCTCCAGTCCCTTCTAGTCAGCTTGCAGTATCCTCAGAAGCAGAATGGGGATACCGAGGGATGACTGCACAGTAAGACCTGGGTGTTTTCTGTAGAAAATCCCTGCAACTCCCTGTCATTGTTTCAGAGTAATTTCAATAATAACAGGGACACACTGCAGTGCAAAGAATGTTATCTGAAGTTGTGGTAGGGAGAGATTATAGAGAAAGCTTTTTCCTATTATTTCAGCCAAGGCAGCATCTCACAAGCAATCTTGTAAAAGATAGCACTGTAATTTAAGAGCATCTCTGCAACCTCTTAGAATTTATGATTTTTCTACTTTCAGTGTTTTCAGATCATTTCTTGGAATTCTGACCAGGTTGAGAGAGGCTTCACTTCAATAAATCCTGCCACCTCCATGATGGCACTGGAGCAAAGCCACGATTCAGTCTTCTTCATATGGCTGCTCATAAACGTCTTTACTATCCAAGAAATGCATCGGTTCTAAATGACTTCATACTGTGGTTAACCCATTGAGTTTATGGTTCCTGACTCAGTAAAAACTCAATAAAATGATGTCAATTCAAGTCTCATTTCCTTCCCTGTTCATGTTAGGGTGGGATAATTTAAAATATATATAAACTAGAGTTATTTTGTTTTATTCTTGCTTTGAAGAATCCTCTGGAATATACTTGCAAATGTCACCAGAAAACTTCAAGAATGATTTTGGTGCATACTTCAACCTACAGTGTTATGGTTGTTTTCTTCTCTTAGACTTTTTTTTTCCCTATAATTCTTTGGGAGTGTAATAATGTACAACTACCCTGAATATCCAAGAGCTTATATAAAAAAAGTTTTATGTAAAATATGTTTATTATAAAAATTGAAATTCAAGATGTAGAAATTTAAAAGCCTCTATCAATAGCTAATTTTTATCCAGACTTTTTCTATACACACATGAAAAGATATTTTTAAAATGAGATACTCACTGAGAATGTTTTTAGTAATCTACTTTGTTTTGTTAATATTTCATAAATATCTTATTGTGCCAATACATTTCCATCTTCATCACTTTTAATGCCACTGTATATATTCTATTGGATGAATGTATCACAGCTCATTTAAACATTATTCTCTTAACAGACACTTAGGCTATTTCCCAGTTTTCTATATTATGAACTTTGCTGCAAAGATTTTCTTGTAATTAAGTCTTTGCACACATTATTAATTATTTTCTTGGAATACATTCTTAGAAGTTGGAGACTTTGTGATTTTTTTATCCTAGACAAAACAAAAAAGAAATATGTTGACTATAGTGAGAGGGATTTGGGTGAGGGTAGTTTCTGACTGCTTCTTGTGTGCTTTCAGGACAGTGTACAGTTCAACTAGGGGTTCTCAGGAGGGAGCAAATATCTTACCTGAAATGGTGAACAGCCATGTGGTTATGTCTGTAAAAAAAAAAAAAAAGTCATTTGGAAAATGATTGTTGGCAAACAGATAGATTGTGGGGACTGAGTAGATTCTGCCACCATGAACATGTTGAACAGAAGTTCTCAGCTGGGGACAGTTTTGACCTCAGGGGACATTTGGCAATGTCTGGAGATATTGTTGATTGTCACCACTGGAGGGGGTTGCTCTTGGCACCTCCAGCATAGAGGCCAGGGATGCTGCTACACATCTTAGAATGCTCAGGACAGACCCACAGAACAAAGTATCATCTGTCCCCAAGTGTCAATATGACTGAGGTTGGGAAACCCTGATGTAGAACAGAAAGAAAAGGGGTGTCAATGTCACTGTGTCTCTTGGAAACCATGACACAGCATTTAAGCAATCCTCATGGCAATTTTTTTTAAAATTGTCTTCTCCAAAGGATTCTTCATTTACCCAGTGTATTTGGCACATCTTAAACTTGATCTACAACCACACTGAGGGACACATGAGGCCTATGAAAAGGGTTGTCTTGCTTGCTCCTGGCTTGTCTTTGGATTAATCTTGACAAGAACGTGTGTGTGTGTGTGTGTGTGTGTGTGTGTGTGTGTGTGTGTTTACTATAGAGACTGTCTTGCAAAGAAAACTGAGGCTTTCAGGCTGCCTGATTTTTCTAAACATGTTATGTAATGATGATGCTAAAAGATTGCCTGGGTTCTCCTTGGCAGAACTAAACCAGACCCACGGACCCAGCACCAATCTCTTAGGGCCAGTCTTTGTCCCTTTTTCAGAGCAAGGGAAGTTGGTGCAGTTTTGGCTTCTTAAAATTTGCCTCGTCTAGCCACACTGAATATCTTGGTCGTGCTTGAGCATGTCCTGATAGTGACGAGCTTAGTTCCCAGCTGAAGTAGGAGGGAAAGGATATTTACCAGCATCAAAGGAAGAGGATTGAGGAAGGAAGCTTTTCCCTCATAGTGCAATGATCTATCTGTGAAACAGTGTCTCAAAGAAGTAGAGTTGAGAGGTGGGGAGTGAGGTGTGTGTGCCAATGACAGAGCATGGGGGTTGGAGCTGAGTAGGTAGGACTTCGAACCGCATGTGTATTAAGACTTGACTCTGGTCTCCTTGTTCAATGGCTCTGAGCCTTGCTTTTCTCATCTCTAATGGGGAAGGGGGAGCAGTTAACTCATGATGAGCTGGAAAGCTATTTGGTAGAATCTTGAACCCTTGAATGCACAACCAGCTGCCTGTGGCCTTTGCAAGTTTAGGAGAGGGATTTATGGAGGGGACACTTCATCAACATCTCTTCAGAACTGCCAAATTTTGGCCCCAAACTCCAATGTAATTTTCTTGTAAGTCGAGCTGGACCACTCTGAGACTGGAGGGCTCCTTGTGCATGAATTAACAGGCAGCCCTAAGCAGCACTAGAAGGTTTCCCTTCTGCCCTTAACAAGATGGGGCACCAGTTCTATTGCACCCCCTCTATGGAGTTTTGGAAAGAATCTAGAGAGGAAGGGATTAAAAAAATTTTTTTTATTGGAGTGTATTTGACTTACAATGTTCTGTTAGTTTCAGATGTATAGCAAAATGAATCAGTTATACATAAACATATATCCACTCTTTTTTAGATTCTTTTCCCATATAGGCTATTAAAGAGTACTGAGTAGAGTTCCTTGTGCTATACAGCAGGTTATTATTAGTTATCTATTTTAATATAGTAGTGTGTATATGTCAATTCCAATCTCCCAATTTATCCCTCCCCACCCTTACCCCCGGTAACCATGTTTGTTTTCTACATCTGTAACTCTATTTCTGTTTTGTAGATAAGTTCATTTGAACTGTTTTTTTTAGATTCCACATATAAGCTATATCATATGATATTTGTCTTTGTCTGACTTGCTTCACTCAGTATGACAGTCTCTAGCTCCATCCATGTTGCTGCAAATGGCATTATTTTGTTCTTTTTTATGGCTGAGTAATATTCCATTGTATACATGCAGCATATCTTCTTTACCCATCCCTCTGTTGATGGACACTTAGGTTGTTTCCATGTCCTGGTTATTGTAAACAGTGCTGCAATAAACATTGGGGTGCATGTATCTTTTTGAATTATGGTTTTCTCTGGATATAAGTCCAGGAGTGGGATTGATGGATCACCTGGTAACTCTATTTTTAGTTTTTAAGGAACATCCATACTGTTCTCCATAGGGGTTGTACAAATTTCCATTCCCACCAGCAGTGAGGAGAGTTTCCTTTTCTGCGCACCTTAGAGAGGGAAGGTATTAAAGAGAGGATCCCTGTGCTGTTTAATTTCCACTTGCTCCCACTCTAATTCTTGACTCCCCATCAATTTTCTATCCTTCCTTGTACTGCTCTTTATGTTAGAATCCCCTTTCTGTGTGTGGCATCACCCAGTCTCCCTTGCTTCCTGGAGCTGTTGGGTTTGGCCGGGGGAGGACAGATAGGAGACTGGAGGGTAGAGGAGAGCATGGTCAGAGATCTACTGCCTTGGCTTCCTCTCCACTTCTGCCTGGTTCTAGCAGTGGCCAGGCTCTTCTCCAGGTGTGCTTCCTGGAGGAGGGTCTTCTTCCGAGTCTTCTGCTCTCTGCTGCACTCAGCAACGAGTCTTGCCTCCTCTGCCCTTCAGACCTCGGGGTCGTGATAGTTCTTGCCATTGCTAGTGCTTGAATACCTCAACACCTCTACTTGGTTCTTTAAACCTTGCCTGCACTTCTGACTGCTGAATCACTTCTGACTTCTGAATCCAGTTATTCCACTGAACTCTCCATAGGGAAATCCTTTTGAGTGTGTCCTGCTGCTCCCTTCTTGGACGCTGAGTGACATGTTCCCAGGAGAGAAGAACCCATAGAGACTGTGGTATGTGGCCTCAACTTTGACCTCATCCCTTGTCATTCTTAGGCAACATCCCAGGATTGGGGGTCCTGACATGTTTACACTATACTCCTCCTTCTAGTGGGAGAGAGAGGTGGGAGAGGCACTGTTTTTCCTGAGAATGAAATAAGGTACAAAGCTAAAAGGACCCAGCATGGTACTGGTTACTAAGAAGACACAGAGTAAATGACAGCTGCTGGTATCATTAGGCATCGATTGATGATCTTTCAAGAAACAAGAAGGAAAACATGAGGACAGTGATACAGTCAGTCGATAAGCTAGGATAACATTTCAATCCCCCATTTCAGTGCTGTTATTTTGTTGGCCAAGAAATGAATTGGAGTTACTGGCCATTTTTTAATTCTACAGAGAGACTAATCTCTAAGGATGCTTTCTCCCCTCTTTTTATAGTTATCAAAGATAACTTCATAGATTATTGTACATTTTAGGGTATTGATGTCAAAAATCTGAAGGTTGGAGGGGGAGAAGAAGATTTCAATTGAGAATAATACATTCTTTCATTAAAAGTGTTGACTTGGAGCTAGCATTAAGACAGCCTGTAGCAAGAGATCATCACAGATGCCAGGTTCATAGAATATACAATATTTAGTCCAGTCTGACAAAATATTATAAAAAATTAGATTATCTCAGAGAGAAATCATTCTGGCAACAGATTTATTTTGCATCATGCAGACAAAATAAATGTGGTTTTGATTTTATATGAAATAAACCTACAGGGGTCACCTATTGCTTTTGACTGACCATCAACAATCTCCCTTTTTCTAGATCTGCACCTTTATTTTCCATATGATTTAGGTGGGACTGATTCTGTTGTTAGCTCTGGGGATGGACATATGACATGGCCCGGCCAATGGGAACTTCACATCCCCTTAGCTGATCATTGATTATGGGGCATACTCATGACTCAAGCAGGACCAAGCAGAACTAAAGGGCTGTCATCCCCAGGTCTTTTGCTAGGACTATTGAGAAAGAGAAATATATGTATTTTTCCTGCTGAGGCTGCAAAATGCAAACCTGGAGCTGTTGGTGGCTGTCTTTGCCACAATGGCAGGTGCCTGCCTGAAAGTGAAATCTGCACTGGGGAGAGGTGATCTGTGAGATGGGGAGAGATGAAATCCTGGTGATAATGAATGAGAACCCAGATATGGCTCTAGAATTTTATGTGACTTCAGTGAATTCCCTCTTCTTGAGCCAGTTTGAGTTGGATTCTGTCAGTTGTAATCGCAAGAGTCTTGATTAATGCACAGGACTATCATAAGGCTTTTCTGTTGCGATCTCTTTCTCTCCACATGAAAAATTGTATTTGAAAAGAATTTGTCACTGATTAATTCATCCCATTTTTTTTATTGAGTACATATTATGGCAGGAATTGTGTCCAGTCCTGGAATGTAAAGATGATAGGACAAAACCTCCATCAGATAGACAGATGTAGAAATAGACATCATATAGGATCAGCTATATGGTGATGGCACTGCTGTGAAATGAGTGTGAAATAGGACAAGGACCTAGCATGATGATTAAAAAAGTAGACTCTGGAGCCAGACTGCCTAGGCCTACTGTACCGCTTACTATTTCTTGTGCCGCTTATACATTTCTTAACCTCTCTGTCTCTCTGTTTTCTCATCTGTAAAATGGTGAGAATAATTGTTGTGAAGACTGAGTTGATACACGTGAAACACTTGAAATAGTGCTCAGTAAGTGTCCACTATTGCTACTGTGACTATGCACTAGTTCCCAGATGGTAAGGAAGACACATGAGGTCACCTGTGATTCCCCTTGTGCACAGGGGAAGAGGAAGAGGAAGATTAGAGAAAAGGAAGTAACTGTTGAGCTGAGCTTTGAAAGGTGACCTGGCCAGGCAGAGAAGGACAGCAATGACATTATGAGCAAATGAAACTGTGTGTAAAGGTCCTGAGGCATGTAAGAGCAAGGCATCCTGGGACTGCATTTATCTGCATTTTCTTCAATTATAGGTTACATGTGGGTAACTTTTGGAAATGTGACTATAAAAGTCAGCAGAGGTTAGATCCCAAAGGGTCTAATGTGCCTAGCTAAAGGCTGCTTGCATTAATATTAGGTAGGATAACATCTTTTGCAAGTGACTGAATACCCACCTCAAAAGGGCTTAAGTGAAAATGGCATTTAATGGCAGCCATAACTGAAAAGTCCAAAGGAAGAGCTGGCTATTATAGATATGTCTAGATCAGGATCCAGGTGATGACTCCAAGTGCTATTTTTCTCCCTTTATCTGTTTTTCGACTTCATCTGTGTGTGGTTCTATTCTCATATAGTATTATGCTTTGTTATCATAAGATGTGTTAGAGTTTTACAGGCTCAAGTCCACTGGGAAAGAATGAGATTCTCTTTTACAGACGTACCAGCAAAGTCTCATGGTTCTGTTTGAGTCACCTGAATGAATTATTTTGGTGAGCAGAATGCTATGTCTGATTGATCAGGCCTGAGATTTACAAACTGCATGAGTTAATTCTACTTAGAAGCTTAAAGACTTATTATGTAAAGGATGGTGGTCCTTCAGGAGGAAATTGGGTATGAATACCAGAAAAAGGATATACATGTCAGGTAGCAAAGCCCAAATAAGTTCAAGACACATTTTATATTGTAGATATTGGAGGGACATTGCTGGCTTCTAAGCTGTGGAGTGACATGACCATATGTATAATTTAGAAGGATAGATCTAACCTAATGCGGAGAATGGATTGGAGGGCTGTAGCCATAGGAAAAGGTTCAGTTAAAAAGCTTTTACTAGTCGGGGGAAGAGATGATGAGTATATGAATGAAACTTTGGCATTGGGAATGGAAAGCTGCAATGACTCAGAAATGTACACACAGGAGCTAGAACCATAAACATTTATGCTGAACAAAATTCACTGGGGAAGGGAAGGAAGACATATAGAATATCTCTTTGGTTTTGGCTTTGGTGACATGGTGAGTAGTGATGTCATTTACTGAAAGTGGAACTACAGAAGGAGAGAGAGAGGAAGGTATAAAACAACAAATAGCTAATATGTATTTATGTCCATGATCTTTTTCATTGAGTGGCAGAAAAAAAGTATATTTAAAGTTTATGGAATCTTTTTTTTTTCCACAACAAACAACATCATTCACAGTGATGAATGACCTGAGGATGCCATTTTGCACACACAGATACAAGGAAATACACAGGTTCTATAAATGTGTAACATAGGTACAAGCATGTTCACGTACACAGAGTTTTGTATTAGTCTCATTTTGGTTAGTTTTGCCCTTTTCTTCTCAACTGCTTTTTTTTAAAATATATTTTTTAACATCTTTATTGGAGTAAAATTGCTTTACAATGGTGTGTTAGTTTCTGCTTTATAACAAAGTGAATCAGCTATACATATATCCCCATAGCTCCTCCCTGTTGCACCTCCCTCCCATCCTCACTATCCCACCCCTGTAGGTGGACAAAAAGCACCGAGCTGATCTCCCTGTGCTATGCAGCTGCTTCCCACTAGCTATCTATTTTACATTTGGTAGTGTATATATGTCCATGCCACTCTTTCACTTCATCCCAGCTTACACTTCGCCCTCCCCGTTTCCTCAAGTCCATTCTCTACGTCTGTATCTCTATTCCTGTCCTGTACCTAGGTTCTTCAGAACCATTTATTTATTTTTTTTAGATTCCAAATATATGTGTTAGCATACAATATTTGTTTTTCTCTTCCTGACTTACTTCACTCTGTATGACAGTCTCTAGGTCCATCCACCTCACTACAAATAACTCAGTTTCATTTCTTTTTATGGCTGAGGAACATTCCATCGTATACATGTGCCACATCTTCTTTATCCATTCATCTGTTGATGGACACTTATGTTCCTTCCATGTCCTGGCTATTGTAAATAGTGCTGCAATGAACATTGTTGTACATGTACTTTTTGAATTACGGTTTTCTCAGGGTATATGCCCAGTAGTGTGATTGCTTGGTCGTATGGTAGTTCTATTTTTAGTTTTTTAAGGAACATGATACTTTTCTCCATAGTGGCTGTATCAACTTACATTCCTACCAACAGTGCAAGAGGGTTCCCTTTTCTCCACACCCTCTCCAGCACTTATTGTTTGTAGATTTTTTGATGATGGCCATTCTGACCACTGAAAGGTGATACTTCATTGTACTTTTGATTTGCATTTCTCTAATGATTAGTGAAATTGAGCATTCTTTCATGTGTTTGTTGGCAATCTGTATATCCTCTTTGGAGAAGTGTCTATTTAGGTCTTCTGCCCATTTTTTGATTGGGTTGTTTTTTTGATATTGAGCTGCATGAGCTGTTTGTAAGTTTTGAAGATTAACCCTTTGTCAGTTGCTTCATTTGCAAATATTTTCTCCTATTCTGAGTGTTGTCTTTTCATCTCGTTTATAGTTTCCTTTGCTGTGCAGAAGCTTTTAAGTTTCATTAGGTCCCATTTGTTTACTTTTATTTTTTTCCCATTTCTCTAGGAGGTGAGCCAAAAAGGATCTTGCTGTGATTTATGTCATGGAGTGTTCTGTCTATGTTTCCCTCTAAGAGTTTTATAGGGTCTGGCTTTACATATAGGTCTTTAATCCATTTTGAGTTTATTTTTGTGTATGGTGTTAGGGAGTGTTCTAATTTCATTCTTTTACATGTAGCTGTCCAGTTTTCCCAGCACCACTTATTGAAGAGAGTGTCTTTTCTCCATTGTATATCCTTGCCTCCTTTGTCATAGATTAGTTGACCATATGTGCATAGGGTTTTTCTCTGGGCTTTCTATCCTGTTCCATTGATCTATATTTCTGTTTTTGTGCCAGTACCATACTGTCTTGATTACTGTAGCTTTGAAGTATAGTCAGTCTGAAGTCAGGGAAGCTGATTCCTCCAGCTCCATTTTTTTGTCTCAAGATTGCTTTGGCTATTTGGGGTCTTTTGTGTTTCCATAAAAATTGTGAATTTTTTTGTTCTAGTGCTGTGAAAAATGCCATTGGTAGCTTGATAAGGATTGCATTGAATCTGTAAATTGCTTTGGGTAGTATAGTCATTTTCACAATATTGATTCTTCCAATCCAAGAACATGGTATATCCCTCCATCTGTTTGTATCATCTATAATTTCTTTCATCAGTGTCTTATAGTTTTCTGCATACAGGTCTTTTGTCTCCTTAGGTAGGTTTATTCCTAGGTATTTTATTCTTTTTGTTGCAATAATAAATGGGAGTGTTTCCATAATTTCTCTTTCAGATTTTTCAAGATTAGTGTATAGGAATGCAAGAGATTTCTGTGCATTAATTTTGTATCCTGCTACTTTACCAAATTCTTTGATTAGCTCTAGTAGTTTCCTGGTAGCATCTTTAGGATTCTCTATGTATAGTATCATGTCATCACCAAACAGTGACAGTTTTACTTCTTCTTTTCTGATTTGGATTCCTTTTAATTCTTTTTCTTCTCTGATTGCTGTGGCTAAAACTTCCAAAAGTATGCTGACTAATAGTGGTGAGAGTGGGCAAGCTTGTCTTGTTCCTGATCTTAAAGGAAATGGTTTCAGTATTTCACCATTGAGAATGACGTTGGCTGTGGGTTTGTCATATATGGCCTTTATTATGTTGAGGTAAGTTCCCTCTATGCCTACTTTCTGGAGGGTTTTTATTATAAATGGGTGTTGAATTTTGTCAAAAGCTTTTTGTGCGTCTATTGAGATGATCATATGGTTTTTCCCCTTCAATTTGTTAGTATGGTGTATCACGTTGATTGATTTGCATATATTGAAGAATCCTTGCATTCCTGGGATAAACCGCACTTTATCATGGTGTATGATCTTTTTAAAGTACCCTTGGATTCTGTTTGCTAGTATTTTGTTGAGGATTTTTGCAACTATGTTCATCAGTGATATTTGCTTGTAGTTTTCTTTTTTTTTTGTGGCATCTTTGTCTGGTTTTGGTATCAGGGTGATGGTGGCCTCATAGAATGAGTTTGGGAGTGTTCCTCCCTCTGCTATATTTTGGAAGAGTTTGAGAAGGACAGGTTCTCTAAATGTTTGAGAGAATTCCCCTGTGAAGCCATCTCATCCTGGACTTCTGTTTGTTGGAAGATTTTTAAACACAGTTTCAACTTTAGTGCTTGTGATTGGTCTGTTTATATTTTCTATTTCTTCCTGGTTCAGTCTCAGAAAGTTGTGCTTTTTTAAGAATTTGTGCATTTCTTCCAGGTTGTCCATTTTATTGACATATAGTTGCTTGTAGTAATCTCTCATGATCCTTTGTATTTCTAGAGTTTCAGTTGTTACTTCTCCTTTTTTTTCATTTCTAATTCTATCGATTTGAGTCTTCTCCCTTTTTTTCTTGATGAGTCTGGCTAATGTTTTATCAATTTTGTTTTTCTCCTCAAAGAACCAGCTTTTAGTTTCATTGATGTTTGCTATCGTTTCCTTCATTTCTTTTTCATTTATTTCTGATCTGATCTTTATGATTTTTTTCCTTCTGTTAAGTGGGTTTTTTTTTTTTTTTGTTCTCATGTTCTTTTGACTAATGTGTTCTTTCTGTATTTTATCAATCTTTGTAAGTGGCTTTAAATCCTTCTGGATTTGAAAATAGGTTTTGTAATGAAAAACATTTAGGAGATAAGTAAGTAAACAATGTCCAAAAATGAATGCATTAAAGGTTCATGATCAGAAGAAAATTTAAATTACATAATACTCTTATGGGTTTTGACTGTCTGCAATGACTTCTCCATTTTCAGTTTCTCCAGCAAATCCCATAGTCTTCAAGGGGCCAATATTTTGTTGTTCCCCACATTAGCTTTTTCCATTGGCTGTTTTTTAAATACTTTATTGTTTGGAATTCCAGGTTCAGATGCTATTTAGAGGTAGGTGACTATCTCAAACACCTCTTCTCTCTGTTCTTTGTGTAATCTTTATTGCCCTTGGTCTCCCAGATACATGTCCTGACTCAGAAGGAGAGAAACACGTGGATAATGCATGGTAGGCAGAGGAAGATGATGAAAGCAAGATAGACCTGCACGATGGGAGAAGGAAGTATTGTCTTTATGCACAGCTGCTTGATCATTGTAAATTTCACCATTGATAATAGTAGCACCCAGCTCTGGAACACACAGGGCTTTCACACTTTCTCATGAATAAAGTCCCCAATCCTCAGGTAGACATTTGAGACTTTTGAAATATGGCCTATGGATTCTTCTTTTTGGTCTCTGTTCTCACTTTCATGCTTTGTCCCCATTGTTCCCTCTGTTGGAAGTTCCCTTCCTCTATTTTGGCCACTCCACTTCTTATCTGTCACTTCAGGCCAAGGGGGCAGAGATTTCCCTAGTTGTTTTCTCTTACATCCCAGTTTTGGAGTTAACATGTTCCCCTCAGCATTCCTTCTAAAATATTTTGACTTTATCTCCAGTTTAGCACTTAGCATATTTCAGCATGTTTATTTCCAGAATTCTAGGTATTTTGTGTTTGTGTGCATGTCATTTCCTTTATTATGTCCTTAGAAAGTTGATGGCAGGGGCTGCTCTATATTCATCTTGGTGTTGCTCTTCCTCCACAGAACCCATTGTGATGATTCACACATAAGAGACATTAAATGATATTTATTAAATGAAAGAGCAAAGAGAGGAATACATGGAAGGAGGATCAGATGATGCCAAAAAGAGGCAACAAGAGAACACCATTACTATCAGCCAAGGGAGTGTGGGTGAGAGCATTATGGGTGAGATTAACTGAGGAATTGCAGTTCAGTGGTGAACAAGATGTTGACACTAAGAGAAAGTGGAACTAAGGTATGTGTGAAACTTTGAAGAGACAGCTATTTGCTCAGATATTTGGTCACACCCTCTTCTCCTCCTGTTCACTCCTCCCATCAACTTATTCATAAATCAATGGTCATATGCTTTGCTTTATTTGAATTTAATACTTGGGAAATCCATAAGAAATAATGTCTTACTATAATGTAAAGTAGTGTCCTTATCTGTGAGAAAGCTAAGAGGACAAATATATGTCCTGGGAAACCATCACAATAAAGAATTTAAGAGAATGATCTACTGACTGGTCTCTGTAACCTGTTTCTCTTCATTTCCATTACTCCTCCCAGTGTATCTCTAGATTTTTCACCCATTCCTGATTGCAAATACCAATGGTGTTTGAGGATGAGATGGGGAGAATGCAGCTTCTGAATTCCTTGTTTTATTTGCATACCTCCCACCTACTTAATAATATACACTTAGCACACATAATGTCCTTCCATGTGTAAAATCTTCTCTGCCCCCCACCACCAGGAACAGATGCCTCCAGCATCCAGTCAATTTATTTGCCATGGTGCTCATCACACTGAACTGTGAGAGTGTGCTCATCACACATTAGCCTGTATGAAGGTTACAGATATTGTTTTATATCATTAAATCTGACCCAGCATCAGAGTGTCTGGCTCATATGGGCTCATTAAAGAGTTGTTGAGTGAATATATACAAGCATGAAGGAGTGAATAATATAGTAAAATAATCAATTCTCTTTAGCTTGCTTGAAATTACTTGGCTTCTCTTACCTTTGGGTTTTTACTTTTTGAGAATAGTCAAGGACTTTGGGATGTTATGACTCTCTTAAGTAACAGGCAAAAATGTAATTTTATGAAGATTTAATGATATAATATCATTGCCAGCTGGTTTTAGCACTCAGGGAATTTAATAGAAAATTTGTAACATTGTCTTTAATTTGTTTAAATATTTATGAACATCACTTTTGAGAAAACATATCTGGGGTTATTGTTTTATAGAATTCATTTTGGTGTGGTTTCAATGGTTTGGTGGTTCAACCTGTTTTAATAAATTCTACTAGAACTATCTGTAAATTCTCTGGAATCTGAGTGGGTGTCTTTTTGGATCTCATTTCTGCTTGCCCCACCTTCCAGGGCCCCAGATTAAATCAATGTGTCTGCCACAAGGATCTTGGGACATTCAGACTAGCAGTCCTCATCAGAGCTCGTCATCATCTGATATGGAGTCTAGATAATCTGTGTCAACATATAGGAGAAATCCAGAGAACAAACTGTCTGCCCAACCTGGGTCCGAGAAGAGGCCGTTCTGGTCAGTGAAGAAGATCTCCAGCCAGACTTCATCTTCTGGCTGCAGATAGATGACTGTGGACCCCGAAGCCACATCATGGTTTCCTGTGTTGGCATCAAAGGTCTTTATGCGGTACTGCCCATTGTGTACCAGCCCAATTGCCAGATGCTTATTTGCCAATGTGATATCGTAAGAAAAGTAATAGATTCCTGGAAAAGCACAGATGAACTTCCCTGTTGCAGGGTTGTAGTGCTCTCCCTCATTGAAGAGGACCTTGTTAAATATAATTGGTAACCTTTCTTCTGGGTAGCTGGTTGTGATGCCAACAGAAAAGGCAGATTTGAGCACGATGCTTCCACATCTACAAACACCAGGCAGCCCTGTGTCCCCTTGCTCTCCTCTGTCTCCCTTTGGTCCAGGAGGCCCAACAGGACCTACTTCTCCTTTCTCTCCCTCAGGTCCCATGGGTCCTTTCTTCCCAGTCTCTCCTTGGTCCCCTTTCTCTCCAGCAAGGCCCAGTGGTCCAGTCTTACCTCTTAAACCTTCAAAAAGAGTTTATAGTTTAATTAACAGTTTCTGTAAATATAGAGTCACAAACAACATGCCCACATACCCTAAATTTTTTTCCTCAGTCAACTTTCAACAGCATACTACTACATAATTAATATTTAAATAAATCACTGATGCACTAAAATGGAAATAGAAAAATTTCATCAAAATGTCAAGAACATTTTCCTGAATATGTGAGAACTCATTTAAAACCTGATTAATTTAAAATAAGTAACCGTCATTTTGATGACACATTACCTGCTGCTAAATTAGACACATATAGATACTTATCTCTATAGGAGGAATTCAAGGAGCATGATATTATTCCCCAGAGTGAGGTCATGGGGGCAGACAGAACAAGATGAATCCTTAGAGGCTACTTAGTCTTATGCGCCATTCTACTTCTATCAGGATTATTAATATTGGGTTGGCCAAAAAGTTTTGTTTGGGTTTGGAAAAAGCCCGAACGCACTTTTTGGCCAACCCAATAAAAAGTTAATCAAAGTGAGATTAGCTCATATTTATTGAACATTTACAATGTATCAGGGTCAATGCTTTAGGTGCATGCATTATATTCTTTAAGCCCTGCACAACTTTATGAACTAAGAATTATTATTACTTCCACTGTAGATGAGAAAACTGAGCCATGGAGAAATTAGTTTGCTCAAGGAAACAGAGCTAGGGAGTGATGGCGCTGTGATCTGAACTCATGCCTGCCTGACTCTGGCATCTGAACATTTGGGGCAGTGGCCAGAGTGTCATTTGTATAGTGCACCACAGTAAGGGCTCTTCAATATGTCACGATAACCAGACAACAGTGACTGCCACCACTGTGCAGGAGTTCTTTTTTGGAGGAGAAAACTGAATCCCAGAGGGGTGAAGAAACTTGCTTCAGTAGCAAGACTAGGACTGGAATCCAAGTCTTAGCCTAGTGATGTTTCTCCTTCATCAAAATGCCTCTTACTTTTGGGGCTGAAATAAAAAAAACTTTAATTCTTTTTGGCTCTGCAGCTAAATGGTTATACTATTTTAGGCAAGTCCTTTACTTTCTCTGGGTCTCCATATTTGTAGAAAATACATAAGGGCTGTGAAAGGATTTCAACAAATTCAAAATCATCATACTGGAATATTTTCTGTTTGTTCAGATATTTATATCTACAGATCAACCATAAGCTAAATGTAGAGAAAATGTGATCATAGGTTGAAAGTGATAAACAAAATCTATTTAATTTTTAAACCTTATATGTAATAACAGTGACTTAAAAGCATAAAAAATGTCATTCAATTTTATGGCCAAATCCATTCCATAAATATTTTCTTGAAAAGTATCCAAATGATTGGTAATTTGTAATGCACTTTTGTAGTCAGGGAAAGCATATTGTTGTTATATTGTGTACTTTTACTCTTAACTATGTATTTGTTCTCAGGAACTTTTATTAAGCTAAACATTTTATCTTGATAGTGCTTTGATATCATTTATTTGAATATTACACATACATCAATGTATGAATTTGATCGTTTTTCAGTTATTTGGCAAATTTAACAATGAAATGTTCTGGATAATACAAGTTTCAGGAGAATTAAAGCTTTACCCTTAAAACATCAAGTATTTTGTTTCAGTAATTTTAGAAAGAGGTTGTGTAATAATTTATGATGCCTAGAAAATGCTAATAATGAATGTAACCCTTTTTTGGTGACTAGGATCAGCATTGTTACTGATCATAGGACCATCCTCCAGCTCTAGATGACTTTTGTTATTAAGTCGAAATTCCACTAGCTCCAGCCAGAACAAACTGGTATTTATTTCTGGAAATAAGGCCATAATAGTCTAATCTTTCAATGTTTGTTTCTTTTTGGTAGAAATGAAATATGAATACTATTTTACTATTAAATTAACTTTCGAATCAAGGACTACAACTTATACATTGTTATTTTATTTTCAATAGGAGCTAACTTTTGCTGTCTTCATCAGTGACTGATGCATCAATAAAAGACATTTTGGCATCAGTAACAATTTCTGCCATTAAATTTCTTTATGTACTGAAATTTCTTTGCCTCTATAACTTTGGGCAAGTCACTTATTGTCTTAGTTTCAAATGCCCCTTTTGTACTATGAAGAAATTGGATCTAAGTTCACTCTAAAGCCATTGGGAAAGTAGTAAACAGTGACTCAGTAGACTTGACAGCCCTAATTCAGCCATGGATTAGTTAGGTGACTGTGAAGAAGGGGCTTTACCTCTCTGACTTTAGTTTCCCAGTCCTTGAAACGAAGGTGTTGGACTAGATTGCTTGAGGTTTCATCTTCTTGAAAATTCTTTGAGATGAAACCGTAAATACTAAGATGCAATTTCACAATGCTAGCCATGAAAAGATCTTTATAATCTCAACACTTGGATCTCTACAGCTATTTAATATTTTGAACTGCTGAGAGTTAGATAATCAGGGACTAGTGGTAATAATTTACAGTAATTCTTTCTGTTTGTATGAAGGATTTACCCTTTTGATAAAAGCCAATTAATGAAGAATGGAATGAAGGGATAAATCATTCCCCCTCCCTATTCAGTCAGACATATGCTGGGTAGAGAGGAGAATTATGGAGTGTTAGTCTATGCTTAGATACTGAAGCTTAGAGAGAAAGAATTTCTTCTTAGTTCTCCACAAAACAAGCTTACAAGGATTTTTTCTTCAGTGCCATTTCTTTTTTCCATCCATCCATCCATCCATCCATCATATATGTATGTGTGCATGCATACATTTATCTAAACCATCTAATACTGATTGGTCATCCACTACATGCCAGGCACTGTTCCAAGGGCTGAATGCCATTGACATGAATGACGCCTGTCCTACCCTCAAGTTAGCTGTTATGACATATTATGTTGTGATCTGCAAATATGGGCCATAGCTAAGTTCATGAATATCCGAAGCCATATAATGAAGTAGAATAATCTGTTCATGAGGTGGTTCTAGTGTTATTTGAAGATATTTATGTGGATGTGCATTCACATTAAATTAAATTTTAAAAATATGCTACCACAATAATTGCTATAGACCCATGAGGGAGACAGATATTTTTACAGAAAATTGATAATTCAGTATAATAAACTCTGTATTTGTAATTTAGAGGAGGGAAGCTGGAGAAGACATATGCTTGACCTTGCCAGGGGGTTGAGGTGGATGCGGTGGGGATGAATGAGAAGACATATATGGTATTAAAGGGGAAACAGGAAGCAGAAGCTTCCAGCCAAGTTGTGTCCAGTTCCAGCCACATTAAAAGCTAATTCTCAAAGCCAGAGGACTCTGTTCTTATTGTTTGTAAATGAGGTGTGCTTCTCCTCATTGATCACAAAGGCATTCTTACCTTTCTTAGCTGTCGTATATCCTTACTTGTGTATGTATCAATATATATTGGATTTAAATAACTAAGGTTGGGAAAGTTTTATTTTTTTAATTTTGAATCTCAATTTTGTCATTTGTAACATTATTATTATTATTGATTATAATTTTAGCTAATAAGGTTATGGCTGAAATTAAGTACTAAATGTAAAATTACTGACACAGTAAGTTCTTAATTAATGGTGATGATGGTGATGATGATGATGATAGTGACATATTGTAATCATGTGTTTCCATATTGGCCTCCCCCACCCAAATGTTTGCTTATTAAGTCAGGGACAATGTCTTGTTCATGTTTGCATTCCCTAGAACAGTGTTCTCAACTGGGAGCAATTAAACACTGCCCACCAAGGGAAAGTTGGCAATGCCATAAGACATTTTGGTTGTCACAATTGGTGGGGGATGTCACTGACGTCCAATGGGATGCTGCTAAATGTCATTCAATGCACCAGATAGCCATCCCACAGTTAATAATTATTTGGACCCAAATATCATCAGTGTGGAGGTTGAGAAACACTGGTTTAGAACAATACTGGAGAGCAAGAGGTGCACAAAAAAAATTTGTTAAATGAAAAATGCATGAATGGATGGATGAATGAATGGATTGATGAATATGGGGATAGCTGATCTCATATATGGTTAAAATTGTCACAATTACGAACATTCAATTTGCTCTGAATACATATCCGTATACATATCTTTAAATAACACTAGAACTACCTCATGAAATGGATAGCTCATTTCTAGTTTATTATATGGATTTGGATATTCACAAACTTAGCTAAGACTAATATTTTCAGATCACAGTGTAATAAATAATAACAGCAAACATTTACGGAATGCTTACTACATGACACTTATTCTATTGATTACTTTACATGTATTATCTTCCTTAATCTTCACAATGGCACTTACTACCCCCGACTTACAAATAAGGAAACTGAGTCTCAAAAATGTTTTTTTCTCAAGGATGCTAAGTTAGTAATTGAAGATGTCATGTCTTTCTGACTCCAGTGAATGTTTCTGTGACTCCCACATTATTGCTTCTAGACACAATAAACTAAAAGGGCCAGTAATATCGAACTATGATCCTGGTGTTATTATTATAGGATTTCAAATGTATTCATGATCATGATACAGCAGTAAGAGTGTTCATATGTGCTACCAAATAGAGCCTTTGAAAGATGAAATGTAAGCTCCAAATGAAAAGTTCTTTATCTGATGTTGAAAATTTACCTAAAGATACTTTATCTAGTGTTGATTAAGGGTCATAGATTCAGTAGCTTCTTATTTGCCAAATATTTTCTGCATGATAAATTCAGCAATGAATTGGTATCTAATCTTCTGAATATATATTATGATATTGTTTCATATAATAACAGTAAATCACGTGCAATGACTAGATAGAGATGTATTTCTTAGATCTACTGATTTTTTCTTCCTGTCTTTTGTTCCACATTTTACACTCAGAAACTTGTTTTCAAAGATTGATTCCATCCAAATTTTCCTCTTTTAGGGTTAACACAGCCTTGTTAGAGTTTCAATTCTGTTTACTTTGAAGGATTGCAGAATCTGGCAAGCTTCATGGGCCAACTTATTTGTGGGGAAAAAAGTGAAAATTACTGAAAGAGTAGGACACAATTGTGTTGCTGTAAAGAGCAATAAGACATCTATATTTCAGCTGCTACAGGACAGGTGGAAGAGTGTTGAACTAGGAAATGTAGGCTATACAGTATTATTGTCATTTCCTTTGTGACAAGTAAGCCTTCTGTGTCTTTGTTAAGGATATGAGTGCAGAGCAGGATGGCCCCTGTGCTTTTGGCTCCTAGTTCCCGCCTCTCCTTCATCTCTCTGTCTCCTCCCCATCCATTTGTCTGTCTATCCATCCATGCTCTTTCGCATGCAACCATTGCCCGCTGGCTGTACCAGCCCAGAGGTCACGGACATCAGATGTTCCAGATGACTCCAGCTCTGCCAGTCACTAGACATGCACTTCCGTCTTCAGTAATTCATTTAATCATGCTACTGCTCTGTGTTCTCATGTATAAAACGTGATCACGTCCCCTTGAAAGAGTTGCCATTACGATGCAATGAGAATGCAGGTAGAGGGTTTAGAGCAGTATCTGAAGCATAGTGAGGACTCAGTAAATTGTTATGATTAATGAAGGTGAAGTTGAGAAGGGATTTAAAGGGCAATTCTCATTAGAAAAAGCAACAAAACAAGGGAGTGATTTTCAGGTGGGGGTGACAGAGGGTGTTTTTTATGGAACTTCATTCATTACCTGCAGCCCCCTTTTCACCTTTCTCTCCTTTCCTGCCGTCTCTACCATCTCGTCCTGGAAGGCCGATCCGACCATGGGGCCCAGGGGAACCATTTGCTCCAGGGGGGCCTGGAGGTCCAGGTAAGCCAGGAATGCTACAGATATATCTTGGGGAGTAGCTGTCTCCTTTGAACTGATTACCCCGAGGTTGTCCACTCGCACAAATGGCAAAACTTGTAACATAGAGCAAGACAAACATCTTTGGCTCTGGAAGAGAAACACACGGACATAAATGCACCCTCTTAGGTGGGGTTTTTGACATACTGAACATGAGAATGGACATTTGCAAAAATTCACCCCAGGGCTCACCTCTCCATGTGTGTCTAAATACCCTGTTTTCCCTAATAATTCCATTGAAAATTATTAACACTTAATTGATAGAGAGTTCTCAGTGCCCCACACAAGGGTTGGTGGAGATGAAGTCGGTGAAGATTTTAAAAATTCCAGAATAAATCACTTTGTTGCATTTTCTTTTCTGCAGGAATCAATGGTGGACTTTGAAAAACAATGTTTTGCTTTTGCAAAAGTACACATTTTTAAAAGGAAAATTAGAGATGCAAATGAATAAGATAAACATTAAAGTTATTCTCACCACTCACAGATAATTACTCTTTACATTTTGACGTATACATCCTTCTGGTGTTTTCTTTCTATGCTATGAAGAAAAGTGATGTTATGACATTCCTGCAAGTCTTTAACTTTTCTTCACTTAACAATATGTCGTGAGCATCTTCCCATGTCAAAAATTATTCATAATATAAAAAAAATTGTTGCATTTTCCTCTACTATCCTTTATGTACAACATTCCCCATTATAGACATTTGCTTACAGTTTTCTGCTAGTATAAACACCAGGCTAGATAGACATCTTTATATCTAATCTTTGCATGCTTAC